>NC_042617.1:288802297-289164432 GCF_901001135.1 Rhinatrema bivittatum | reverse complement strand
ACAGCTTCATTCAAATCTTCTCTTTCCACGGTATTTAAACGGTATATCCATTGCTGCTCCCGCCTTGTAAGATATGCATAGATAGTGCCACCTCTGGAATGGTTTTTGGGTTTTTTTTTTTACTACTTCAATAACATGCCATTGAGGCTGCTCAAATGTATGATTATTTTTGAGACAATTATCAACCATTCTTAACTTTAAACAACTTCTATGTTCAATCAGTTTCGTGTGTAACCTTCTTGTTGTTTTGCTACTGTAAATAAGATCACAAGAACATTTAACCAGATTTACCACAAAGGCTGTTGCACAAGTAGAGAATTCTTTCAAATCATATTGTTCGTCGTTGGATCCATAAAAGATTTCACCTATACATTAATACAACACACAGTGCATCGTCCACATTTGTAATGTTCTAGAGTGAAGTGTGAGATGTTATTTGCCAGCCCGCGCATGAACATCCCATAAAGCCAATGGGGCAGATATTCTTTCAAAGGACAATTGAGAATATCGAGTTACATATGTCAGCACATCTTTATTTTATTTATTCATTCTTATAGACCACTCACACAGAGAAACCTTGATTGGTGTAGTGTAGAACATATAAAAAAATCTGACAGTAAAACAATTCTTTAAAAAAAACCACATTACATAATTTTCAAATGCAAAAAAAAAAATAAAAAAATCAATAAAATTGTTAAAACAATAAACCTGTTACATTCTAATCTAAAATGGGAAAAGCCAGGATTTCACCCTTTCCCAAAAGAGCAGGTAATTTAACTCCATCTGCAACTCTTTTGGTGCTGAGTTCCCCAATTCTGGTCCTATAACAGAGAAAAGCCGCTTCCTGATTGACCTTCTTGATACCTCCTTCACTGTTGGTACTCTAAACCAAATCTCTGATGTGGAGGGAAGGCATCTCCTCGGTGGAAATTTACAATTAAATTAAAAGATAAAGAAAAACAGTGAGCGAGAGGAGGTTTTCTGACTCACGACTGAAACCGCAGCCTTCCTAGGGTGAATGCTCAATTGAGTTTAAATATCCGCACGGAGGATCTTTCCTCCTATATGTGGCATAGTGCATGTGTTTTGGGACTCATTTGTTTGCAAGTTCTGGCTTCACCTTCGTTCTGCCTTTTCTACCTATTTTGTTTGGTACATGCGATAAGGAAATGCCTACGATACCCGAAAGTAATCTGCTCGGAAAAGCCGAATAGCAATAAAATAAATAAATATGTGAATTAGTTCAGGGTGAAGTAAAAAGTTTGAAACAGAAATAAGGTAATAACGATTACAAGAAAAGCCAGGCAAGAATAGTGTGCTGCACCCCCCCCATCCTCTCTCTATCCAGCCCCCCCTTTCTGCCATCCTTCCTTTCCCGCTCCTCTGCCCGGGGCAATGCCTGCTCCCTCTCTCCTCCTCCGGCAGGAGACTGTGGAAAGGGAAGGGGGGGGAGGCAGGTGGTGGTGGTGGTGCCCTGCTGGAAAGCGTCTGCCAATGGAAGCCGCGAGCATAGGCAGGCGCCGAGACTCGACTCCTCGCTCATCCCTAGGAAGTGGCAAATCAGGAGGCGCAGCCCTCCACAAGGAAAGTTTAAAAGAAGAAGAAGAAAAAAAAAATCCCCCACAGTAATCGAGTCCGCTTTAGCGATGGGATGAGGAGGAGAGCCGGGGAAAAGCCGTTCCCACCAGCAGCAGCACCAACCCACCTTTGCTTCCTTTCCCCGAAGCATCAGTGCCCTTAATGAAATTACACCGCCTGCCAGCGCGCAATTCTCCATTTCCGGAAAGCGGGCGGCGAAGGGAGGGCGCTATAAAGCGCCCCGTGGGCAGCCGCCCGCTCCCAGTGTCGGCTGCCGCCGCCGCCATGAGCCAGCTGGCCGTGTACCGGGCCATCTACACGGAGGAGCGCTTCCAGCGGCTGCACGGCGCGGCGCCCGAGCGCGCGCGGGAGGGCCTGCGGGCCAGCCTGGCGCGCGGCTGCAGGTGCTCGTGCCGGGGGGCCGCGCGCCTGCTGAGCGCCCGGCTCCCCGTCGCCGGCTGGCTGCCCCGCTACCGGCTGAAGACCTGCCTGCTCGGGGACTTCGTGGCGGGGCTGACCGTGGGCATCGTCCACATCCCCCAAGGTACGTTGGGTCCCGCCCCCCGCACCTACCCCTTTTGGGACGGGGTGGGGGCGACGAAAGAGCGTGCCCGGGTTATCTTGCAGCCCCGGTTCAATGAGTTCCATTGGATACTTAAAAAAAAAAAGTATATATATATTTTTTTTTTTGCAGAACACAGCTAGGAGTTTGTAAAACTGAAATAGAAGCAGAGGATATATCAGCAGTTAAACACCTACAGACCCTTCTAGGCTGCTAGTTCTTATGTGGGATGTTTGTGACATTTTATGATGTTATTGTTATCTTCACTTTATACATGTTGCAATGATCTTATGATTTACCTTTACTGATTTTGTTTAAGCAGCTTTTTTTTTTTTTTTTTGGAAAAGCAGCTTATAAATTTGTACATTAAATTATATAACCTGTCTGCTGCAATAAGCAGACTCTTTATCTCTGGCTTTACCCTCCACTGCTAAAGCTCCTCTCTACCTATTCCCACCTCTTGAAATCCAAAACCAGATGCAGGAGAGTTGGCAGCCATTGGCATCTCTAGATAGAAGTATATGGGGGAGGGGGGCAAGACAAAGTGATAGTTCCACACAACTGGCTTACTCACACAGCATGGCCCCCCTGCCTTTAAATTGGCCTTAACATTGTTTCCCAGCCTTTTCATGTCCAAGGCAAACATACACTAATAAGATTGTTCTGTGGAACACCAGTCTCCATAGAGCAGGCAGTGTGAACATGGAGAGGACTGGTATAGCTAAAAGAAGAACTAGAGAAGCACTGAGACCCACAGGTGTCTCTTAGAAACTTTTAAAACAGAGAGAGAGGGGGTGAAGATGAACATGAACGCAGTATGCTCATGCTCAGCTGTACCTGCTCCTTCAGAAGAAGGGAGAAATTGGTGTGGTGCGAACAGCCTGCTCAGTCAGTTACCTCGACTGCCACATGTGGCTGCCAGACTTCTTTCACTGCTGCTGCTCCCAACACTCAGAGTGAGTGGCATCCAGTACTCAGAGCATGCTCCCCCCATTGCACTCAACCCAGAGAGATAAGACAAACGCTTGAAGGACTCAAAAATAGGGAAGATGCAAAGGTGCTCTGTGCATTGGGTGTGCTGCACAAAGTGGAGCTTAGCTATCTGTGCCCTGCATGCTGCCTATTAATAATTGCCACACTCCAGAGCTCATGCTGCATCTAGAAAGAGGAGGCATTCGTGGGTACTCAGCTTCTAGAAAGAAGCTCCTACATGTTTAAGAACCACCCCCCTAGAGTCTCTTGCTGCTGGGAGTTGCTGAGAGCAGAGCTCGGGTGCTGCCCTGGATCTAAGCATCAGGAAGTGGTGATTTTTCTGTGGCACGCCTGATCGGGTCTGAAGACACACCATGGCACACTGGGTTTGGGAAACATTAGGCTATAAAAGACACAATAAGAAAAAAATCCCAAGGTCGTCCTGTGCAAAATACTGGGCAGTTTCAACCTCCCAATAAAATTATTTGACAGCATAGGAGCCAACTTTTCAAAACGATTGGGGATGCTAAACTCAACACAGATTACCTCTATAGACACAGTGAAGGAGTTTGCTTAGTATTAGGGATGTTCAAGCAGCCACTGCACCCATAGACCTGGCACCTATGTTTGATAGCTTAATTCAACCAATTCTTTTATATGGAGAATTAATTCTAGAGTCAGTTTAGGAAGGGAAGAATGTTAATACAAATCCTGCACTTCCAGTGCTATAACACATGCCACATCCAATAGTGGATTTAGGAAAGTGAATCTTACAATTCACCATACAAAAAACATTATTCAAATTCTGGCATCACCTCAGTAACAGCAACAAAAACATCTTCTACTGCAAGACATTTTGATAAGTAACACAAAGCTCTGCATAAGATATACTCCAAACCCATACAGCAAACCTATCATACTGTAACAGCATTAACTCCAAAGACTCAAATAACAGCCTTTGAAAAAGCAGCACTATAAAAATTACACTGGACCCAAAATACCAATACACTTCCTATTGAGGAAATAGAACAAGCTGGATTGCTACAAATCCCTCAACAGGAGCTACATGTTAGTAGAGTTCCTCGCCTTGATCACACATGCTGAACATGGACATACCCTCAACTAATAATAAAAGACTACAAAATTTTAGAATCAGAAGCACGCAGACTAAAACTGAAATGAGAAAACTTAGGAAGCCAGACAGAAAGGCTGTTTCAGTAAGAAACACGGGAGAACGGGTGCCCACTCACGCAACGAGCGCCCAGCCACCTCTCCTGGGCGTGCGGTCCTATATTTAAATGAGGGGTCACGCTAAAAGGAGGCGTTAGGGACAATTAAGCACCCCTAGTGCCTCCTTGGCCCAGGAGAGGTGGCTCTGTCAGCGGGTTCAGGAAACTGACGCTCAATTTTACCAGCTTTGGTCTTCCGAACCCGCTGACAGCGATAGGTTAGGAAAATGGACACCGTTAAAATTGAGTGTCCATTCTCCTAACCGGACTGATTGGCACATTATTTATTTATTTGTTTGTTTGTTTATTTATTTAACATTTTTGGTTCCTCCAACTTAATATCGCTAGTCAAAGTATGTACAGAAAAGCAGTTTTTTCTGCTTTTCTGTACACTTTACCTGGAGCTTTCAAGTTAACGCCTGCCCTTGAGCAGGCATTAATTTCTGAGCATAAAATGTGTGGATTGGCTGTACATTTTACTTTCAGTATCCTGGGTGAATAACTAATAGCATTTGCATATGATGAGCGCTTTTAGTTTACAGGGGGTTTGGCTATGCGTTTTTGACTCGCTAAACGCCTTACAGTATAAGGGGTAGTGGACGCGTGTTGAAAATACATGGCCAACCGTGTGTTAAAACATGCGCACAGCTGAGTGCACTTTACAGAATCGGCCTGTCTGTAAGCAATGCAATACTGGAGAAAAAACAGAAATGCATTTCTTCCTGAACTTTGCATAAGGCTACATTAGAAGAGATGCACATTTCCCAAAACTGACACATTCCAATATCTAAAAATTGAAATTAAATTTTGTATTTTCTTCCTTTGTCTAGGCATTTTTTTTTCTAATTGGGTTGGTCCTGGTATCTTTTTTTTTCCACTCTCCTATTGTTTGTCTTCTCCTAATTTCTTTTCCAGGATTTCCTATCTATATTTTTCATTTCTTCTCTTGCTTCCTGTCTTCTCTTCCTTCTCTACATTTGTCTCTGACATTGATCTTTCCCTTTCATCTTTGTCTCCATTTCTCTCTTCTCTGCCTTTCTATCCATTCATATCAAGATTTTGCCCTTCATTCTCCCCTTCCCATTCTTCAGTCTTCGTCTTTTACCTCTCACCTACCAACCAGCTTTCCATCTCCCGCTCTCACCCCCTTTGCAGCCCTCACATTCCCTGTCTGTCTCTCCGTTCCCCCATTTCCACCCCTCATCTACATTCCTCCAATTTTCATTTCCTCACCAGCCCCTTCTCCTTCTCCGTCACTCATCTCCTCCTGGCATCCAGCCTCCTTCTTTCTCTTCTCCCTCCCCAGCTTCACATTTCTCCTCTTTCATCTCCTCTCCAGTCTCATTTCCACACTCACTCGCCCCTCCACAGTTTTCTATTTGCACTGCGTCTCAAATTCTTCACAGTCCACTCGGGGACTTCACACCATCTCTTCATTCCTCTCTGCAGACTTCACTTTCCCACTGCTCATTCCTTACCCTCCAGACAGTCTTCCCCCTTCTCACCCATTCCATCTCTGTCTCTTAGATGTTTTCTCAACTCATTCTCTTCTTCCCTTCCTCCAGAGGCTCTTTCCTTCTTCTCCTACATTCTCCCACCTTCTCATTCTCCTCCTTTCCTTCCCCTTCTTACTTTCTCCCACATTGCAGATGCTATCTCCTACTGTCACTCCTTCCCTATGCGCTTCCCCCATCTTCTCACCCCCATCCCTTCCAGGCTCTTACCTCTCCCACTTTCTGAACCGGGACTGACTGAGGCTCGCCCCCCCCCAAAGTTTCTGCCCCTCCCATCAGTCCTCCACCGCCCTTTCCCCAGCCCCATCAATCCCCAACCAGTTTCTCTCCCCCCTACAAGTCCCCCCCGCCAGTTGCTGTAGCCCCAATCCTCCAACCCCATCAGTCCCCATAGTCTCTCTTCCCCCACCAGTTTTTGTGGTTCCCCCCCCCCCTCCCTATGAGTCCCCACCAGTTTCTCTCTTCCAGCAGCAGAAGCAGCGTTTAAGTGAACTTCCATCTCCTGCTACCTGGGGCTTAGTCTCATGGTAGAAGCAGTGCAATCTTGCAGAAACCAGCTCTATAGCAGCAGAAGAGGACCATGTGGCTAAACTCTGTTCCTGCTGCCAGCGCACAGGGAGGGGGAGGCAGTAAAAAAAGGACTGATGGCTGCAGCAGCACCACCAGTGAACCTGCAGCATCAGATTGGGTTGGGGTAACCCACTCCCGATCCAATGTCTGAAACAGGGGGAGGAAAGACATTATTTTTTGAGGTGGCACTTGCCACCTCTTGTTAACCCATAGCGACAGCTATGGAGTTGGTCCACTAGGGCCCTGGGGAGGCAAATTTGAATCCTTTGACTTGTAATCTATGAGGAACATTTTTGAATGGGATCTATCTGCCTAACCACAGAGTTATGCGGCTAGATCTCTGGTTATAAAATTGTCCCAAGCAGAGCTCTAAATGCATATCCAGGGGCATAACTTGATCTATTTCCATAAATATGCATGAAAATTCTCCTACCTAATCCTGTCTGCAGAAATAGCAGGAGCAGAGAGCATGGCTGCTTTTGTTCGCATGCATCTTTGGAGAACTTCCAACTACTTTTCTGCTTGGTGAATTAATGCCAGTCTTAGCAAGGGCTATGCCTACATTTCCTCAGTGGCAACTAGATAATGCCCTTTGCTCCTTCTCCCCTTTTCCCTTTGGAAACATTGCTGCAGTCTAGAATAGATAGCAGAAATTCCTTCCTGGGGCATCCATCCCAGGGGTGGCTGCATGCATTTTCTGAAATTTTAAACTATAATGTCCATTTATAAATCTATATATTTTATTTACTGTCTCTTTCTATTTTAGTAAGGGGTTTGATCCAACTCCTTTTGGTCAAAAAGTCCAACATTATAGTCCCTTTTGCTAACCACAAGCCAAAGTTGCTGTTTCCCAGTTAAATTGTGCAGAATATGTCACTGTCAGCAAGAAAATCCTGCTGCAAACGGAGTAAAAAGAGGGTAAATGCTGCATTTAATCAGCACTTCGCCCCTAAATTCTAGGACACAGAACAAATTCTGGAGGCCTCCTGAAGAAGAGACAGATGTGGCCTCTGACGCTCATGCGCTACGTCTTTCTTTTTCTACAGCAATTTTATTCTTCAGGTTTAATTCAATTAGTCATAGTTGTTTACAAAAGTAAGTTAACTGTGTTACAGGTTACAGCAAATATTTAAAATTGCATGAAAAGTTGCTTGATCCCTTGTCAACTGGCTCTAAACACAAATCTTAACTTTTTCCCTTTGTTCCCATGAAGCACTCATTCACGCCCTAATATGTTTTGTGGGCTCTCTTAGTCCTTTTATTTCCTAGACTGACATTTTATAATGGTGTTCTTTCATACTTAATCCGCAAAACAATATAATCCTCTTTATTTTTTCCCATTCGCACTTGTGCCAATTTTTATTTATTTATTTTATTTAAAATATTTTTAGGCCGCCTATATCGAAGAACTCAAGCTAAGCGGATCACACCTTAACCTATAACGGTAAAAATCCACAGACAGAAAAGACAATGTATACCTGTTAAAACATCAAAATTCAATTAAAAGCTTCCCTAAGCAATAGCGCTTTAAGCTGTTTCCCAAAAAGTTTCAAATCCGTCATCAGCAACCGCAATTCAATGGGCAGCTCATTCCCTAACTTTAGGTCCAATTATTGATAAGGTTCAATTCCTAGGCAGTTGCAGTTGGGCTTCCTCTGTAGAAGGAATCATTAGCAACTGCTGACCGGAGGAACGTAATGAACAAGAGGGCTGATGAGGCAGAAACATTTTTGCAAAATAAGATGAATGTACATTATTTTAAAGCAATATAAACCATAATCCAAACTTTACATTTCACACCCAACTCAACAGGCAGTCGGGGGAGGGGACGTGATGTGCTCCTGCAATAGTTGAGCAAGTTCTTATCTGATTTTGCCAGTTTCTATAATTTGGCAGATTCTTATTCTTCCAAACATTGCCAGGTTTAGGAACAGGCTACATAAGGTACAGATTATGAGGGGCTTCTAAATACACAATAAAATTCTACATTTCAAGTTTTACCATTGTTTTGATAATGCTATGGAGCCTCTTAAGCTTCACATAGTTTAGGGTCTCAGCATGTCTTATTCCAGCCCTGCTTCCAAAACATTAAAACAACGTTTTAAGCTATTGTTATGGCTGTAGTCCAATATTTTTACATGCCCTCAGACAAACTTTATCTATTAGAAAAAAAAATGCTCTTATTTGTCTAGTTTAAAGAGTGATCCAAGATCTTTTCTATTCAATTCTTTCTATCTTTCCAATAGCTCTAATTTATATGTGCCACAACATTTTTTTTTTAATTGGCCCAAGCAAAGGGATTGCAATCTTCAAAGATTCACAAATGAATTCCAAAGAAAGAAATGAGATGGAATGAATATTCTCCACTTTCACAATATTACATTTTTTTGGTCTTTTTTGGTCTCTGAACTCTGAGACTTTTTTGGTCTCTGAACTTCCATTTATTATTAGACTTGCCATTAACTAAGGATCATGATTACCATTGGTTTATTGTATTTGCTGTTATTTTGTTGGTATTTTTTGATATATATCATGTCTGTTATTTCAATTTCTCTGTAAAGCCTGTTGCTGAATTATTGTTTATTGTAAACCGAGGTGATGTTTTTAACGTGCCGCGGTATATAAAAAATCACTAAATAAATAATAAATAATAAATAAATAAATTACAAGGGCACACAAGGCAATTAGTAATATTCAAGCAAAGATACTTGAAGTGAGTCTAGTTTTTGCCAGTTTCAGTTTTGCAGTGAAGCATTTTGCAATTTGCACATCTTTAACCCCTTAAATTTATTTTAGAATTCACTTGGTCAACAATGGCTCAACTCCTTGGGGAAGAGCCGAGCCACAAAACTCCCCTAGTTATATCATTTTATACTTTAGGGTCCTTCATTTTCAGTTTAAACCAATTTTTTACTCGTAAATTCCTGGATTTTTCCAAAGGTGGCAATTCACCCTAATTTTAGGCTGATTAAAAAGCTGCTCCAGCATTTCAAGGACTGCAGCACTACTGGAAGCCAGGGTGGGCCAAAGCACATGGTGCTTACAAGTCTCATCCTGCACCATTGAAAGCGCTCACCCTCCATTGCTGCCCGTGTCATGTTTAAAGTCCTGCATTCTCACCCCCCCCCCCCAAGCTGCCAAAGTATCTGATGCCACAAATGCATTTGAAGCAGGTCCTGTCCCAGCAGAAGCACTTCCTGGCAAGCTCTATGGCCTTGCACAAAACCAGAAATGCAGAGCGCGGGAGCCTCAGGAAGCACACTGCCAAAAGAGAGAGAGAAGAGCTACTACCAGTAAGGAGGAAGGCTGTTGTGTTTGGGGGCGGAAGGGAGATTACTTGGCAGGGTGGGGTTAGGGGGAGAGAGGGACATGCTAGGCAGGGGCTGGGGGTAGAGTTGGGGTTGCTGCTGAGTGGGTGGATCTGTTTAATATTTTATGGTCCTGACCTCTGTCCACCAAAATGAACTGATGTTTACCTGGAAAAACGAGTCTTGTTTTTGCAAAAGATTTTCTCCTGTTTTTGTTCTTGTCATAATAAACCCTGTTAAATTCCCGGAAAAAATAAAGAACAATAACAACCGAAAATGAAGGTCCCTCTCTATGGGGGTACTGAGTGTGGTTCAACTGTGGAACTAGAGAAACAGAATTGTAAAGGGAAATAGGAAGGTTTGAAGTTCTGCTCTCCTGGCCTGGGGAGGAATGTGGATCGAGAAGGGCATAGAAGGCGAGGACCACTAGGGTGGGCTGGGATGGGACTCTGAAAGTGGGGCAGGGCCCCAGATGGAAATTGAGGAGACAGTGGGTCCCCACTGTGCGCCCATAATGTCAGTGCTGTTCAGACAGCAAGACGGCGTGCAGCATTCCCAGAACAATGCAAACACATCCCAAGCAAGCTGAACAACTTCCAAAACACAGATGTACAAGGAGATAACACGAGGAGTGGACATTTCCTCAACCTTTTTTTCTCTGATTTTTTTCCTACAGGAATGGCCTTTGCCCTTCTGACCTCTGTGGCTCCAGTCTACGGCCTCTACACTTCCTTCTTCCCAGTCATCCTTTACATGCTGTTTGGAACTGGGCGCCATGTGTCTACTGGTGAGTGGAATGTTTGCCAGCTTATTTTCTATGCAAGGGCAAATGTGAATTTCAGGCCGCAGTGAAATGTCGGTCAGATGCAGAAATTTCTGGGATTAAAGGGGGCGCAGGCACGAGGAGGGGGTGCATGTAGCTTCGCCTCCTTTGGACTTGATTTTCAAAGCAAATTATATGCACAAATTCCCGGGGTGTTTTAGGAGGTGTTTTTTTTTTTTTTTTTTGCTTGTAAGTGGTGTTTTGAAAATCAATTGGGGGCCAATGTGTGTAAAAGTACTGTGTAACTAGGTTTTATTCATATTTGTACGGGCCTCGAGGAGAAGAAATTGCCACGGTTGGAGCTGGGGCAGATTTGCGACTTACATGCATGCTTTTTTGATACATTAAACTTAAGTTACCCCCCCAAGTTGCGCCCTGCTTGAAGCAGGTGTAATCTTGAGTGCTCAGCCAATTACGCAAACGCTTTTAAAGCAAACTTATGCATGTACGTTTGCTTTGGAAATACTCTGTCCATGCAGACTTTACCACTGTTATAAAATTACCCTCCCTGCGCTGAACCATTAAGAGGCAAAAGTCCTTTGCCCTTCATGATGCAGGTAAGTATTGGAGGTTTAGTTAATCCCATTATTTACACAGACGAAAAAGCTTGTGTAAACCCCTCTCCCGATGTTTGCACACCTGCTGAACTATGTATAAACACAACAGTGCCACAGGAAGTTTGTCTAGACCTTTGTTACACTCTAGGATTTGCTGTCCTCCAGGTACTTTTGCCGTCCTGAGTTTGATGACTGGCTCTGTGATCGAGCGCCTTGTCCCCAAACCTTTGGATCTGAACGCCACCAGTGCCGAAGTGGAGGAGATCGAGCAGCAAAGGATAGGAGTGGCCGCGGCTATCGCTTTCCTGATGGGACTCATCATGGTAGGCTGCTTGGTTATGAGATGATAATGAGCAACATGGAAGCTAGTTAATACCCTGGCAGAAGCGTTTCCATTTCTGGCCTCTTCTTAGCCCACAGAGACATTGCCTGGCCCATGGGATACTGCGTGATGAACTTTAAAAATTAACTTTTTTTTTTTACTTTTTTACCAAGTTGTTGTTCTAGTATAAATAAGAATTTCATAGGCACAAAGACCTATAAAAATGTAGGATAACTGCAACCATATTTATACCAACCCTCAGGCCGGGGGGGGGGGGGGGGGGGGGGGGGGGGGGTTGGACGCGCGTTTTTGACGCGCTAGCTTTACCCCTTATTCAGTAAGGGGTAATAGCGCATCGAAACGCGCGCGTCCAACCCCCCCTCCCCTATTAGTTGTTCCCGCGCGATTCAGAAAGTAAAATGTGCAGCCAAGCCGCACATTTTACTTTCAGAAATTAGCGCCTATCCAAAGGCAGGCGTTAATTTCTCTCAGCACCGGGAAAGTGCACAGAAAAGCAGTAAAAACTGCTTTTCTGTACCCCCTCCGACTTAATATCATGGCGATATTAAGTCGGAGGTCTCAAAAGTAAAAAAATAATTTAAAATTTAAAATCAGCCCGCGGCTCGCGGGTTGAAAAACGGACGCTCAATTTTGCCGGCGTCCGGTTTCCGACGTGGCTGTCAGCGGGTCCGAGAACAGACACCAGCAAAATTGAGCGTCAGCTGTCAAACCCGTTGACAGCCTCCTTTTACCACGGGCTCTAATTAGCATATTTTTATTTACTGTATCGCGCGCACAGGACACTGGCCTGTGCGCGTGCCGGGAAAGCGGGCACTCGCCTGCTCTCCCACGTTTCTTTTTGTATCGGCCTGCCTATGAGTACCATCCACGAAAGGAAAAATTGTCAATAGTGCACCTATCTTCAAAGTTACGTTTATAATTTCAGACTTACACAAAATAATCTGATTTACAAACACAAGGTCTAAACATAAATTGAGTTTGAATATCAGCTTGCTATGTCACACGTAACTTAACCTGATGCAAAATGGGGCTGCAGAGTTCTGTGCATACTTAATGTTTGTATGCATGGGGGTAGATTTTCAAAAAACGCGAATAGGTGTACTTTTGCTGGCGCATCAGGCGCAAGCAAAAGTACGCTGGATTTTAGTAGATACGCGCGGAGCCGCGCGTATCTGCTAAAAACCTGGATCGGCGTGCGCAAGGCTATTGATTTTGTATAGCCGGCGTGCGCCGAGTCGCGCAGCCTACCCCCGTTCCCTCCAAGGCCGCTCCGAAATCGGAGCGGCCTTGGAGGGAATCCTCTAACGCCCTCCCCTCACCTTCCTCTCCCTTCCTCTACCTAACCCACCCGCCCGGCCCTGTCTACACCCCCCCCCCTTACCTTTCTCCGGGGATTTACGCCTCCCGGAGGGAGAAGTAAATGCCCGCGCGCCAGCGGGCCTGTTGCGCGCCGGGACGTGACCTGGGGGCGGGTACGGAGGGCGCGGCCACGCCCCTGGACCGCCCCGGGCCGTAGCCACGCCCCCGTACCCGCCCCCAAAACGCTGCCGACACGCCCCCTAAACGCCGCGACGACCGGGCCCGCCCCCCGACACGCCCCCCTCGGAGAACCCCGGGACTTACGCGAGTCCCGGGGCTCTGCGCGCGCCGGTAGGCCTATGTAAAATAGGCTCACCGGCACGCAGGGCCCTGCTCGCCTAAATCCGCCCGGTTTTGGGCGGATTTAGGCGAGCAGGCAGCTGAAAATCCACTTAAGTGCTAGAATATTTCACTGAGCACCCGGCTTCCTTACTTTTATGAAGTCTGTCTTCCCTTATAGGGATAATTTACAAAATTCTGTGTTTTGGTGCAAAGTCCGTAGTGGTCATTTGTTAATTATTCAAGAAACCTTCTCTGGATGTTAATGCATTATTGAATTATTGCCCTGTCTCCACTATTTCTTTTACTGGCAAATTGATTTAGTTGGCGGTTGCTTTTCAACAATCATTTTTTGTAACGCCATCAGATGTTAGATATTGCAAAGTTTGTGTTCAGACCATTACATAGTAGAAAGTAATTTACTGGCTTTGTCAGATTATCTGCATAGGTTGATGGACAAAGGGATGGGTATGGGTAGATCTTAACACTGCGTTTGATACAGTTGATCACTGTATCTTATTAGATTGTCTTCATGCCATTAGAATTGATTCTTTCTTAGAGAATAGGCTTCAGTGGCAAATTTTGGGAGAATTGACCTTTTTTTTTTTTTTCTTTCTTGGCCTCTCAGTTCCGTAGTTTTGCAGGGGTTGAGCATGTCCTTACTACTTTTTCATAGCTATGTTCAGTGTTTGGGACCCTTAATCCAGAATTTCAATATGATCCAGTTTATGTATGATATACTGTTGCTCTGGTCTACTGGTCAGAAAAGGGTAGATGCCATTCTGAAGGTCAATACGTGTCTGAAGGAAATGGCTTCATGACTGAAGGGTTATAAATTAAAATGTATCCCTACAAAAACTGAAGGTTTTTGTGTTAGGAAGTCTTCTTTGACCCTTATTCCACCTGTCATTACATTAAAAAGCTCTGATTTGCCATTGTCTAATCAGGTTCATATGCTTGGTCTGATCGTTGACTAAAATTAAAAAAAAAGGATAAATAAATCCAGGCTGTAATTAAATCCAGATTTTGCATTTGTCTTTTATGTATCTTAGACCATATTTATCAAGTGAGGATCTGCTTACAGTAGTATGCTTGAGGATCTCCTCAAGGATTGAATAGTGCAAGGTCTTGTATCTAGAATTGCAAGGAAAGATCCTGAGTAGACTTCAAATGATTCCAAATAATCAGCTTGATAAATTGCAGGGTTAATGGTGAAAGATCATGTTTCATCCATATGAAAAGCTTAATATTGGCTACCTATTGCTGGGTGTATCAAGTTATTCTTGATACATAAATGTCTTCATGACCTGGGTACAAAAAATGCAAAACTTACTCTTTTTGTAAATAATAATCTGAGATCTACCCATGAAGTATGTTTTCAGCCTCCATTGCCAAAAGAGATTAAGCTTCAAAACATTCTTAAGGTTTTTTCATATGCAGGTCCAGTTCCTTGAAACTCCCTACCAAAGACCATTTGAGAAATAAGATGATATATTCTTTTTTTTTTTTTTCAATTCTTTATTTATTGTTTACATACTTAAATTACAGTAAACAATTTACACTGCAATAAAAAATATTGTCAGCCTTGGAATAACATATATCAAGATACAGGTAATATCACATCAGTATATTATATTAGTTTCCCCATACTGACATTTTAAAAAAGGCAATACAAGTGGAATCTAAATCCTTTGAACGAAATTTAGGAAAAATAAATTCAGAGAAAAAATATACAATATTTCTTGACCTATTTTTCATTTCCTACTTGCCGTTCATTAGTCTCAAGAAGATCTTTCAAACCCTTTGGATCCCAAAATATATAGTTATTACCATCTAATGTAATGGAACATTTACACGGATATTTTAAAGTAAAAATCCCTCCCTTATCTGTTACTGCTTTCCTATATTGTAGGAAGTTCTTTCTTCGAATCTGAGTATCCTTAATGAGGTCAGGGAAAATCCAAACCTTTTGTTCATAGAAAGTAGTAGATCTATTTCTAAAAAAAAGATCTCAATATGTTATCTCTATCTGTGGAAAAAGCAAATTGTATTAATAGAGTTTCTCTTACTTTTATTTCAATTTCATCTTGCGATTTTTGTAGCAAATCTGATATATCTATGGAATTTGCTTCATATTCCTTAACATCATTACCCTGTCTTTCAAGTTCTAATTCCAGCCTTTTTTTCTTTCCACTTAAATAGTAAGCCTTAACTACCACTGGCATACACTTCTCGGGAATTTTCAAGACTTGGGATACATAGTTTCTAAATAATTCAATAGGATCCATTTTTTTAATAATTGGAAAACTATTAATTCTTAAATTTAAAGATCTTATGGTATTTTCCAAATTTTCTAATCTTCTATTTGTTTCTTCCTCTTTTACAATCTGATGACTTTGAATCCTTTCAATCTGGAGAACACGCTTATATATCTTATTTATATCTTCTTTTTGTTTTCCCAATTCGTTTGTATTCAAATGCAAAGAACTAGAAGTCTTTAATACCACATAGGTTAACTTACTTATTGAAGTGTCTAGCTTTTCCATATATGACCATAAACTATCCATAGTTACTTTACCGGTTTTAACCATACCTTATTTGCTTTAATTATTACGTCTATATTATCCATTTTACTTCTAACAGATTCCACATTGCCTGGAGTACTAGTTTCAATTGGCTCTAAAGTAGGATTTTCCAAAGATTCCAAACTTATTTGTTGTTTCAAATCATTAAAGTCCAGATTCACATTAGGGTTTCCATTACCAAATTCTTTTCTGGTATCCATTGGTTTTAATGATCCCTCTGAGATACCACTCGGGTTAATTGGGGAAATATCCCCTTCTCTTCTGGGCGGTGATGGAGGAGCCGGCTCCCCAGGGCTCAAAGATATATCAGTAGTCAGGGAGGAAGCACTTCGTTCCTGTGCATTTCCCCCAGCGACTAACACCTGTGGGGTTTTCTGTGGGTCAAGCCATTCTAATACTGTCTTTTGGCCTATATCTGAAATTGCCACCTCACTGGAAGGCCGTATCCTGGCCTTTCTTTTAGTGTGTGGCATTTCAAGGAAAAAGTTAATCTAAAATAACAAGAGCCAAGAGGAGTATAGATGGTTATTGTATGTTCTATACAAAAAGATTCCACTTTGAGAGGCCAGAAAGAGTCAAATATAAATTATCCTACCTGGAGGTGTTGTTTCTTAGTCCATTTTAATTTCAATTTGATGATTCGAAGAAACAAGAAAAACTAGGACAAAATCCCGGCAAAGCCCGGCTAAGCCCTGCTTAACCGCGCGCCCCTTGAGCACGCGCGGCTTAAGCAGCGCGCTGGCGTCGACTGCGCGCCGCAAGCAGTGATGGTTAAATGCAGTCACTTCACTTCCGGATCTGGTCTAGGCCATGCCCCTCCAGTGCAAAGGGAATCAGCTGTGATTGTATTTAGCAAGCCGTCGGGGCAAATGCTTACCCCCGGGTGCAAGACAGCTTATTTTTCAGGTAATAAGTATATGTCCTTCTCCAGCCTCCAAGATGATATATTCTTTAGGAAATCTGTGAAGACCTGGGTCTTTCAACTTCTCCTGGGTTAGAGGGTCTGTCGTGATGCTATGCTTTTGTGCTTTCTGCTCGTAGTGGTGGTTTTATTTTTATGGTGATGTGATCTTGATTAAGGATTATCTTAAATTATTTTTTTATATGCATTTCTTTAGTGTGCTGTGCTTTGAAGCATTGTGATTTTATTTATAATTTTTTGTTTTTAAATTATTTATGCTTATCTGTCTAGGAGTGATATTGATTGTGTTTTGTTTTGATGTTTTATGATTGTTGATGTTTTGTTTTTGTACTTCTCTGCTGTATGTGGAAAAGTAGCTTATAAACTGAAATAAAGACTTTTACTCACAGGTGTAACATCAGTTCCCAGTACAACACCTGTGAGCAAAACTGCCTATGGGAAAAGTACCTATAGAGATTTGCACATACCATAGGAATTAGTTAGGAGGAGATACCACTATTTAGCACCTCACTCAGAGGAATGTCTGAAATGGGTGGACCCTTTTTCCTATAAGTGGGAGCTAGTAGAAGATATGTGGCTGGCATTTTTAGTTGGTGTTTGAGGAGTAAGGAGCTCTTAGAGTTTTTCTTTTAAAGTGAGGCCTATCCCCTCACCGGATATATTTTCGGAGGCTATTCCTTTCTGTGCACTCTCTGGATCTGCCTCTGATTAAGAACGGAGACTTCAAATGTTTCACTGTTTTTGAGAAATCACATTGGAGTGGGAGCCTAGACATTTTGGTGAAGATCTGACAGAATCTTGTCTAGGAGAGAGACAGATCTGTAGTGACAGAGGGCCCCTCCAGAGGAGATTTTTGGACTATGAGAGAGGTTTTACCTATTTTAAGTTGGTGAGGAGGTGTTTGCCACCCCTCCTTGCCTGGGACTAGGGCTGGAGAAACACGGTTCTGAACTTTACTATCAGACGTTTCTGAGAGGTCCTATCCAACAGGGAGAAGGCGAAGGGAGATCGCCTGGGCTATAAGCATCAGCTTCCCCCCACAGAAAGAACGCACACCTTGGGAAGTTTACTGGAGGGGAAAGAGTATTGCCAGAAGCAGCCCCAGAAACATAAATTCTTTTGTGTGCCCTTTGGGACACTTAACGCCATGAAAAAGAGGGTGACAGTTACATTCTCTGTCTTATCCCCTACACGTTTTTACAAATAGCCCTTGTTACCTATGCAAGTAGCCATTTACACAGGGAAATGGTATTTGAAAATTGCCCTCATGCGTAGGTCTGGCCATATTCTTGGAAACGTGAAGGATGCGGAGGAGTGGTCTCGTGGGTTAGAGTGGTGGGCTAATACCTGGTGGAACCAGTGTTTGAATCCCATTTCTCCCACTGATGTACCTTGAGCAAGTTGCTGCGACTGCTGCTTCCCCAGCTACTAAGTGAAATTATAAAGCCCTCTCTGGGGAAAGGTCCTACCTGAATTGTAACTCACCTTGAGCATGAGTTTGAAGGCCAAGTGATAAAACCCAAGGATTTTTTTTAACTTTTGGAACATTCTTGGCTAGCGTTCCTCAAGGTTTATTTGACCTTTCTTTAGATCGTTGCTTGTAAAGAAGACTTAGATGAAATGATCCAACCTTTGGTAATTCACAAATGGTTAACTCAAGTATTTCCTATGTGGAAAGGGTGGTGGAGGCATGGAATGGCCTCCCAGAGGAGGTGGTGAGGACAAGGAAGAGTAAGGGAATTCAAAAGAGCATGGGATAAACCACAGAGGATTCCTAGTGGCTAAATGATGGAGATGAAGAAAAGGATAATCTGTGCTGACTTGGATAAGATACCCAGAGCAACAATTAAGAATATTTCATTAAAAAAAAAAAAAAAAAAGGTGGCTGGACTGCTGTTATAAAGCTTGATGCTGTCTTCTATTATAATACTGTAAATAATTATACCTCTGTCTGTTAAGTTACTATAGCTTTGTTTCTTCTTCTCCCAGTTGAACAGCCTTGTTTTTATTGTAACTGCATTGTCTCTCTTCACTTGTTCAAGGTTCAAAATTATCACTCCCCCTGTTATTTTGTAAACCAGCATGATGTGATTGTATCATGAATGCCGGTATAGAAAAACTCTAAATAAATAAATACATACATACATAAATACATACATAAATAAATAAATAAATATTACCCAGGGCTAGAGATGCCATAGAGGCAGTATTCAAACCCTTGATGCGTTTGTGGGGGGGGAAATCCCACTCTTCACGCAAAGCTGCTTCCTAAGGGTCAGACACAAAGCTCATTTTTTAAAATGTATTTGTTTAGCTCATGCCTTTTCATTGGTAGCTCAAGGTGAGTTATGTTCAGTATCTGAAGGTATTTCTCTGTCCACAGAGAGTTTATAATCTAAGGGGCCAATGCAATACACTGTATAACCCGCAGTCGGATGCACATTAAAGAGGCGTTAATCCCCTTATTGCATTAGGGGGTAGATTAGCGCCTATTTAACGCGCATTCGCAGAGTGGATGGGATAGCGCTCAACATATGCGAATGTATGTGAACGAGGCTATTACTCTTTCTCTCCAAATGTAAAAAAATAAATGTGCGTCTGACACACATTTATCGCTCAGCTATTAATGCCTGCCTGGAGTAGGCATAATAGCTGAGCGCATTGAAAAGAAATTCAGAAAAGCAGAAAAACTGCTTTTCTGAACTTTTTAAAAGTTAAAAAAAAAAACCCCTCAGCCGACTGCATTAAGAAGACCGAGGCCGATATGCTCGGCATCTGTTTTCATAACCGGCCAGCTGCATTATGAAAACAGATGCCAATAAACTTGGCGTTCATAACCGGCAGACCACCTGTACCATGCACATGTTAAAGGGGCTTTCTGCCTCTTTTTTTGCATTGGTACCTAAGAGCTCTGATTTTCTAAGCATCTTTTCCATAGACACAGAATGGGAGAAAACCTTTAGTGAAAAACCCCTGAGTTTGTTTCTTGGGTAATGAAGAGTAAGGTGACATGGCCAAGCTCATAAGGAGGATGATGGGGATTTGAACCCTGGCTTCTGTGGTTCTCAGCCCACTGCTCTAACCACTAGGCTATTCCTGAGAGTGGAGAAGCTCTGGCTCAGGGCTGTTGTGAAGACTTGACTATGTGAGTTGGAAGGCGATATAAAATAGGGGGAAAATCCCTGTATAGCTGCACAGGAAGCCTCATGGTGTCAGATTGCAGCCCTAGTTCCGAATGAGCTGGAAACCCACAGGAGCAGAAGAAAACATCCCCCAAAATGGAAAGGCTTGATGTCTATTTTCTACCCAACTTGACTGTGCATGAGTAAACCCAGTGGATGAATTATGTTCTGTCTTGTGGATCCTTAGTGCTAATAGATGTCTCCGGTCTTAAACTATTGTACACACTGTACAGAGCTTGTCCATTAATATCCATCTAAGTTATGAAGAAAGCCTGCCGTACACCCAGTAAAGTTGGAATTCAGCAGGGAGAAACCATGTAGCATCTATTTTTACAAAAGCTTGCTCCTCCCTCTCTTTCAGATTGTAATGTTCATCCTCCAGCTGGGCTTCCTTTCCACATACCTCTCTGAACCCATAGTGAAGGCCTTTACCAATGGGGCAGCCTTCCACGTTATGATATCCCAGATCCAGAGCATGCTCGGACTCCCCCTGCCTCGCTTTACCGGATATTTCACCATCTTTAAGGTTGGTTTTGCCTTTATCATCCACTGCATGGCATCCATCCATACTGCTTCCTATCTGTTTCTCATCGGGGAGCCATCACATATGGCTTTTCTCCATTCCACTATTGCACTTCTGGGATTAGGATGATGAAAGCTGATTCCATGCCCACCAGAGAAGGAGTAGACATTGCAATGTGGGACAGGTAATGTATAAAAGGAATACTTTACTAGAACAAACCTAAAAGTTAGATATGATGAGTAGAATTCCTCTAAAATGCAACAGAGAAATACACCTCAATGCCAATGTGCATATCACAAATACCACCTCAGGATTTAAGTGGCACAAGGCTTTAGCAAGCCTTCAGAGTGCCAGCTGGATGTTCTTTGATGTCACGTGCACACCTTGCATAGATATTCCTCCTGTCCCCCAGAGAGACTTCATGTTGAGGATGGGGGTGGATTTGAATACTGATTTCTACCCATTGTGTTTTGCGTCTAGACATTGGCCTCCGTCTTTCAAGCCTTACTGATGACAAACATTGCAGAGCTCATCATTTCCTTCCTCTGCTTGGCAGCACTGGTTCCAATCAAGGAAATCAACTCTCGCTTCCGGAACAAACTACGAATGCCCATCCCAGGGGAAATTGTAATAGTAGGTACACTGTTGCCAGTCTGCCATAATTCCCGGTTAAATAAGAGGCCTAAAGAAGGCTGTCAACTTGTAAAGCCATGGGACCCCCTCCTTAATATTAGTGAGGGGCTTGTGTGCTCTGACCTTGAGAGCTATGTCAGCGGAGCATAAGTTCCTGATAGGAGTACCCTTGCTGAATAAGTCTCAAGAAGAGTCAAAGAGTGGACCAAAGGTCCCCCAGTTGGATGCTATATGACAGGCTGGTAGCCTGTTCATAGAAAAATGATCTTACCCAAACTTTAAAATAGAAATAAACTGGAATGGTCTAGTGGATTTAAGCTTTGTAAAGGTATTATCTCTACTAAAGCTACTTTGCTGGTTTCCTTTTAATAAGCATAGGTTTAAATGTCTATTAATATGATGCCAGGAAAATGAAGTAGCATTATAATTGCCCTAGAATTCCTGTTTTTGGATTGCTCATTATGCAAGCTCCTCCTCTTTAACACTTCTTTCCTTGTGCACCATTGCAGGTTTTGGTAGCCACAGGGGTAACCTTTGCCTCGTCCCTGGATTCTCAATATGGTATTCAGATTGTTGGACACATACCAGCTGGGTAAGAAGTACTGGTCTGAGATGGGCTAGGCAGGTCTACACTCCATAGCATGGCAGCTACAGAAAGCATCCTTTTAGTAGATGGCTGTTGAACTAATTCACTTATTTGATGGGCAGAGAGGCTTGTGCGTAGAGACAGAGGAACCAAATGGGTCAAGTCTCATTATTCAACAGTCAATGTAAAGTAGGTCCTTAGAAATGTCATGCTGATGGGTTGAAAGCCTGTGAAACCCTCTTCCGAATTTACATTTGCGGAATTGTGATGCTCCTGTCTAGATTTCCTGAACCCAAGCTCCCGAGCCTGGAGGTCATCCCTGATGTGATTGGAGATACAGTAGCCATTACATTTGTTGCATATGCTGTGTCCGTGTCGCTGGCTATGATCTATGCAGAAAAGCACAGCTACACCATCGATCCTAATCAGGTTTGTAATTACAAATGAACTCTTCAGAAATATTGTGACTCCAGATTAAAGAGGAAACTCAGATTTATTTTCTAGGGCACACACTCTACTCTAGTATCCCACTGGTCCATGGTACATGTGTGTGTGATGTCATGTGTGATATCACATTCAGCATAGACCAATCAAATCCAGTGAGTATGAGGTAATTTTTCACTCTCTTGCTTACCATGGTGGTTCCCAGTGATGTTGGAGGAACACAGAAGTATAGCAATTGATGGTAACAGAGATCATACCCATCTAATCTGTCCATTCCTGATGCCCATCCGATCTCAGGCTTTCCTCTCACATCCTCCCATCTTCTGTGCTTATTTCCTGCTTTCTCGAATTCTGCTACTGTTTTAGCCAGTACCGCCCCTAATGGGAGGCTGTTCCATGTATCCACCACTTTCTGTGTCAAAAAATGTCCTTATGGAACTTCCGAGATTTCCCCTTTGAGTCTCATATCATGAACCCTTGTTCTAGAACTTCCTTTCCACTGCAAAATGCTAGTTCTTGTGTATTAGTAGTACCTTTGAGGCTTTCCAATGTCTTTCATACTTCCCCTCTCCTTATTCTTCTCTAGGACAATGGTTCTCAACCTTTTTTCTACTGGGACACACCTGACAGATAATGCTTAGAGGCGCGACACACTGAACACTTGACCCTCATGGGCAGGAGATTTCCCCATACCATTCGCCATATAAAAAAAGATAGTCTGGTGGTATCTCAGTAACAGAAACACAAACTCCCTTACTGTCAGACACATTGTAAATATATACAAAATCTGAAAAAAAACCCCCAAAAAACAACCCAGTCAGCACATGGGTAGCAAACCTGCCATACCATAGCAATACTAACTCCAAGAATTCAGACAGCAATATCCCTACCTTTGAAAAGGCAGCAGGGCACCACCAGTGCATGCCCTATTGAGAATGAGAAAACACAACGAATAAGACTGATACAAATGCCGACCTACTAGTAAAATACCTCACCTCAGCAACACATACAGATCCGACCTTCACCAAATACAGAATAAAAGACCATACATTACAAATGTGGAGACAAAAACTGGAATGGAAACCTCAAAAAGCCACTCTGCATGCAGTGCAAAACTGGAGAACTAGAAACAAATACATCTATCTCCTCCTACACTAAGCAAAGTACAAAGGTAGAAGAAATACACATTCCCCAAACTGACATTATGCCTCTTGCAACTCATCACTCCCCTCCATGCCTTTATCATCCTTCACTTTTCCCAATTACTCCCTTTCAATCATCCGCTCACACTCATATCCCTGCCCAGCTTTCCCGACCCTCTACATCCTCTTCCTTGTGCTTCTCTCTTCCCTGCTTGACTCTCCCTACCCTTCATACCAGTTTCCCTGACCCCCTGTTTCCCATCCCTTCCTGCTCAGTAGCCCCCACACTCCCTCTCCCTTCCACTTTTATCTGCTCAGCATCCCCACCCTCCGTTCCCCCACCCTCCACAGGGTGAAGAGCTCTTCAGCAGCATCACTCCCAGACTCAGCAGGGGGAGATAAGGTTTGTGTCCCATCAGGCCCAGAATAGTAGGAATTTGTAATGTCTCGCTGTGATCTGGGTGAAGGAGGAAACAGCCTCCCACTCGGCCAGAAAGAAGAGAAGGAAGTGAGAGGAGCCAAGAAAGGGGAAAAGTATTAAAGAATGTTGGTCAACGCTATTGTCCAGTAAAGTTAGCCAGCAGTAGTAGCCTTGCTTAACCATGCTGAATACGTACTGTACATTAAATACATTAAAAACGGTACAGAACGTATTCAGCACTGGTCAAGCAAGGCTACTACTGCTGGCTAACTTTACCAGACAGTAGCATTTGACCAACATTCTTTAATACTTTTCCCCTTTCTTTGTCATTTATGTAACTAATGTTGGGGATTGCTCCTGAGGCTGCAGTTTTGGTTTAGTAGTGATGTGAACACTAATATATGAGAAGTCAGCCAACTTCCACCCAGGCTAAGGAGACAGCAGCCTCCTGCTGGCCCTGCGGCTCACCTCCTGGGACCTCGCGACACACCAGTGTGTCCCGACACACCTGTTGAGAACCACTGCTCTAGGATGTATTTCATAGGACGTATTAAGCAGATTCTGCACCATTTTGGTAGCCCTTCTCTGGACTGCCTCTACTCTTTCTGTATCCTTCTGGCAATGCAGCCTCTGGATTGGACACAACACTCCAGATAAGGTCTTAACAATTATCCTTCCTTTTTTCTTATTTTCTACTGGTGTTACCTTAACCTATGCATCCTAACATTTATCTGACTTCACTATAGTCTTGCTGTACTGTTTGCTGCTTTGAGATCTCTTCTTTGGTGCACATCAGTATCGCACCCTCCATCATACACTACTCCCTTGGGTTTCTGTGCCCCAAATACACTTGTTTTGCAGTAAATTCTAGTAAACCCATGACCACTCCTCAAGCTTTTTTAGACCATGTCTCATTTTTTTTTCTGCTCCATCTAAAGTGTCTACCCTGCTGCAGTTCTTGTATCGTCTACAAAAATGCAAACCTTTCCTACTAACCCCTCCGCAATATCACGGGTAAAAATATTGAACTGAGCTGGACCTAGGATGGATCCCTTTACCTGACGTGAATTCCATTTACCATAGCTCTCGGTTGCCTAGCACTCACCCAGTTTCTAATCCAGTTTACCACTGACCCACCTTTAGGCTGTTCTTATTTACTTATGAGTCACCTCTTTAGGACAGTGCCAAAAGTCTTCTTGCAATTTTATTCCTGATCTCATTCTTTGGACACCCAGTCAAAGAAATGGATCAGACTTGTTTGATATGATCTGCCTCTGGTAAAGCAATGCTGCCTTAGCTCTTGTAAACTACTAGATCTGAAGATACTCCACTACTCTCTCCTTAAGTAGTGACTCCCTCAGGTTATCCACTGTTGAGGTCAGATTACCTGGCCCGCAGTCTCAAGCCTCGCTGTTACTTCTGCTGTTCACATCTTCCCTTCTCTAGTTCTCTGGAACCACTCTCATCACCAAAGAATGATTGAAAAGCAATGTCAATGTAGTTGCCAGAACTTCTCTAAGCTCCTTTAATATCCGAGGATATTACAATTGCCTAAGGAATTGAAAAATAAATGAACAATAGAATTTTTAATTCATACAGGGTGACTTTTTGTGTCCTTGTATTCTGCCGGAACATAGGTCAGCACAGATAGTGTACATGTTATGTTCAGCCATCAATCAACTGAGAAATCCAAAAACCACCAGAGCTGTCCATAAAAGGGAGGCGAGTGAATATGTAGAGTTTATTGCAATGTGTAATTGTTATGTTAATATGATGACAGCTGATTTCAATAAAATACCATTTACAAAAAAAAACAAAACGGGAGGCGAGGACCTCGCCAGGATCTTTCTATAATTGCAGTACTCCAGGTAGTATTGGCTAACTTCCTAACTGCAAGCTGTGCTCTCTTTTGGGATTTTCCAATAGGAGCTCCTGGCTCACGGGATTTCCAATATCATCTCCTCGCTGTTCAGCTGCTTTGCTAATTCTGCCACCCTCGCCACCACCAACATTTTGGAGAGCGCAGGTGGACACACCCAGGTACGTCTTTGGGACCAGGTTCAGGCTCCCAATCTTTCTGAGCTGCACTGTGATCAGGTGAGCAACACTTTTTTGCACAATCAGGCCAATACAGTAAACTCCGCGGGAGAGCCGGCGCTCTGAGGCGAGCGCCCGCTCTCCCAACGCGCGCCCAGGCACCTCTCCTGGGCACGCGATTCAGTATTTAAATTAGGGCCAGCGCTAATAAGGAGGTGCTAGGGACACTAGCGCGTCCCTAGCGCCTCCTTATTGGCGGAAGTGGCGGCTGTCAGCGAGTCTGACAGCCGACGCTTAATTTTACTGGCGTCGATTGTCAAACCCGCTGACAGCCACGGGTTCGGAAAACGGACGCCGGCAAAGTTGAGCGTCCGTTTTCCAACCCGCGGGCCGCTGACAGATTTTTTTTTTTTTTAAAGAATTTTTTATTTTTGGGGCCTCCGACTTAATATCGCTATGATATTAAGTCGGAGGGTGTACAGAAAAGCAGTTTTTTTTCTGCTTTTCTGTACACTTCCCCGGTGCCTTCTGAAATTAACTTCTGTCTTTGGCAGAAGTTAATTTCTGAGTAAAATGTGCGGCTTGGCCACATATTTTGCTTTCTGTATTGCGGGTGACTACCTAATAGGTTCATCAACATGCATTTGCATGTGATGAGCGCTATTAGTTTTGGGGGGGGTTGGCAGCACGTTTTCCATGCACTATTACTACCCCTTACTGTATAAGGGGTAATAATAGTGCGTCAAAAACTCGCAGCCAAATGGAGGTTAACAGTGCACTCGGCTGAGCGCACCATTCTGTATTGGCCTATATGAGAGCATGAAGTGGCCAAAAACCACCACTTGTCACCTTCATCTTGTTGCCTCAGTGAATAAATTGGTGGTTCTTGGAAGATAAGGCTGCAGTACAAGTAATCAATTCAATGTACTAAAGAGAAGCAATGGGACACCCACAAATTTGATTGCAGTAATTAATCCAAAGTGAAAGACTTCATTTTGATTGCGAGCCTTGAAAGAGACCCTTCTTTTGAGTTAGTGTCAGCCTTTACTGGGATTACCTGCTGTATTGCTGTCTGGTCATCCTTTCTCTTCTATGGACATGGGATCATGTTTTGCTGTTTCTGTTTATTTCTATCTTTTCCTTCTCTTACTCCAGTCAGTTTGGGTACCGGAAATGCTAGTTAGCACTAGACAGTAAGGGGGGCAGATATTCAAAAGCTGAGCTCCTAAATTTAGGCTTCTAAATTAGGTCCCTAAGTTTTCAGCTGAAAATTCATATGAATTTAGGGGGCTTAAAAGTTAGGCCCCTAAATTTATGCCTGCTATTTATTTGCCTAGATTTAGGTTTCTAAATTAGGTGCCTAGTTCTGAAAATCAGTGCTGAGCTTCTAACTTTGTTTCCCTACCCTAACTTTGTTCCTGTAGCCACCCACTTGTTAGAGTCCTAATTTAGGAGCCTAATGAAACTAGGAATGTAAATTTAGGAACTCAGCCCTAGTAAATTTTCAAAAGGTGCCAATTTAGGAGCCTAACTCCAAATGTTAGGATCCTAAACCCTTTGAAAATTGGCCCCCTAAGAAGACTAACCCTGATGGAAATGTTTTCAGTTATACTATGTAACAAAAAAGTTTCAGTGGAAATGCACCAGTGTTACTGGAAATTGGGTTGCTATCTGAAATATCCTCTATCATATCTATATATCTATATCCCCCACTGAAGGAAGCTGTACTGTGTTCTGGGATTGTGTTGGATAACTAGCAGCCTGTTTACTTTCTCTTTAGCTCTCTGGGTTCTTCACCAGCTGTGTAGTCCTTGTGGTGTTGATTTGGGTTGGACCCCTCTTCTACTACCTACCCAAGGTAAGAAAGAAATGGAGATTTAATTCTCGGAGATCTGCTCTGAATTTGGAAAGATGGTTCTAATTGTATTATTTTTTTTTTTTAATTTTTTTTTTTTTTTTAATATTTTTTTTTTGTTTCACTCTGCTCTGCAAACAATTCATTTAACCCAAGGAATCTGGATGGGTTTTTAAAACCAGGATCCTTTTTCTCTCCTCATGTATCTCAAACTGCCTCTCAAAACAAGATTTTGAAAGCTGGGCAACTTATACCCTCATGTGCTTGGATGCTGTCTGTGTCAGAAAGTCATAGAAATATTGGGCCAGAAGGAACCACAAGGGATGACTAGAAAGATTGGACTAGAAGGGACCTGAGGTAATCTAGCCAATCGCCTGCCTTCAGGCAGAATCCCCTGTACCTCCCCCATTCCAGACGTGTGTATCCAACCTGCTTTTGAAAACCTCCGTTTGGCTGGCCTGGTGGCTCACTGGTAGGTGCTATGCAGAGAGTAGACCCTGGGTCAGCCAGGCCTGGGGATGCTGTGTAGGCACTGGTCCACACACCTTGTGGGGAGGGAGTCTGTTATCGTGCAATGGTGACAGCTAGTGGCCACATGTAGGGCTCATTATTAGTGTTTCCCAACCAGAGTGCCATGCCACACTGGTGTGCCTTCAGACTTCTTCAGGTGTGCCACAGAAAAGACAACACTGCCTGATGCTGTTATGTTTAAGTAAGAATGTGAACCCTGGGCTGAGATGAGAGATGTCTCCACCCTGTGAGCCTTACCGTCGGCAGGCACGGTCTCAGTGGCGTGGGACACTAGAAGTGGAGATTTTATTATGAAGGAAGGAAAAAGTAATGTTCACAGAATTGGAGATAGAGAAGTATAGTCCTGGGCAATGGGAATTACCCACAGTGAGACCACACTGAGAAGATCCGGTAGTGGCCTGCGGAGCGAGGTACGCCGGGGATCCCCTCTGACGAGTGTAGGCACTGCGGGAATACGGATCCAGTAGTGGCCCATGGAGTGGGGTATGCCGAGGATGTCTGTACAGTAGATGTTGAAGAACTGGTAGTGATGCCAGAACCCGGAAGTGGCTCCTATAGATGGTGTATCGGTATTCTGTAGAGCAGGAAAGCTGAATGGCTTCTACTGAAGAAAGACGGTAGTGGCCCGAGGGTTGGGATACACCGCATGGAATCCACAATGCAGTCTGTATAATAGAAGTCAGTAGAGGTACTCACAGTAGATGGTTCCTGGAGAGAAGTAGAGACCTGAGAAGCAGGTCTAGTAGCAGACAGGTAGGATGGCCCTCCGAGGAGCGGATAGCTGAACGCAGGGAGCCCCTGAGGAGCAGGTACTCAGAGCGTCTGGATGCCAAAGCCAAGTCAGGAACAGGAAGTCCTTGAATGTGGCGAATTCAGCAAGACGGAACTCCTTGCTAACTCGAGAAAGGCATGGGCTGGTCAGATTAAATACACTAGCGGGTTGACTTCATCGTGCGGGGACGCCCCCGAGGTTCCCGCCATGACGTGTTCAAATGAGGCCCTTGTGCACGCATATGCACATGCATCTAGGTAACTCCAGGTCCAAGATGGTGGTCAGAAGTGCTCACGCTGTCCCGGGAATGCCGGAGAGGTCGGCGGGGACTGGCAGAAGCCGCCATTCTTCCCAGACTTGATGGAGCGGGGAAAAAAGAGGTGAGCATGAGGTCGCAGCTATCTGCCAGATGCGTAACAGATGCTTTGCTCTCAACACCTCACAGCAACAAGAGTCATAAGAACATAAGACTTGCTATACTGGGTCAGACCAAAGGTCCATCAAGCCCAATATCCTGTTTCCAACAGTGGCCAATCCAGGTCACAAGTACTTGGCAGGATCCTAAGGGGTAGATAGATTCAAAGCTGCTTATCCCAAGAATAAGCAGTGGATTTCTGCAACTCCACTTTAATAATGGTTAATGGACTTTTCCTCCAGGATTTTGTCCAAATCTTTTTTAATTGCAGCTACACTATTAGCTTTCACCACATCCTCTGGCAACGAATTCCAGAGCTTAATTATGCATTAAGCAAAAAAACCATTTTCTCTTATTAGTTTTAAATGTATTACCCAGTAACTTCATTGTGTGTCCCCTGGTTTTTGTACTTTTCGAAAGATTAAACAGATTAATACTTACTCGTTCCGTTCCACTCATTATTTTTATATTTTTAATCCTCACTATTACCTATAACCTCCTCGATAAGAAATCATTGATCTGGCTATGTTCAATCTACGTATGTATCAACAGACTCATCTCCGCTCCCTGAACAAAAACTTCTCGAAGTACCATGCGTCAAACTACCGTATTTTTCGCTCCATAAGACGCACTTTTTTCCCCCAAAAGTGGGGGGAAAATGTATGTGCGTCTTATGGAGCGAATATAAAAAAAAACAAACAAAAATCTAACAAACCCCCCCCCCCCTGACTCCCCCAAGACCTGCCGACTTAATTTACCGCAACCCCCCACCCTCCTGACCCCACTATGTCACTGGGACCGACCGGTCCCAGTGACATAGTGAGGGCAAAGGGCCGTCGGCGCCATTTTGATTACTGGCAGCCGACGGCCCACGCCCTGGAGATCGTTCCCGGACCGCTCCTGGACCCCCGCTGGACCACCAGGGACGTTTGGCAGGTCTTGGGGGAGTCAGGAGGGTGGGGGTTGTTAATTTAAAGGGTTGGGATGGGGTTTTTTTTGGGGGGGGGGAGGGGTTCCCAGAGAAAGAAAAGTTTTCTGATCTGGGGAGTAGACCGAAATGGCCCTCCCCAGACCCGAAAACAAAATGGGGAGGAAAAAAAAAGCTATGCACTCCCCTAATTTGCTCCATAAGATGCCCAGACGCAGAGCCGGTTTAGCACAATTTTTTTTTTTTTTTTAATTTTACCCCTCTGAATCCTAGGTGCGTCTTATGGTCAGGTGCGTCTTATGGAGCGAAAAATACGGTAGCTAGATCACACCTTACAAGGAAGCGTGCATGCTCAGTGGCAGGCCCAACACTCTGGAATTCCCTCCGTGATTCTTTAAGGCTCCTGACACATCCAAAGGAATTAAATAGGTCTTCAGTTTTTTCTTTGTGGCCTGGCTTTTAAGCAACTAGCGTCTGTCTGATCTCCTCTCTCTCCACTCTGATGCAAGCTACAACTATTTTTGCTTTCTTATGTCAAATGATTTATTTTATGCCGTTTATGTTGTATTGATAACCTTTTGAGTTCTATATTTTATTATGTATGTTTTTATTGGAAACAGCTTCGATCTTCCTCCATTGAAGAAGTGGTATAGAAAAAATTTTAAATAAATAAATAGACCTCTATCAAATCTCCCCTTAGCTGACTCTTCTCCAAGCTGAAGAGACCTAACCTCTTTTTAGCCTTTCTTCATAGAGGAATTGTTCCATCCCCTTTATCATTTTGGTCACCCTTCTCTGTACCTTTTCTAATTCTGCTATATCTTTTTTGAGACGTGGTGACCAAACTGCACACAATACTCAAGATGAGATTACACCATAGAGCAATACAAAGACATGATAGTCTGTTTTATTCTCCATTCCTTTCCTAATCCCTAGCGTTCTATTTGCTTTCTTGGCTGCTACTGCACACTAAGCAGAAGATTTCAACATATTTTTAATGATGATACTAGATCCTTTTCCTGAGTGGTGACTCCTAATGTGGAACTTTGCATTGTGTAGCTATAATTTGGGTTACTCTTCCCTATGTGCATCACTTTGCACTTGTCCACATTAAATGTAATTTTCCATTTGCATGTACATTCTCCCAGTTATGCAATATCCTCTTGCAATTTTTCATGATCCTCTTGCGATTTAACAACTTTGAATAATTTTTTGTCAGCAGCAAATTTGATCACCTAACTTGTTTCCATTTCCAGGTCATTTATAAATATATTAATAAGCATCGGTCCCAGAACAGATCCCTGGGGCACTCCACTCTTCACCTTCTTCCATTGGGAAAATTTACCATTTAACCCACCTCTCTGTTTTTGTATCTCTTAACCGGTCCCCAGCGGTGGCTCTTAAAACATGTAAGAGCTCCTTTATGAGAATGTGCAATCATGCATGCCTCTTCCAGCTGCAGCATGAGCTCTGGCATGTGGTACTCAATGGGCAGCATGCAGGGCACGAAAAGCTGAGCCCCGCTTTGTATGGCATACACAGTATATACAGCACCTCAGCTTTCCCCCTCCTGAGTTTCCAGCCTCTGTCTTATTCCCAGGCTGAGCGAGACAGGGAGAGCATGAACTGAGCTCCGGATGTGTCTCATTCTGAGTGCTGGGAGCAACAGCAGTGGAGGAGCTCTGGCTGCCACATGCAACTTCTGCCTCCTCCTGCATTTGCATGAGTTCATATGTGTCTCCTCCCCATCTCTCTCTTTGTTTAAAATATGGAAGAGACTGGGTCTTGCATTGCTTCCTATCTCTCCATGTCCGCATTGCCCGCTCCATGGGGGCCTGTGTGCCACAGTATCATTTTTGTTAGTGTATGCGTGCCTTGAAATGGTCGAGAAGACTGCATTATTGCAGGGTTCCAGGAGGACATTGATGCGTGCCTTCTGGCCAAGGACTGTCCCCACAATAATTGGGCTGAGTACAGAGAGGATATATAAAGCAGGGGGGGGGGGGGGGCAGGGGAATCCCTGATTAGTTGCGAATGGAGGCTATGGCACAAAATCTCAGCCTGGTTCCAACGGAGCTGGAAGCCCAAAGAGTGTGTGGAAATTCCAGTGATGAGGATTCCTCGACCTCTCCAAGGTGACTTGTTCCAATGCATAAAGCTTTTTATAGACCTATTTCTATGTCCTACAGAGGCCAAACAACATAAGTGGGTTCCAGAATCCATATGAAGGACTCTGTAGAACCAGAGGCACGCACTCAAAATGCTTCTTAGCTGGCTGAAACCAAATTTTAATAAACAAATATAACAATAAAATAACCCCCTCTTGGCATCACTCAGGTACGATAACCTTTTCCCTCTATCCTGCATAAAGTAGTCTGTGTTTAATCCACTTGAATACATTGAAATAAAGTTTCAGTGAGTTTGCTCATTTATTTCCGTCCCTCTAACCTTTCTGAAACTTTTTTTTTTCTGGCAAAAGGCTTCAAAATTAGGAAGAGTTTGAGGAGCAGCACTTCATCCGCCAGAGTACTAGAGGTTTAGGTGGGCAAGGGGTGGTCTCTGGTCCTTGGTGCTTATTGGTTGTCCAGTTGGTGATGGGGGATTAAGTTGGTGATGGTTCTTTCTTCTCCAGCTGCTTAATATCCACCCCCCCATCCTTGAAATATGCAGTTACATTGGGGATCGTGGCTAATCGAACCCTCTTTCTCCTTTCAGATCAGACTCTCCAGGTGGTACCTGGAGGGAGGAGAGGAAAAATATAAATAGCCAAATGCCATTCTCCTCACTTTTACCAGGGTTCTTCTAGATGGAATTCTGGCTGCGGATTTCTGCACTTTTAAACAGGAGAACAAATCCCGTCTGTCTCTGGTGATTTACTACTTCTGAGCATATGCAATTAGAGCCCTCGATAACAATAAACATTTCAGCATGGGAAAGGAATTGCAACAGATGAGATCTTACTGAAGGATTATAAGGAAATAATCTTCACATCGATGTAATGGTTAACGTAACCATTTTCACAAAATATAATGTAGAACATTACTAGCTTTGCATTACAGTCATTTAATGTTGGGCGCAGTTCCTTGATCCTGTAGGTGAATGCCAGTCCAATGTGTTTGAACAGATTGTGAGCCTTCTGGGGATAGGGAAATAATTATAGTACCTGAATGCAATTTGGGTTGTAATGCTAAGAAGCGAAATATAAATCAGATAAATAAAAATAAACAGGTTTCTGCAAATGCAGTCATATTGTCTCCAGATGGATTGCTTCCTGCAGGGCTGAAACTTCAAACAGCAGTTGCTCAGACTTGCAGCTTGCTTGCTTCTCAGCGAGCTCAAGGGTGCCTTTTTCAAACAAATATTAGGATCCCTCTTACAAGCCTTTAGATAGAAGTTGATTAGTTCTGGGAATGGCTTCCACTGGAGTTTTCTGCTTGCCTGCTATGCAAATAGCTCGTAGGTAAGCAAGAGACCCCCAGTGATGACTGCAAGATGTGTGGAAACCCTGAAGGGATCTCGCTTTTATTGGTGTGTCAGAGTGGTACTTCAGTTAAGTTTACACTAAAGTCTTGATCTTCCTTCACAGGCTGTGTTGGCGTGCATTAATGTAGTGAGCCTGAGACAGATGTTTCTGCAGTTCCAGGATCTACCTGAGCTCTGGAGGGTCAGCAAAATTGACTTTGTAAGTGGGAGGATGTGCATCGGTTTGCTATGTGCATTATACAGGAGCCCCTAACGGTTGAAGCAGATCTAGATATTGTTGCGATCATGGAAACATGGTTCAAAGAGTCCCATGGCTGGGAGATGGCCATATAGGCCCATAATCTGTTCAGGAAAGATAGAGAGAAGACAGAAGGAGAGGGGTAGCACCTTATGTTAAAAAAAAAAAAAAAAAAAGTAAAGAAACTAAAAAAAATGGGATATGGAAAAAGGAAGAGACACTGAGTCATTTTGGAAAGGAGAGGGGTGGAATTTCCATAGACAGTGGAGGGATCTACTGACGAGCTAGACAGAAATCCAGTCAGTGATATACATAAAACTGCAATGAAAGAGGAGGTTTTACTGGTTGGAGGTTTTAATCTGCTGGACGTGGATTGGAGCATCCCATCTGCAGAATCACTTAGAAGTAGAGAGATCCTGGCTCTCCTGAGGGAAATGGTAATGTATATCACAACAGAGGGACTAATACTTAAAAATGGAAAAATTGTTTCTAATGTCCATCTTCTAGACGATCACCTTAGCACTAATGGTTACCAGACAATGCAATTTAATATAAGAGCAAAGCAGAGAGGAGTCACACAAAGGTCATTGCCCTGGACGTCAAGAGTACTGATTTTTTTTTTTTAATCTGAGGTGGGGAGGGTATCTCTTTAAGAAAGTGCTGTGAGGATAGGAAAATCTTTGCACAGTAGAGAGACAGTGGGCTTACCTAAAAGAAATTATAGTAAGGGTGACAAATCTTAATGTTAGGAAAGTGAAGCGGAAAAAGAGAGCAGTTTGGTTTTCAAAGGAGGTGGATGGTAAAAGGTTAAGCCTTCAGATCTCAAAGACTATCCGGAAAAGCTGCAAGAATCGGGGAAGGGAGTGAAGATGGCAAAGGTCAGAGTGAGAGAAAAAGCACTTGCTTGGCCAATAATGCTGCACTTCCAAAGTGCTCTTCGTTAAAGGTTGGTCAGTGTAATCTTTGATGCACACGCCTTTGTGTTCATGCATTCCCCTTGTCACTTTCCCCCATCTGTCTGCAGGCAGTGTGGGTGGTCACCTGGCTTGCTGTGATCATCCTGAATGTGGACATGGGGCTGGCTGTCGGCGTTGTCTTCTCCATGATGACTGTAATCTGCCGAACCCAGAGGTACGGTGCTAGGGAATCTACAATGAACACTGCAGCACTCGGTGTGCAGGAAGCTGACCTGCTGAGGCCGCCCTTGAATGTATTGCATTATTTCCTTGCAGGGAAAAAGGCTGATCTTTATTTGAATTCAGGCACCATACTGGGCCGAATAATATAGACTCTGGCCTTCCTAGCTCTTTCTCTTATTTGGTCTCCTTCCTCTCCTCTGGCAGAGCCACACAAGTGTCTTGGCATGATATGTACTACCAGGTGCTCTACTGATAAACCCCAAACCACTGCTTTTATTTGGTCAAATGTGGTGTCACCATTTGGGCCAGCCCAATGCCCTAGCAACCTGGATTTGATTTCCATACCTGGGTCCTGAATTTCAGGCTGGCAGCTTCGACAGCACCCGGGATGGATTGCTCGAGAGCCAGGGCTGGTGCTAGCTTTTTTTTTGCTGCCCTGTGCGAACAATTACGGTGCTGCCCCCACATCATTCAGTCTTTGTCCCATGCCCCCTCCAGCAATCTATATTTTTAAGAACTGACGCTCCCCCCCCCAAACAGAACCCAAGATCAAGGGAAGGGTTTTAGGTACCCTAAGCAAATCTTATAGCCTTCTGCGTGGACACACATGCGCGCACACACACATACACCCCCACCCTCTACAGATGCACACACAATTCAATTATGAATTTATAACTGATTTTACATGAAAAAAAAAAACATTCAAAAGTAATCTTATGAGGCAAAATATCACTTACAACATACATATTATATTTACATGTACTGCTGTGGTGCCAACTGCAAAAAAGACACTTTGAACTCCTATGGAATTATGTTTTTTGTAATGTGCGCTGGGTGTGGGCTTGGCCCTCATAAAGCCATGAATAAAGTACCATTACAATGAAATGAACCTCCCATACCAAAACAACCCTAAGTGCCAGCACTCAAAATGTAACATTAGGGTAGATTTAAAAAAAATTACGTGTGCGCGTGCACATGGATGCATGATTTTATAACATGCATGTGCCGGTGTGCGCATGTTATAAAATCCGGGCCAGCACGCGTGGGGGGAGAGATTTTCCCAGTTTGCGCGCGGCGAGGAGATCGGGCCTCCCCCAGTTCCCTCCCAGTCCGCTTCAATTAAGGAGCAGACTGGGAGGGAACATTCCTACTCCCCCTACCTACTCTCCCTCCCTCTTCCCCTCTCTTCCCTGACCCTTTTGATTTCTTGTTTTCGAGCTTACACCAGCTCCTGAGCTGGCGTAAGTTGCTCGCGCCAGCACAGCAGCAAATGGCCGCTGTACCGGCAGCCTCCAGCTCTGCCCCACCCCCGGGGCCACCCCTTGGAAGAGGTCTGGTTCTTGTGCACGTAACAGGGGTTACGCGCATGGCCGGGCCTTTTCTAAAATGCGCGCAGTGCGCACAAGCCCCAGCCATGCACGTAACCTCAGTTTTCCCCGTGTACAGGGGATTTAAAATTTAGCTGATTATCTATTAAAAGGTAACACTGCATACACTGTTATACCTGTAAACCAGAGTGAAGACCATTCGCTAAACTTTGGTATATAAAAACAAACATTTCATCAGGCCCTAGAACACCAATACACTTCCTATTAGGAAAACAGAACAAATCAGACTGCTGTGGATCACTACAGATAAATTATATGGCAGCAGAATACCTCACCTCTGTCACACACAGAGAACACACAGACCCTGACCAAATACAGAATAAAGAGACCAGAAAGTATAAATAAAAAGATGCAGAGAACTGAACTGAACTGGAATCCACAACAAGCCAGCCTCTATAAGCAGAGCAACATTGGAAAAACAGAAACATTACCATTCTTCATAAAACATAAAAAATTAAAATCAAGAAATATAAAATACTTTATTTATTTTTATATACTGATATTCGTGGTAGCATCATACCGATTTACAGATATATCATTTCAATGAAATATACAGCAGATACATAAAATACATTATTAATATATACAATGTACACATAAAATGACAAAACTGGGGGGCGCGCTGACGTCACCGGCGAGAATGGCCGCATAAACGAAGAGCTCCCGGCTTTTCTCTTCTGCAAACGCCAAAACCCACCTTTATCCCGCCTGAACGCCCCTCTGGCCTATATCAGCTTGTAGCTCACGATACCGGGATGGCAAACGCAAAGTCGGGCTGCGACTTAACACGCTTTACGTACGCGAAATCAGGACCTGAAGGTAGGGAGTCTGAAGCGCCTGGGACTGCCGGCCCCACAACAGCAGAGGAGGCAGAGCACCCGGCGCCAGCAGCCATCTCGGATCTGCCGTCGCGGGCAGAGATGAGGGATTGGTTTATCGGCTTGCGTGCCGATATGAAACAACATAAGACCGACTTACTGCAGCATATGGAGGAGCTCCGGGACGATTTCGCGGCACTCGGACGCCGCGTGGACGAGGTGGAGACCAAGGTAGAGGGCCATGAGGATGTGATACACAAAATGGCCGACGAGCTCCGCTCCAGCATGAAGGAACAGGCATTACTAGCAGATAAGGTAGAGGACCTCGAAAATCGGTCCCGCCGGAATAATTTACGCATACGGGGAGTGCCCGAAGAGGAACGCTATGCCAATAGTGAAGCTGTGGTGGAAAAAATTTTTCAGTCCCTCCTGTGTGAGGGTGCGATTGAGGGGGAGCGGGCAGTGGCCGACGGTTCCACCTTTTATATCGAGCGGGCACATCGGACCCTGGGCCCTAGGAGATCCGAAAAACCCCGGGACATATTAGTGTGCCTGCAGACCTTCAAAGAGAAAGAACGGATATACGCTCACACCCGTAAACAGCGCGAATGGGCCTGGGAGGGCCAAAAGATCAGCATTTTTAATGATCTCGCAGCCTCCATGTTGCGCAGGCGTTTTGAATTTCGCCCTATAACCAGCACGCTGCGGGACCGGAGCATTAGGTACAGATGGACCTTTCCTTTTGGCCTTCAGTTTGAACACCAGGGGAGGACCTTCCGAGTCCGTACCCTAGAAGAAGCGTCAGAGGCGTTCACTCAGATCCAGCTCCCTCTACCAGCCGTTGCCTCAGCCGTGGCCCCACAGATGCCTAGCTCGTCCAGGACACCGCGATGGCAGCGGGTCGGAAACAAGCGCCGACTGGAACGCCAGGGACGGACGCCGCCCGGGGGGCGGCTGCTGCCCGCTACAGGTCCCACAGGTTGAAGGACGGGCAGCTTTTCTCTTCATCTTCTAGGGTGAATGAGTTCTGAATATATAGATTTTGTTTAAAGTTCCAATGCTGTTTCTCCTTAATTTGTGATGCCGGGGTTTTGGCTGACCTTTCGTAGGGAATTTTGCCATAGAGCCGGGGGGAGGCCCTTCTCGTGGGTTACTAAGACCCCCGGTTCAGGAGTTATCCCAATGAGGGATATATTGGGAATTGGAAGGAGGGGTGAGGGGGGGTATTCATCCATGTGCTCAGGGGACAGACTTGGGGAGATGGCATGTGAGGGGGTGGTCCGGAATGCAGTGCGGGAGTTGTTCCAGCAGTGTGGTATACATCGAACCCTTAGGGTCTTTTTATGGCTTTGAAGATATGGTCCCTGAATGTGAAGGGCCTTAACACTCCCCTGAAAAGGCATCACCTTCTTCGAGACTTAAAACGTCAACATGTTGATGTTGCCCTAGTCCAGGAGACTCACACTAGGAAACATCATGAACACTTATTACGCTTTACCGGTTATCCACACGGTTATTTTGCCCCTAGTTCTCCTACTTCTAAATACGCAGGGGTGGGTATCCTTGTGGCACAATCTGTCATTTTTGATTACCAGTCGCATGTGGTGGACCCAGAGGGCCGCTATGTTCTCCTGAAACTCCGGGTGGACGGGCGCTTGTACACTATAGTAAGCGTCTATGCCCCTAATGTGGATCAGCATCTCTTTTTTGCAAAACTAGAGGAAGTGCTATCCACCTATGCTGAGGGATTACTGATATGGGGCGGGGATCATAATGTAGTAAGGAACCCCAGGGTGGATTCCTCTCATCCCAGGAAGGCAGGGAGTTGGAAAGCCACTTCCTCCTTGAAGACTTTAATGCAGGGGTGGAGCCTTATTGATATATGGCGGCAGAGAAATCCCACGTCTCGCACTTACACTTTTTATTCTAATCCTCATGACACTTATTCCCGCCTGGACTTTTTGCTGGTGGACAAGGGGGTTAAAAATCAGGTGTTGACCACCGGAATAGGGGATATTACGTGGTCCGATCATGCTCCCGTATGGCTCACCATTAGTTTGCTGGATCGAGAATCGGGGTGTAGATTCTGGCGCCTTCGAGATGAACTCCTCCGGGACACTGTACACAGTGATCAATTGACAGCCCACTTACGGGACTACCTGACCCTAAACAGGGGGACGGTGCGTGACGCGGGGATTTTTTGGGAGGGATCTAAGGCGGTCATGAGAGGGCACTTTCTTCCGCCCTGAAGAAACAAAGGGAGGCCAAGCGTGTAGCCCTCTTAGCTGACATTGCACAGCTGACGCGGGAACATGCCCAACGCCGGGCTCGGGATACACTGGCCCGTCTCCGGCTTAAACGCACTGAACTGCACTTAATGGACGCGGAGCAGATCACGCATGCTATGTTTCGGGCTAAGCAACGTTATTATGAGGGCAATAATAAAGCGGGACGGTTTTTAGCGAGACTACTTAAGCAACGCACTTACTCGACCCTCATAGCTAAGATCAGGGATAAACAGGGACTTATGCTAACCGCCACTAAAGATATACAACGCTGCTTTACCCAGTATTATGCCCAGTTGTATGCAGCAGACTCTACTATTTCCCCAGCTCAGGTGGACCACTATCTCGCGACCATGTCCCTCCCCTCCTTGACCAAGTCCCAGCGAGCCTATCTAGATTCCCCCATACAGGATATAGAGATACAGGAGGCCATTCGAGATCTGAAAGCAGGTAAATCGCCGGGACTGGACGGTTTTACTGGTGGTTATTATAAGAAGTTTAGTGCCCAGTTGGTGGGACCCCTGACTGCCTACTTTAATGGATTACGGGACGGAGCCTCATTACCTCATCATACTAACGTGGCGGGCATAACGGTCCTCCCAAAACCTGGCCGGGACCCCGCGCAATGCGGATCGTATCGCCCTATTTCCTTGCTCAATATCGATATAAAGCTTTTGGCTAAAGTCTTGGCAGCCCGGCTAAATACCATCCTCCCTTGTTTAGTACATAGTGACCAGGTAGGATTTATACCCCGCAGGACGGCTGCCGATAACGTACGCAAGGTGATAGATGCGATCTGGTGGGCCCAGACAGCGAAAGTCCCCATGGTCCTGATGGCCATTGACGCCGAAAAGGCCTTTGACATGGTCCATTGGGATTTTTTGTTTGCAGTATTGGAGAAAATGTCATTTGGCCCCGGATTCTTACGCTGGATCCAATGCCTATATCAGGAGCCGGGGGCCCGAATTAAGATTAATGGGCAGTATGGGGAGTTTTTCAAGGTCAACCGAGGGACGCGTCAGGGTTGTCCCTTGTCCCCCTTGTTGTTTGCACTGTATTTAGAGCCCCTGGCGACCAGGGTTCGCGGTTCTGATTCCATTACAGGAGTGCCCATGAAGCCCAGCCCCATGAAAATCTCCCTCTTTGCAGACGATATACTTCTCACCCTCACCAGGCCCTTGACTTCCATAGCTGGAGTAGCGGAAGAATTGCAGGCATTTAGTGTAGTGTCTGGGCTCAAGGTCAACATGGACAAAACGGAATTATTAAATATAAACACTGACGCAGCGGTAATGGGAGAGCTGACGCGACTTTATCCCTTTAGGGTCTCCCACAAGGTGTTAAAATATTTGGGTGTCCACATTGGAGCGCATTATCATGAGCTCTTTCGCCTTAATTATACACCACTGCTGAAACGGATTGGTCAAGATCTCCATCTATGGGATAGGGGGCAATATTCATGGTTGGGTAGGGTGGCGATTATTAAAATGAATGTTATACCTAGGTTTTTGTATTTTTTCCATACCATTCCCATCTACATTACTTCAGCTGTCCTCCGATCCTGGCAGAAAATACTCTTTGACTTTATCTGGCGTCGGCGCCCCCCTCGGGTGTCGAGGCGCCTGTTGTTTCAACCTCGTGATCGTGGGGGCCTTGGGGTCCCGAATTTAATTTGGCTATACGCAGCTGCACAATTGAAGGCGATTTCTGATGCTCACAGCCGTCGATCTCCAAAGCAATGGGCCTCCTTTGAGGAGCAGGTACTCGGGGGCATGCCACTGACTGATCTTATTTGGCAGCCGCGCTGCACTTGGCTACCGACGGGAATGCAGACGGGAGCCCTAGCAACTATGTTACGTCTTTGGGAACGTTGGAAGACGAAACTGGCGGGAGATCGCTATTACTTTCATACCACGGGACTCTACAATCATTTGCAATTCCCAGCCGGTCGCCAAAATGGGGTGTTCAACGCTTGGCGGAGGAAAGGAATCACTCGCGTTGAGCACTTACTTCGAGGCGAGTCTTTGCTGACGTGGCCTGAATTACAGGCGCTCTATCATTTACCTCCTACTGATTTCCTGGCGGGCAGCCAAATGCTTCATTTTCTCCGGTCCCCCAGAATGAAAGACTCCATACATAGGGGCAAATCTCAGTTTGAACACCTTTGTGTAGCAGTTGACAAAACTACAGGGATGATATCCAAACTTTATACTCTATTGGCGGGACTTGATGAGCGACCTTTTCCCCATACGGGAGCCTGGGAACAGGATCTGGGCCTAACGTTTACAAAAAAGGATTGGCTCAACATTTACAATCAGGCCCATCGATGCTCAGTCTCCGCCCTCTACCAGGAAAATTGCTATAAAATGATAACCCGCTGGTATCTCACTCCTCATCTCTTACACCGCCGGTATCCTCAATTGGACGCACAGTGTTGGCGGAACTGCGGCCACCCGGGGACTTTCTTCCACATTTGGTGGCAATGTCCGAAAGTGACGGGGCTATGGACTGCAGTAGCGGCATGGCTGGAACGCATTTTGGGAGTATCTGGAATATACAGGGCAAGCTTTATGCTTCTACATCATCCGCTCATCACCCTACGAAAGAATCACATACTCTTATGCCATCAAGTCTTTATTGCCACCAGATTGACAATTGCACAAGCATGGAAACAAACAGAAGCGCCATCGCTGACGATGGTGCAGCATAAAGTTCATCTCTCTTGTAAGCTAGCGGCGATCACGGCGGATCTTCACGCGGACGTTGCCAAGTTCCAGGCTGTTTGGTCCCCATACCTAAATTGGGAACGACAACAAACGCTACCTTCACTCAGCTAGTAGCCTGAGATCCATTTGTTTTCTTGCTAACCATCATTTGTTTTCTTTCTTCCTTTCGATGTTGCCACATTTCATTGTACTGATATGATTTCTGGACCTTGCACATTGTACTTTCAGGGCACATGGATGACGGGTGGGGGGGGATAAGCAGCACTGAATTTCTCTTTCGTATGTTCTGTTGTTGTGATATGTCGTGCTGTATATCTTGTATTCTTTGGATAATTCAATAAAAATTATTAGTAAAAAAAAAAAAAATGACAAAACTGCATTAAAATAACATAATACAACTATCTTAAAATCCTTAAACATAACATTAGAATAACAGTAAAAGCTTTAGTAAAATAGTCATAAAAAGAATAAATATTTCAAACCTGTTAAATAGAATATCCAAAATTTCTCAAACACCAATAAAATATTTCAAAATATCTGAGGAATAAAAAAATCCAGTAATTAAAATATGTTCTAATATTTCCCCAAAAAACAATTTCAAAACAGTAGAAACATCAAATTGCACCCAATAATTAAAACTAATAAGGATTAAAAAATCTCCTGCTCTCCATACCTGGGATCTTTTGATTTCCAGTCACTTTGAGTTTGTCGTGGATTGGGGAGGTAGGGCCACACAAACTTTCAGGGTCATTCATCAAAATGTGTTAGGGCGTTATTGCGGGCTTTTGGGCCCTTACCCCTGCGAGAATGCCATAATGCATGTGTGTTCTGCATCACAAGTCGTGTATGCAAATTTTCAAAATGTAGTCAAAGGGGAGGAGTTTATAAAAATGAGGAGTGTTTAACATTGCATGTGATATCATAATGCATGTTTTAATGCTGGAAATAACTACACCTTTTTTCCTGGTATTATGCTATGTGACATGCCTGAACTGAGATATGCAATATTTATTGCAAATCATGTTTCAGGGAGGTGGAGGGAGAGAGACACTGGGATAGCACACCTATTAGTCAATTATTTATACCAACGAAGGAGGGTGAGCTAGTAACTCAATGTGAGCTTTTGGTGGTGGTCTACGGTTTGGGGGCAGTTTTACATGCACAATCAGAGGTACGAACAGCACAGTACATATCAGTGAAGATTTGATGCAACTTGGAGTGAGGAAAGGTACACAAAGATGAGATTTGTACATTGTACTCTCATCCTGGCTTGATAGCAGCTAGGTAGAGAGTGCAAACTAGGTTGAGAGTACAATGTACAAATCTCATCTTTGTGTACCTTTCCTCACTCCAAATCACATCAATTCTTCACTGATGTGTACTGTGCTGTTCGTACCTCTGTGCATGTAAAACTGCTCACCAAACCCTAGACCACCACCAAAACCTCACTTCGAGTTACTAGTTGACCCTTCCACAGTGGTATAAATAGTTGACCAATATGAGCGCGCGCTCTCTCTCTCTCTCTCTCTCTCTCTCTCTCTCTCTCTCATCTAAAATAGCATGCATTGTAGCAACTCAAAACTAGCCCTGACTACACCCCTTTCTTTATCATAAGCACTATTCAGGTGAAATTTATAGCAAAATGATGATTCTACACCTTTATCTTCACATACACTTTATCTCTTATATACACGTCTTTGCTCTCACACACACTTGCTCTTTCCCTCATATACAGTTTGTGTGTGTGTGTGTGAGCATGCCTGTGAGAACCTATATGTGATACATAAGCTCACACAGGTTCTCACACATACACATGAACACAAGCTCTTACACAGACAGATTCACAGATGCACGGCTTCCTTTCTCCAGGCCACGGTGGGATGGGCTCCACCATGGCTCGTGGCTACTCTTTCTTCAGCCCCAATGGCCTTTTTGCGAAAGGGGGGGAGGGGGGCGAGAGCTGCAAAGCTATGAGCACACACATGCAGCTAAAATAGGAAACTGCTGTGGCCTTTCATTTTTGGCCGCCAACAGGTTGAGCTTTGCTGGTGGCCTCACAGCCTCTCTTGCTGCCGCTGCCCCTACCAGGTGTGCCACCTCATGCAGATGCACGGTGTGCCCATCCGGTCGCACCGGGCCTGCTCAAGAGTCACTCACTAGCTGTGGCTTAGTGTGCATGTGTATCAGCGGTTCCAAGGAACCACAGACAATGCCTCTCAGCTATTGAAAAGAAATTGCCCTTTTCAGTATTCAGCAACCACCAACAGCTGGAATTGCAATGCTAGCACAGCATGTTCAGCAGGTTTGAATACCATCAGCTTGACAATGAGACATTTTCATCCTTTTTCAGAGCTCAGTGCTCCGTTTTGGGAAGAGCTACCAACACAGAAATCTACCGACCTATCAAACAGAACAACAAGGTAATTCCAAACGGGAAGAGGACCATCCTTTCAGGTAGAGATGGGAAGCAACACCACAGGCATGCCTCTGATTCTTTGAATAACAGTCCCCCTGAGATATCTTAAATTCATGCAAGTGGTTATCTGGTAGGGTGGGAAGATCGGTGTGAAGCTGGAAAAATGAAAAGGAGATATTGTAAAGGCAACAAATATTTACGTAAGGAAAGTAAACAAAAGTGAGTGCAAAAAGCAGAATGGTTTTCCTAAGAGATGGCTGGAAAGTTAATGGATCAGTAAAGGAGGACAGGGAAGCATGGAAGGCGTCAGGTGTGACCCCTTTGTTCTGGATTGTCACTGTTTCCGACGGTACACAAAAAAATGTACAACTGGGGCTGACTTCACCCTTCTCACTAACGGGGTGGGTCCCTTCTATGGGGGTGAAGGCAGACCACCTTGGCCCAGGCAGTAATGATATTCCCTGTGTGTTTCCATATCCCTTAGAGACAGGCACTTACAAACCAGGCAGGACTCACTGGATGGGGATTCAAATCAAAGTTTATTGTCATTCCTCTTAGAAGAATTGATAGCTGCAAAATATAGTGTCCAGTTACTTCCAGCATTCCCAGATTTTACATGAGCCAGGCTTTGAGTGCTCTCTAACTCTGTGGATGTGTTCCTCCAGGCAGGGGCTTGGAACTGACTTATCCTCCATGGCATGGAATGATAACGGTCCCAAGGGGCTGGGATATCCTAACTCTGACCGGATCCCTTCCCACAGAACCCGGCCTTCACCTGGCAGTGTCCTGTGTCCCAGGGGTGGAAACTCCATTGGGTATCTCCAGATGTTCCTCTTCAACAGATGCCGGCCTCCCAGGAAGAAAGGCCTAAACTGGAAACAGTCACTAAAAGTCTCCAGTTCAGGGAAAAATCCAAACTTGCAAAAACTTGAATCGGGCTCCCTTCTCAGTCGGGTGCTGCAACCTTCCCTTATGCTGGTCGAAAAGGTGTACAGTCACACACCCTGGGCAGGGAATATAGCCTGCCAGGAATGGACCAGGTCAAAATGAAGAAACCAGAAAATACTATAACTCTTCCTTCCAGCCCTATTACATGAACTAGCAAGGTATGAACCTCTCTTCTATGTCAGACTGGGGCCTTCCTCAGAGCGCCCACATGACACACACCCTTCCCCTCTAAAAGCAAAGTACATCTGCCCTAACTTCACTTACACTAGCACCCCCTTGTGCCTAAGGGACTTCCAGTTCCAGACAATCTCTGGGGGAGATGCTGTAATAAATGTCCCTCTGCAACTGACTACCCAAGGACTGGGGTGCTAGGGACATCTAGTGGAGACGCCATAGCCTCTACACAGGTTAGCAGCGTCATACGTGGGATAAGGTGTTTGAGTTAGAAACTGGCTGAGTGACAAACAGAGGATAGGGGAGACGGGGCCCCAGGTCTCCTGTGATTCTGTGGCCATAGGAAGGGCTGCAAAATCTGCCTCTTTCAGCAGAATTTGCTGATCCCAGTGGAACTGCTGTGGGAGATTGGGGGGGGGGGGGAGCACTGGACCGGGCTGGAAAGGTGAAGTGTTTTGTAGTGGTGGCATGCTTCATCTCCCTCTCTCCAACGATTCCCCGTACCTGAACTGATTTTGCAGCAGAAGGAAGAGGAGAGAGGTAGCACGTCAGACCGTGACTTATGGTGTCCTGCAGGGCTCAAATCAGTAGTCAGGCCCCAGGTGGCAGAGGAGAAGGTGGCCTGATGCGCTGCTACACCCCTCCTCTTCCTGCAGCAAAATCAGCATGGGGAGGGGGAGCCAGGAAGGGACTTGGGGGATGTGATAGAGAGGCTTGGGGTGAGTTCTGGGTTGAAAAACAGAATATAAATAAATAAAAAGAGAATAATAAAGAAACCTATATTACATCGTCCATTTTCATAGACTTCAACAGAACCTCTTAAATTTCTCTTCCCTGTGTCATTCACCAATAGATTCAATCACTTTCTTAATTATCTCCTCCCTGCATTATCCTCTTCCACAGACAGAAATGGCATCCCTTTGCTCCTTTAAATATCTGAATACCTCCATTATAACTATTTACTTTACAAAAACCTCCCTTCTTGGTTCACCAGCAGATTAGAAGATGTTTTAGTATTATATGAGATCACAGCTAAGGATATATTCCCACTACCAACCATAGAACCTTCACCACCTAGGATTTTGTGCCTTAGCCAGTTAACTCAGAAGTTAGCCGGCTGAATGAATATTTGGGCACATAGCCAGCGAAACTCTAGCTTCCAGTGGTCAGATCCCAGGTGGCAGAGGAGAAAGTGACCTGATGCACTGCTACACCCCTCCTCTTCCTGCAGTTAGGAGTTAACTTATGAGCATCCCAAAAAAAAGTGTACAGAAAAGCAGAAAATACTGCTTTTCTGTACACCCTCTGACTTAATATCATAGCAATATTAAGTCAGAATAACCGAAAATGAAAATAAATAAATAAAATAAAACATTTTTAAAAAGTGCCTGCCGGACAGGTTAGGAAAACAGATGCTCAATTTTACCGGCGTCAGTTTTCCTACCCCATGGATGTCAGCAGGTTTGGAAAACAGATGCTCTTAAAGTATTGGTCTAACATTGATACTGTTGTCAGTTGCTTGCTCACTCTGACCAATAAAACTTTACATTCAAAAAAAAAAAATTGAGTCTGTTTCCTGAACCCGCTGACAGAGCCCCCCCCCATTTCAATACAGGATCGCGTGCGTTGGGAGAGCGGGCGCTCAACACTGAGTGCCCGTCTTCCCGCACTCTTATAGTATCGGCCTGTTTGTAAACTAAACAGTTAAAACTGAAGCTGTTGCCTGACATCCTGCCACCTAGGTCCCTGCGGCCTTGCTGGACGGTACCTGGCCTACACCAACTTTCTGGTACAAGCCATTTGATTTCTGGAGAATTTAACCAGGTTCCAACCAGACCACCCCCATGGCCTTTGGTTTTGTGGGGGACGAATGACATATGGAAGAGATATCAAGCAGGGCAATGCCATTGGCTCTTATGGGTATAAATATTTTAGGTTTTTCCCCCCCTTGTTTTCAGTGCTATGAAATCCCTGGGCTTAAAATTTTGGCCTACAATGCCCCCGTTTACTACGGGAACAGGAATTTCTTCAAAGAAGCCATGAGCCGTTTGCTGGGGCTGACCCAGGAGAAGATCAGGAAGAGAGAAAAGGCTCTGAAAGCCCTGCAGAATGGCCGAAAAATGAGCATCAGCACTGTGGTAAGGATACTTCTCCTGGGAGGGTGGCGCACTGGATCATGTTTCATGCCCTGGGGAGGGTCGCAAAATTTTTTTTTATAAACCATGCATCATGGAACGGCAAAATTATTTACAAAGTAAACGATGAAATGAGAAACAAATGTCACCATCTTTAACAGGATGAGGTAAATTTTATAACAACCCATGTAAGTTTTGTGTTTCCAAAATGTATAAATTCTGCCAATTTTCAAAAGAAACATTTGCACATAAGTTTGCTTTGAAAATCCTCCCTAAGAGAGCACACAAACTCATTTGCACAAAGTCTCACCTGCTCCTGTGCCTGTTAATTTCTGCGCATATTTTTTACAATCTTAAGCATGCATGTAACTCAACTCCGCCCCCCAGAATGTCTATTTTTTGTGTGCATAAAATTGGGTCCCACTCATATTTGAATGCATGCATCCCTGTGCAATTTTATAACAGCTGTTTACATATATAAATTCATGTTTTACGGCATAAATGGCTTTAAAAATTACCCTGAATTGTAAAAAAGAAATTGGCACCATCCACCAGTTCTACAAATGTTTGACTTTTTTTCTTTTAGCCTGACAGTTTCCTTCTGCTCCTGTGGGTATCTAGTTCAATTGGATGTGGCTTCTGCTGAGTATAGCAGCTGGAGCCTTCATTTACAACTACCTGGGATTTCCCCCACCTATTTTTTTATATTCCCCTCTCAACATGGCTGAACCATTACAGCAACGATCCTTGGCCAGGGTCCATGAGCCATAAACCACAACTCCCTTCAGAACCTGCTAAACTTGTACCCTGAGTCTGACCAGTAGGTGTCGCTGTTGTGTAATAACTGGGACTCCCTCCCCTCCATTCCAGTGGTCATGTGAATGCTGCGTGATTTTTGACATTTAAAAGAAAAACAATAAGACAATAAACGCAGCCAAATAGACTAATGCTTCCATTTTGACCATTCTTGAATTTAACAAGATATTACCGGTAATTTATTTCTATGGGGAAAATATTTAATCCAAAAAGACATTTTTTGTGATTTTGTCCTCAGAAGGAAAAAAGCCCTCCTTTTTTGCTGCAAATGTGTTTTACATGTCCCTTCTTGTGGATGTTTTCTGTCAAATGTCAAGTCACGGCAGGACGTGGTGATGTTCCAGGGCCAGAACCTGGAAGCATCCTCTGGAAGTCTTTGGCCTTTACTGAAAGTAGATTTCCTCCCCACTGAGTTTAGTCTGGTCCACAGGTGTGACCACGTGACTGCACTGTAAAATGTATTTTACCTGCCAACTCTCAAAAGCTAGTCATTTATGCTTTATGGACATTTTAAATGTGGTCATTGAGGTGTGTTTGTTCTGTTATGCTATGATTAAAGCAATTGTGCATCCCATAACTTGATGAAATTATGAATTTTGCTATTTTAGCAATGTTCAGCTGTTTTTGTGATATATGTTATTCTTCGACCTGGGGACCCTGGACCTGTCTGGTTTTTGGGATAAACCAAAATACGCAGATTAATCTGGTTCTTAGTTCAGTCGTATTCAGCTTTTAACCCATGAATATTCACAGTGGAGAACCCATAAAAAACAAAATAAACAAACAAAAAATACCCCACTAGAAATTAGAACATATGGAATGCCAAAGTTTAATTCCTTCCAGACAAAATAATCTGAGTTAGATTTGAACAGATAGCTGAACAAAATTCAATGTCTCAATCATAGGTCTAAAAAAATTCCATTTTTTTAAAATTCAAAATAGAAACTTATCTTTGATTTTTCCATACTTACAATCCTCTGCAATTAGAAGAATATATGTTATCTTGTTTCACAAAAATGCCGACGTGGCCAATGATTCACAAAACAGCTGCATTAGGACTTATCTACACCAGAAAAATAGTTAAGTCTCTCATACGTATTCCAATCTTAATAAAGACCAACTTAACTTACATTTCACACATGAACAAAAATCTTCACTGTGACACAAATGGACTACCAACATTTTTTAATTATGAAGTCCCTTGCATATGATGCAGCATGTGATTTTTATAGTAAAAAGTCAATCAACTGTTGGCTCAAAAGTCCTTCAATAGTCAAAAATCTGAAGAATCTTTTGAATTATTAACCAATCCAAAACGACTAAAGAACAGTCTGACAAACAGGGAAAATATACATTGTTCATCCCTCTCATTATCCCCATTAATCAATCAGAACTTAATCAATTCTGTTATGAAAGTGTTCTCCATTCTTTTCAATTATTTCTTTATCAATGATATTCCAAACATACAAGAAAGATTCTTGCACAGAAAAACACAACCTACTCAAAAACAAGCAAAAAGAAAAGAAACACCAGCTTGAAATATTCATAATTAAGAGTGATATAATCCACAAATTAGAGGAGGATCTTTTTAAAGTTATGCGCGGGCTTAGATTTGTTCGCGCAACCTGGCGCGAAAAAATCTACGCCCGATTTTATAACATGCGTGCACTGCCGCGCGCATGTTATAAAATCCAGGGTCGGCGCGCAGGAGGGTGCACAATTGTGCAACCTGTGCGCGCCGAGCCGAGCAGCCTGACTCCGTTCCCTCCAAGGCCGCTCCGAAATTGGATCGGCCTCAGAGGGAACTTTTTTCCGGGCCCCCCCCCCCACCTTCCCCTCCCTTCCCCTACCTAAATCACCCCCCCTGCCTTTGTTAAGAAAGTTATGCCTGCCTGAGGCAGGCGTAACTTGCGTGTGCCGGCGGGCTGCCAGCGAGCCATTCCCCGGCCTGGGGGCTGGTTCGGAGGCTTCGGCCATGCCCCTGGAACGCCCCCGGGCCGGCACCATGCCCACAGCCCCGCCCCCGGAACGCCCCCGAATGCCGCACTGCCCCCGACACACCCCTCCCCCCCAAGCCCCGGGACTTACGTGTGTCCCGGGGCTTTGCACGCGCCGGCGACCTATGCAACATAGGCGTGCTGGCGCGCAAGTCCCCTTCCTCGCGTAAATCCAGCTGGATTTAAGCGGGCAGGGCTTTTCAAATCTGCTCCATTAAGTCCAGGAGAACATCACAAGGCAAATTTAGGCGAAACAATGACTATATAAATATTATGTGTTGTCAAGATACAACCGAGGCAGTAGATAGCAGTTTGTCACAGAGGAACATAGAAGCTGAGAGGGTTAAAATAAAATATCTCACCCCCTGATAATTTTAACAAGAAATTTGCATGGATACTTTAAGAAAAAAGAGGCACCAATCTGTAAAATCTTCAGCCTATAAAGGAGAAAAACTTGTTTTTTCTTCTGGGTCTCTCCAAATAAATTGGAAATACCCTAATTTTAGTTATGAATCAATGTATTCTTAAACATGAAGAATAAATGAAGGGCAAGCTCTGCATCCGATTCCAAAGCAAAATTAACTACCAAGATCAAATAGGATAGTACATGATTTATTTTTTTTTTTAAATCAAAGACCAATCCAAGCTATCTAATGATGACTCAGAAACAGACAAGTCCGTCAGTGAAAGTCAGGATATGCTCTGCTCCTATCCTACCTTTTCATAAGACCCTCCAGCCCTTAGGGAGGAGTTTATTATTTACAGATGAGGGTTCCCCAATAGTTATTTAGAGAAATAAACCAGTCTAGATGTATGAAAATAAGTCTCTTTATTCAGATAAGTTATCTTATTAGCTTATGAAGCGTTATACTTCTCAAATCTTATCTTAATCAAACAGTACAGAGCTATAAGTATGATAACAATAGTTACTGCTACTATAGCAATTAAATAAATATCTACTAAAGACATTTTTCTTGTAAAATAAATTCTTTCTAGTACATGCTTAGCTAATCCTAACTAGGTTAATTATACTAGCTAGGGTTCTCTTATGCAGAAAATGACTAATTAAAAGGCTTACCAATGTCATGAAGCAATTAGCCCGTTTACTGTCTCTCTCGTGCGATCAGTCAGTTTATCTTGCTCTGCTACCATTCCTCTCCCTGTACTGTTCTTAACAGGGGTTTAAATAGACAGAACAACAGGCCGGTGGGGGCTCAGATTTTGAAGCCCCCCAAGGACAAAGATAAGAAAGTTGGAAGGTATCCCAATTGAGGAAAGTTAACTTTTTTGCCCCCCCCCCCCCCGATAAGAGTAGCCAGGTGGGGGCTCTCATTTTCCAACTCCCAAAAATAAGAAGTAAAGTTTCTTATACTTTTTTTTAAGCCTCCAAGGACACAGGTGTCTGAAGTTGGAAGGCATCTCAAAAGAGGCCCTCATCTAAGTAATAGTAAAAATTGCATTTCATATGCTTCAATATAAACTTCATTTAACTGACTACACCATACATGCATGATTACAAAGAAACACATTTTCTAACACATTTTCTGAGAAGTCCTCTCCTGGAGCTTCAACCCTGCAAAATTCTGTGACATAGTTTTGGCAAAGAATGGCAAACATTCCTTAAGGTACTGCCTAAATAAATTCAAGAGTCACTGAAGAGAGTTGAAGAAAATTAAACCTTAAGTTTTCTCTGCACCAGATTTTCTGCCTTCTTAAGAAGCTGTTGATTTTCTTTTATATTAGTCGAGCACAGTTCTTAAACTTTCTTAGTTATCAACTTCTTCCATCTTTACCTGGAACTGCTTATATTCTTCATTTTCCTTGACTCTAGGTTTCACATTACAAGTCTAAATGCCAGATTTGGAAATCTGCCCCAAAAACCTTTGCCCCATAATAGAATAGCCATCCAAAGTTCACTTTGTGTTATTTTAGTAGGTTTTTCCAAAACAAAAGTTGCAGGAAGAATTGGTTTTGAGCTCATGCCTGAAGATGGAACAGTTATTTCAAGGGTTCCAGCTCTTCTAGGCTTCTGCATGTACCACTATTTAAGGATCTTGCAGGGCCTCATTGCACTGATCCTCTAATGTTGAGCTAGCTCCCGACCACACCATTCCCCCTCACGTCTGCTTGGCTAGGTTCTCAAGGCTGGGCTGCAAGGCCCAGGAGGTCAGAGCTGCTTGGCACAGGCAGCTCCAGAATGATGCAACCCTCATACTCCAGGGCGTTCCAAGAGCTGGTCCTGCCAAGGACACCTCCCGTCTAGGCTGGGCAGACACAGGGAGTTGAGGGGTAGAAGACCGCCTTTGCTGAAAGCAAGAAGGCGATGAAATAGTGGGACCAGGTGGATGGATCCAAGCTCCAGTCTTCTTCCCCATAAACCAAGTAAGAAAAACATCAAAATTTAAAGAGAGAAAAGACAAACTTTTAGGAGTCTCAATGTCTAAGATCTAATATGCTTCCCTCTTGCATCCTCCCAATGTTCCCCATGCTATACCAGAATTTAACTCCATCGGGTTCAAAAGAATTAAGCTCAAGAATCCACTTTTTTTTGTTCCAGCCAATATAAAACTGGTCACAATCTCTCTCCCAATCATGCAGGTGAACATGATCCAAAGCAAAACATTTTAACATGTATAAAATTAACAATGTCACTACTGCTGCCTCCATCTTCTTTTTCTTCAAACAATTGTGATGTTCTACCATTTGAGTTCTAAAAGCACGTTCAGTTTTGCCTACATAGATCAGCTGACAAGGACAAAGAATAACATATATCACAAAAACAGCTGAACATTGCTAAAATAGCAAAATTCATAATTTCATCAAGTTATGGGATGCACAATTGCTTTAATCATAGCATAACAGAACAAACACACCTCAATGACCACATTTAAAATGTCCATAAAGACTATAACCATGTAATGTCTGTATTGAAGATTTTCCATTAGCAGATGGCATTGCCAGACATAAATGTTCTCATAAATTTGGAGTGCGAGAATATGCCATTCTGAACTCCGTGTCTCAAAAGCACGTTAATGTAGAAAGAAATCTCCAGTGTTGACAAATGCTATTTGCTATATTCTCATACAATGGCAGAACAAAAGCGGATTTTTGAGCTTAATTGTATTGAAACAGATGGTCTTCATTCTAGTATAGAATAAATAACACTTTTCTAACAGTAGAATTGATGACAGTTCTGGTATTAAAGGGGAATAAGGAAAGAGATGAACATTGGATGTTTTTCCCTGCTTGTCCATCACTGACCTTTTCTTTAGCTGTTTGAGATTGGTTAATAATTCAAAAGGTTCTTCCGATGTTTTCCTACTGGAGGACCTTCAAGCCAAGTGCTGAATGACTTTTTAACTGAAAACAAAATCATGTCCTGTGCCATGGATTAGTGTCTTCATATTAAGAAAAAAAAAGTTTTGGAAGACCATTTGTGTCACAGTGAAGATTTCTGTTGGCATTTGAAAGGAAGTTCTTCATTAAGATTGGAATATGCATGAGAGACTTAAATATATTTTTCTCTGGTAGATTAGCCCTGATGCAGCTGTTTTGCAAAATGTTGGCCACATCCGTGTTTTTGTGAAACAAATAGAATACTTTTCTCTGCAATAGGAAGTCTGCATATTAAGTATGGGGAAAAATACCTGCAGAAAAAGTTTTGAGATAGGTTTTTATTTTGCATAAAAACTACAAAAAAAAAATGGAGGCTTTTTAAATCTGATTGAGACATTGAGTTTTGTTCAGACTTAACTCTGGGGTCTTTCCCTTTGGCAGGAATTCTACATTGCCACGCTTAATGTATGTTCTAGCTTCTAATTTATTTTATTGACTAGCTCGAGTTCCCTTTTGTTAGTGGCTGAGCCTGAAAATTAATCATGGAATCAGTTTGGGAAACCCTGGTTAATCCAATAACAAAGATCTTCTCTGTTCTTACTTTACTGACATTTTATCACCAAAAGTCCACCCTTGAACGTCTTATTAACTGCAGTTGGTGGCGCTAGCCAAATTTCCCTTCTTTGTCTTGTTTCATAGGAAAATGGAATAGCTAATCCTGCCTATTTGCCAGACCAGGCAAACCCATCAACAAATTCAGGTAGATTTTGTTTCTATTATTTTAGTATGGCAAAGCTCTCCTGCATCTTAGATATATGACTTGAAACTAGTTCCTAGCCCTCAGGGCCAGGCTGAGCTACTTCTGATTTTGCCCCATGGCCTCCATGGGTTTGTAGTTTCAATTTCCCTAAGAATAAGGATTTAGTAGGAGCAATCATCTGGTTACCCCCCTAATAAAACCAGGACTGGCTTGCTGGCTCAGTGGGAAGTGCTGTGCACTGCCATGCAGAGAGGACCTGAGTTTGATGCCTGGGCTTGGACTGTGCTTCCCGAGCCAGTGGAACTGCGGAAGAAGTGTTCACAGCCCTGAAGGAACACCTTGTGGCAAGATTTCAAGTCTGTTATCCTGGCCCGGAGGGAGCTGTAGTCTGTGACACCCATCCAAGGAGTATCATTGCAGTGGCTGGGGCTAAGTGAGTTGGGAGGAAAGAAAATCCTGCTTAGTTGCAACTGAAAGCTTCTGGTACCATAGCCCCCCAAAATAGCAATAGTCCTGGGGGAATTCTGCACTACTGCGGGGCGCAGAATTCTAAGCTGCCCGACAGGCCGCGAGCAGAGCCAGTGCCATTCACGGTCAAAGTGGAAGGAGACCTGGTGGGCCGCGAGTGGAACCCGTCCCGTTCGCGGCTGAAGACGAGGGAAGCGCCAGTGGACCATGAGCGGGGCTCATTCTGCTCATGACCGAAGTTGAGGAAGGCCCTGATGGGCCATGAGCAGAGATCATCCCCCTCACGACCAAAGTGTAAGGAGGCCTGGCGAGCTGTGAGCGGAGCGCATCCTGCCTGAGGCTGAAGACAAGGGAGGTGCCAGTGGACCGCGAGTGGGTTGCGGCCAAGGAGTAGCATCGACGTGGCATGTTAGTGTGCGTGTGCGCAGAATGACAGGCATAGAAGGATGTGTCTTAGTGAGGGTGTGTGTGAATGAGGGATTTTGTGAGGGTGTGTGTGTTTGTGTGTGAGAGGGAGCCTATGTGTAGGGGTGCATGTGAGTGAGAGAGACTAAGTGCAGGGATGTATGAGGGTGCAAGAGAGAAGGAGCCTGTGTGTGTGTATTTGCCAGAGAGAGATAGAGCCTATGTGAGGGGGAGGGGGATGTGCAATAGAGAAAGGGAGTCTTTGTGAGGGTGTGTGGGCTTGTGAGAGTGTGACAGAGAGAGCCTATGTGAGAGGCTGTATGAGAGAGTAGTTGAATTCTAGGAGTGGAGTGGAGGGTGGAGATAGTGGAAGGAGTTGAGCCTGGGGGGACAGGGGAGAGATAGTGGAGTGTGGAGAAGTTAGAGCCTGAGAAGGCAGCATGAAAGGCATCTGGCCAGGGGAGAAGGGTGAAAGGGACATGCCTACAGTGTACTTCTAGGGGAATTCTGCTCAAAATATTTTAAACTCTGCATCTCTGAATAATAATTGTTCTATATTACATTTTAAATGAATTACTCAAAGACTGTGCTGTATTATTGTGTTATTTTGACCAATATAAAGTTTGCAGAATTTTAAAATTTTGTGCACATAATTCCCCCAGGAGTAAAACAACCAATTGTGATAGAACTGGAACCAAAAAAAAGAGCAGAAAGAAATGGCCATGCCAACCCCAAATAAAACAGGACTGGCTCAGCTGGTCCTGAGGAAATGGAACCAGGTGGCAATTTCATTATGAGGGTGGTTATCTATGGGCCAATACATAAAACTTTGCGGGAGAGCGGGCTCTTCTGGGCGCGCGATCCAGTAAATACATTTATGTAAATGAGGGCCCACGGTAAAAGGAGCAGCTAGGGACACTAGCGTGTCCCTAGCCGCTCCTTTTTCACAGAAGCGGCGGCTGTCAGCGAGTTTGACAGCCGACGCTCAATTTTACCGGCGTCAGTTCTCGAACCCGCTGACAGCCACGGGTTCGGAAAACAGACGCCAGCTAAATTGAGCGTCCGTCTTCCAACCCGCAGGACGCGGGCAGATTTTTAAATTTTTTTATTTTAAATGTTTTTTTTATTTTTGGGGCCTCCGACTTAATATCGCTATGATATTAAGTCGGAGGGTGTACAGAAAAGCAGTTTTTCCTGCTTTTCTGTACACTTCCCTGGTGCCGGCCGAAATTAACTTCTGCCTTTGGCAGGAGTTAATTTTTGAGAGTAAAATGTGCGGCTTGGCTGCACATTTTATTTTCTGAATCGCACAGGAATAACTATTAGGCCCACAACATGCATTTGCATGTTGTGGGCACTATTAGTTTTCGGGGGGTGGGGGGTGGGGTGGTGGCCACGAGTTTTTGACATGCTTTTACCCCTTACTGTATAAGGGGTAAAAATAACGTATCGAAAACGCACGGCCAAACGTGGGCTAACAGTGCGACTGTTAGGGCCCACTAAAGAGAAATAGACACCAGTGTGAATTAGAGCAAAACCCCTCACCCATCTTCTCATCTACCTTTTGTTCTTTACTAGGTGAGGAGGAGATCAAAATAGTAGTAATCGATTGCAGTGGCATCATATTCATCGATATGGCTGGTGCAAGGCTCTTCATTCAGGTAACCAACTAATTACTCCAGGGTGGAAACACAGGGTGGGAGAGGGATCCTCGTGGAAGCAAATGTTACATCAGGGTCACCCAGTCCAACCCTAGTACGTCATTGCTACCAGGTGACCGGGTTTCTAGAAAGAGACCTTTGACCCATTGCTTTTTACAACTTATATCCTCAGTGCATTGTGGTATTTGTAGTTCTTTCTGTGTCTGTGTGAAATCAGCCCTGTAGATTCCAGAATGCACCATAGGGATGGTGGGGGGGGGGGGGTGGTCAAAAAAAACAAGGGGGGGGGAAAATGAAAACTCAAGCACGGTTTTTTACAATTTTATATTACATATTGTATTGCATATTTGGTTGTTGAGCTACTACATGTTTATTAATTTGTTGTTACAAAAGATGTACATCGCTGCTGTGATGACATTATATGTTTACCTGCTTAAAATTATAAATAAAAAAAAAAAAAAAAAAAAAAAAAAAACAAGGACCAGCCAAAAGTCTCTCACCCCCAGGAGCCAGATCACGGGACTGCTCTAGATATGCTGGAATGTTTCCTTTAGCTCATTTTTCCTTCTCAATCAGTGTGTCACGACAGACCACTGTCATAGAGCACAGGTTGGTGTGTCGCCACCTCCACGGCAGGAATTGTGCGCTCCCTGATTTCCTGCTGAAGCGGCTCCTCTTCTCTCCCCCTCCTCTGCTCCAGCGGAATGCAGAGATCTCCTCCTCGACTGGGCTGTCAGCATTTTCAAGCCCGGGTGGAACACTAGCAGCAGAGCCGATTGCAGCACTAAGTGGCCATCTAGAAAGAACAAGTGGGGGTGGGGGACCGCTTGGGTGGTATGGCCTCCTTATTAGCACGGCTTGGAAGAAGAAGTGAGGTGGGCCCGTGCAGGAATGAGAAGGAGCAGTGCGAGCCAAATTTGAAGAGGCACAGCGTCTGCTCCCATGGCCCCAAGAAAGAGAACGAGTCCAGTCAGCCACAGAGGCTGGAGAAGGACAGGCTGAAGCTTCAAGCTGCTGCTACTGTTACTTGTGCTTCCAGAAGGAGAGAAATGGCATGTGTGTGTGTGTTTGTGTACCTGTGTGAGACTGATCGTGTGAGAGTGAGAGACAGCCTGTGTATATGGCTGTGTGAGACTGAGAACATGTGTGAGATACAGTCTGTATGAAACTGAGCATGTGAGAGAGAGAGAACCTGTGTGTTTGCCTATGTGAGGCTGAGCATGTGAGTGAGAGACAGCCTGCGTGTGCATGTGCCTGTGTGAGATAGCATGTGAGAGTGTGTGTGTCTGAGCACCTGAGTGAGAGACAGCCTGTGTGAGAAGCTGAGCATGTGAAAGTGAGACAGCTTCCGTGTGTGCATGTGTGTGTGTGTGTGCCAACAAGACTGAGCAAGAGTGAGTGAGAGACAGCCTGTGCATTTATGTGAGACTGAGCATGTGAGAGTGAGGGAGAAAGCATGTGCATATATGAAAGAGAGGAGAAAGTTTGAGCAACAACCCCTCTCCTCTCCTCTCCTCTCCTCTCCTCATCTAATCCAAGACAACCTTTGGGCACCCGGAAATCAAAAGTTGCCAGGTATGGAGAGCAGGAGATTTTTTTTTTGTCCTTTATTAGTTTTAATTATTGGATGTTTGTGTCTGCTGTTTTGAAATGTTTTATTGGTGCTTGGAATATTTTTGAGTTTTTAATTGTTGGATGTTATTCTATTCTTCAGCTATTATGAAATATGTTTTTTTTATTAGTATGATTTTATTACTATTGATTTTATATTTTTTTATTTTTTTTATGAGTGGTGATTCTGTTTTTCCATTGTTGTACTGTTGTGGTTTCCAGTTCAGTTTTTGTCTGTATATTTCTATTCATACTTTCAGTATGCTCTGTTTTCTGTATTTGGTGAGGATCTGTCTGTATTCTGCATGAATGACTGAGGTGAGGTATTCCTAATATGAGGTATATTGTTGTTTTAGGGCCTGGTGTAATATTAGCATTTCTATCTTTTCATAAGAAGGGTTGTTACTGTTTGCGTGCTGGCAGTTAGTGTTTTAGTATGGAGGCTTTACTATATTGTCGTTAATTCTTTTACTTATGACTTTCTGAGTGCTAAGCCCACACTGAACACATTACAATAGGCCTAATACCATATGGGTTCCAAGTGTCTTTTTACTTTTTTTTTTGCAGTTTTCTGGTTGGCACCAGAACAGTGCATGTAAATATAATATACATGTTGTAAGTGATATTTTTTTTACCTCAGACTTTACTTTTAATGCCAGTTTTCATATAAAATCTATGATAAATGCATAATTTTTAATTGTGTGGGGAGGGGAGAGTGCACAAGGTTGTACGGTTCACAAGGCAGACTTTTTCACCCACTGGGCCCAGCAGGACCCAGCTCTTGTCCTCCATTCCTGCCGGAACCCAGCGAGAAATGGCAATTCTCTCTCTTCTGGGCTAGTGATAACTGATTCTATCTCCCCCCCCCCCCTGCTGGGCCCGAAAGTGACAGCAGAAGAAAAAAGGTTGGTGGCTCCACAGGGGACAGAGAACGCAGCTTGAACAAAAATGTGTTATTTCTCTTCCGAGAGAGTAATCTCATCTTTCCCTTGTGTCATTCTTAACAATAAAAATAATACTGAGACTATTTTTATTTTTTTTTTTAAGTTTAGCTGTGGATTGTTGTGAGCGGTGTGTCACACACGTGAGCATTGTCCATCAGGTGTGTCATGACAGGAAAAAGGTTGGGGAGCCACTGCTTTTAGCTGAACCTTCTAGAGCAAATACACTGCTATGAGAAAGCAGTCTTGTAGTTTAGCAAGCAGTCACTGGACAGTGCAGCAGGAGTAATAGGAATAATCAGTTTCAGGATAAGAAGAGCAGAATTTACAATTTGCACTGTAAGATGGGGGGAAAGTACATAAGCCTCTGTCTGCCGCCGCAGCCTGGGAGAGCACTGCCCCTTTCTGTGCACCGCCAGCCTATTTCAGACTAAGGCCTAGAGCAGGGGTGGGCAGTTCCGGTCCTCGAGGGCCACAAACCAGTCTGGTTTTCAGGATATCCCTAATGAATATGCATGAGAGAGATTTGCATGCACTCTGCCTCAGTTGTATGCAAATCTATGTCATGCATAGTCATTAGGATATCCTAAAACCTCGACAGGTTTGTGGCCCTCGAGGACTGGAATTGCCCACCCCGGCCTAGAGCCACTAAGCTGCAAAGTTTTACCGTAGAAGGGGGGTCCCGCTATCGCAGGGGTGCTGGTGCTGTGGAAGTGGGGGGCCCTCCCCCCGAAAAAACATCGCAGCTCTGTGGCAGGTTCTTTTCTTGCAGCCAAACACCGCAGGGCAAAAGAACCCGCCTAGCAGCCCTTTAATGAGAGCAGCAGCCCCAACCTCAAGGGACCACCGTCACCTTAAAGGGCTGCCTCAAAAACAAAAAAAAAAAGGCTTGCAGCCACCTGGGGATGTTGAGCGGGGGGGGGGGGGGGGGGTCAAGGTTGACCCCCGTCTCAGTCCACTAGAGGCGGACCAGACTCCTCCATATAATAATGCAGCTGCGTGGCAATGGCTCCCCCCACCCTCTCATTCAAGAGGGTCCCAGGCCACAAGGGGGGGGCTCTGTATGACTTGGGCTATTGGAAGGAAGGGGGGGGGGAACAGAGCTGTTGCCATGTGGTTACATTTTTTATTTTATCACGTTGGGGGAGTCGAGGTGGGGGGGCACCTCAAGAGGCAGCCCTGGATCGAGACAGGGGTCAGCCTTGATCCACTGTTCATTCTTCCCGTGTGCCCGCGGAAGTATTTTGTTTTTCATTTTGGAGGCCTGGTACATGTAAGGTGGGAGCTTCGGAACCCACTTTAGGATCCTGGAGCTGTAACATTACATTTACTGAAAATTGACAAGGTGGTGGTTTATCGTGGCAGACCACTTTCTCAGTCTGCTCTGATGAAATATGTGCATGAAATCACCACCTTTGCATTCATTTGCATTATTCATGCATGCAGATTGCACGTAAAGAAGGTCATTAAAAACAGGAGAGGGTAGGAGGGTGAGAAGATGCAAACTACCGCATATATCATGCAATATCGCCACGATAGTGCTCCATTGCATGATATACGCGGTACATCGTGTGATATACGCCGTTTAAAGCGCGTTTGAGCGCTAAGCCGGCTTGATGCATCTCCCAGTAAGCTGTAAACAAGTTGCTTTCTTAATTAAGGGGCAGCTGGCTAGTGACAAGCCTCAGTCTTCCAGGGAGCTCCATCTGTTCCAACCAACCGCCAGCGAACAATTCCATCAAAATAATAAATATTGGAGGCCATAGAAGCCAGTGTTTGAAAATGATTGGGGGGTGCTGAGCTCAACACAAATTACAACCCCCCCCCCCCCCCCAGCAAAAAAAGAAAAAGCAGAGCACAGGGGCTTGTGAGTGTGACTGAGCAGCCTGTATTTAAATGTCCTGAGAGCCGCAAGTAATGTGGTCATGGGCGAGAGACTCGTGTGGTCAAAACAAGCTAGGGAAGACACATTCATTGCTCCCTCCTGCTCCTTCCCCCTCCCCTCACCAGTCACCACCACTCTCTTAACCCCCCTTTTTCTCTCATTCTCCTAATCTCCTTCTCCTCCTCTCACCGCTTTTCCTCTTGTTTTTTTTCCCTCGCTCCCCTCCTTACTCCCTCTGCACTCTTATTTCTCTCCTTCCTGCGTAATTAGAACTTTATAACTTGGGGGACCGGTTTAATACCCCTCTTCCAGCTCCACCCCCCTGCATCCCCTTAACCATATCTTCTCCCCATTTCCCGCTGACCTGTTCCCTCCACTCCCCCGCAGGCTCCTTTTTCCCTCACTCCTTAACCAGCTGCCCTCCTCTGCGGTCTTGGTTCACCCATCCTTTCACTGATCCCACCCACCCCCCCCCCCCCCCCCCACCCCTCATCAGCATGTTAGGCTATCCTTCATTCACCTTTCGGTTTCTGGTTCCCTCTCCTCCACAGGCTTGGATTTCTTCCTTGCTCTGCGCTCCCTGAATACCAGCACTTTTTTTTTTTTCTGGAACTTCTCTGCCCCCCCCCCCTGGCAGCACGTCTCCCTCCTGCGCTCACAGATTCCAGGCTAGAGCCAGTCCCGTGCTTGCAGAGTCCACATAAGACCCTCCACCGCCTGCCTGCCCTCGATTTGGAAACCCCAGAGATAGCGGCTGCCTCCGGTGGGATATAAGAACATAAGAAATTGCCATGCTGGGTCAGACCAAGGGTCCATCAAGCCCAGCATCCTGTTTCCAACAGAGGCCAAACCAGGCCACAAGAACCTGGCAATTATCCAAACACTAAGAAGATCCCATGCTACTGATGCAATTAATAGCAGTGGCTATTCCCTAAGTAAACTTGATTAATAGCCGTTAGTGGACTTCTCCTCCAAGAACTTATCCAAACCTTTCTTGAACCCAGCTACACTAACTGCTCTAACCACATCCTCTGGCAACAAATTCCAGAGCTTTATTGTGCGTTGAGTGAAAAAGAATTTTCTCCGATTAGTCTTAAATGTGCTACTTGCTAACTTCATGGAATGCCCCCTAGTCCTATTATTCGAAAGTGTAAATAACAGAGTCACATCTACTTGTTAAAGTCCTCTCATGATCTTAAAGACCTCTATCATATTCCCCCTCAGCCGTCTCTTCTTCAAGCTGAAAAGTCCTAACCTCTTTAGTCTTTCCTTATAGGGGAGCTGTTCCATTCCCCTTATCATTTTGGTCGCCCTTCTCTGCACCTTCTCCATCGCAATTATATCTTTTTTGAGATGTGGCGACCAGAATTGTACACAGTATTCAAGGTGCGGTCTCACCATGGAGCGATATAGAGGCATTATGACATTTTCCGTTCTATTAACCATTCCCTTCCTAATAATTCCTAACATTCTATTTGCTTTTTTGACTGCTGCAGCACACTGAGCTGACGATTTTAAAGTATTTTTACTGCTTTTCTGTGCACTTTCCCGGTGCCGGCAGAAATTAACGCCTACCTTTGGGTAGGCACTAATTTCTGAAAGTAAAATGTGCGGCTTGGCTGCACATTTTACTTACTGAATCACGCGGGAATACCTAATAGGGCCATCAACATGCATTTGCATGTTGCGGGCGCTATTAGTTTCGGGGGGTTGGACACGCGTTTTCGACGCACTATTACCCCTTACTGAATAAGGGGTAAAGCTAGCGCACTGTATTGTATCGGCCTGAGTGGTAGGTATGGTGAAGTCAGTCAGTCTCTTACGGTAGCTGTACTAACGACCCTTGAAATCTGATCTTTGTTTTCCCAGATGTGTACAGAATGCAAAAAGGCTGGAATACTGCTTTTCTTAGCTGGGTGTAATGGTAAGCTGGAAATTGTTTTAACTTATTCATGGACTGGTGTTTGACTCAGGTCAACAATGAGTCAGTCTTGGTTTTACCCCTCATTGGATCACTGGACTTGTCATCCTGGATTTTGTTTGATGCAATAGGGACAAAACCAGAACCTGATCACCCGACTGGGGGCTAATCTGGGCCTAATGCAAATCCTATTGAGGTCTGTATTCAGCCACAGTGCAGCTGTGCTAGTTAGCCAGTTATATATAACTGGCTAACTAGAAGGCTATATTCAGCGGTGCAGTCGCATCATGAATATTTCCGGCTATCCTAAAATTGCCGGTTATGTATAACCGGCTAACTTTAGGACAGCCCTACAGGCCCGACCAGAGATAGCCGCAGAAGGTAACTAACTCCAAATATCGGAGTTAACTGGTTAATTTAGGAAGCTAACTCTGTTCCTCCCCAGAACGCTTTTTGCCTACCCCCGTCTTATTCAGCTAAACTAGTTACCCAGCTAGAATTTAACTAGGTAAGGGCTGACTATAGCCATCTAAGCCATTTAGACTGATAACTATTAGAGATGTGATTCAGCCAAACCTTTTGGTTCGGCCTTCGTTATCGGCCCGCCACAGGAAATTTCGTTTTCCCATGGTTTGGGCCGATGTTATTTCATCTGACCCCGAACCGAAGCACGAACCCCGCCCCCCGGCCCCTTCCATGTGATAGAGGCCGGCCAATGGAACAGATAGCCCCTGTCACACGGTAAGGCAAAGGGCCATCAGCACCATTTTGATTAGTGGCAGCCGACGGCCCGAGAGGGGGAGATCGCTCCCAGGACCCCGCTGGACCACCAGGGACTTCCGGTAAGTCTTGGGGCAGTCGGGCAAGTCTTCGGGGGTCAGGAGAGTGGGGGGTTCCAATTAATTAAATTTGAAGGGTTGGGGTGGGTTTGGGTTTTTTTTTTTTTTGTTTTTTTTAATGTGCCCTTTCTCCATCCTGATCCTCCATTCTCAGCATCCCCTATGAATCCCCAGTGCTGGTTCTTCATCCCTCCCCAAGTGGGCCTAGGGTCCCCAAGTCTTACTCTTCATCCTTGAGCTCCTCTCCTCCAGAAAATTACCCTCTCCAGCAACTCTTCTCCTCTCTCACATAAGAACATAAGAAGATGCCATACTGGGTCAGACCGAGGGTCCATCAATCCCAGCATCCTGTCTCCAACAGTGGCCAATACAGGTTATAAGTACCTAGCAAGTACTCAAACATTAAATAGATCCCATGCTACTAATGATAGTAATAGCAATGGCTATTCCCTAAGTCAGCTTGATTAATAGCAGTTAATGGACTTCTCCTCCAAGAACTTATCCAAACCTTTTTTAAATCCAGCTATGCTAACTGCACTCTCCTTAGCCAATAAGGCACAGTCCTCCTCTCTGAGCCAGAATCAGCTGGCTCTCCTCTGCCTTGGAGGATGAGGGCAGACAGGGTCAAAACAAGAGGTTGCTCCTGCCAGCTCTGCCATTGACCATCTCTGTGTGTGTATGACCTTGGAGGCAAGTAATTTTCTTTTCCATGTGCCTCTGTTCCAATTCCCAGCTTTGCCATGGTCTCTGTGTGTGACCTTGGGCAAGCCACTTTATCTCCCTTGTGCTTCTAGCACCCAGCTGAAGCCATTTGTTTTTAATCTCACTTTCCCAATCAACAAATCAAAACAATAAACACAAAGTAATGTATTTTTTATTATCTTTAAATGCAGCACATGCATCCTTTTAATTTTAATTTGTAATTATTCTTGGGTATTACATTTCTGCCTCACTGCTGCCCCCTTGTGTTGGTGCTTCTCTCAGGAAACGTGCTGAGAACGCTGGCATGTAGCGGCCTCATGGAACATCTCAGCACTCAGCAGGTGTTTGTGACCGTCCATGACGCAGCATGCTTCGCGGAGCAGACCATGGTAAGTTTATCACATCTTGTTCCACACTTTTAGAGGGGATAATTGGAAGAAATGCGCAAGCAGTTGCAATACTTGTCCTTGACACTGCACATGGATTTGCACCAGTAAAGCAGCATGTGCCTAACCTAAGAGACTTTAAAGCTATACTCGTTTCACATTCAGGTACCTGCAGCTTTATTCTGATAAAGCACTCCTAAGAAGATACAAGAAATACAATATTAGGACATAAGAGAGAGAGAGAGCCTAGAAATCTGATATTGGAAGAAGAAGAAAAGAAAAAAAGTTCAGCCTCCCAAATTTAGGCACCTAAGTTAGGATCCTAAGTCTCCAGCTCAAAACTCACATCAATTAAAGCCCTAAAACTTAGGGTCCCACATTTAGGCCTGCAATTCAGTTGCCTAGATTTAGGTTCCTAAATTGGGCGCAGTGTGCTGAAAATTGGCATTAAGCTTCTAACTTAGTTTCCTCAGCCGAGCTCTGCCCCTTTAGCCACCCACATGTTAGGGGCCTCGTGAAACTAGGACCCTAAACTTAGGTTCTCAGGTCTAGTAAATCATCAATAGGGTTAATCTAGGAGCCTAACTCCTTTTGGAAATTAGCCCCATGATTACGGAAGGGCACAGGAATGGCAAGCTAATTGGCTAGACAGTGACTGAGTCTCTGTGATTATAGAATTATAGAAATGTACAGCGCTGCGTATGTCGTGTAGCGCTATAGAAATGTTTAGTAGTGGTACATGTAGACTAATTTTATATATTATATAGCATGTAAAAGGTTCAAAACGTGAGCTTTTAGGCAGGTTAGCAGACAGGTTTTAAAACTGAGGTCATAAAGAGAGTGAGGCTTGGCTGCTATTTATCGGAGGGAAGGATGAGATGCAACGGGGTTGGCATTTCCAGTCCTGGCCGCACGGCAGCAAGATATGCTTCTGCAGTGCTCCTCACATGACCTGAAGTTAAAGCTGGAACCGGCGGCCCAGACACAAACCCTTTTTCGAAACTCGAAATGAAGAAAGCAGTTTATTTGAAACCGATCAAAAGTATTCCTGAATTTTACAAGGAGAGGCAGAGAAGCGAAACGGTCAACTTATGGATCCCCAACACCAGCCAGAATCCTTGGCCTCTCCAGCAGGGTTGCCAATTGCCTGCTATTCGGTCGGCTTGGCTGCTTTTGTTTGAGAGGCTAGAGGCAGGCAGGTCTTTAAGACTGGCAATCTGTGCTGGCAATCTGCCAGCTAGCGGCCTCTCCTAAGGAAGTAGTCACTCCCCCAAACTCCATTCCCTCTGCTGAGGCTCTAGATCCCATTGGAGACGGGATCTAAGTAACGCAGGGCCACATGGGTGCCCATGGAGAGGGGGAGCAAAAGGAGTCATTTGCCACCCCCCCCTCTCCATCTCCAGGTGGCAGGGTCAGCGAACCCAATGCATGCCTATGGGCCTTGTAGAAACTCTGCCACTTTTTCTTCAAACAGGAAATTCTCAGGGGGAGGAAGGGGGTGGAGCTACTGCAGAGCCTATGAGCGCACTGGGCTCACAGGTCCCATACTGACTAATATCCTGCCTGCTATTGCTTCTCTTTTCCAGGGAGAAGAACTTGAATCGTGGGAAAGGAATGCAGATGGGACAGAGGAGGTGAGATGAGGTCTGGGGTGGTGGGGGGGGGAGGGGAACAGAAGAGCTAACATGAGATCTGGGAATCGGAGCAGGGTTTTTCCTGGAACAGAACTGGCAGCCCTATTCACCAGCCACGGCAGAAAGAGAAACGAAAATAACAAAAAAAAAAAAATCACTCCAAAACTCCAACCTGGTTGTGATCCTAATAGACATACAAAGATCCACATCGAGAGTCAAGATGAGAGAAAACTCTCTATTCTTTCCAGAAATAATGGAGGAGATGGAGACCCAGATTGGCACACCCACAGACAGGGACACAAAAAGGACTGAACCCAAAATCAAACGGATGAAAAGGGAAAGGTCCTCATCAAAATATTTTAAAGCAGAGCAAAGGGGAAAAACGGAGACAGGTGCTCGAATACACAAATTTCCAGGATCCCTGAAGGAGGTGAGACCCCCCCCCCCCAAACACTGCCACGTTGGTGAAGCAGATACCGCTGGGTTGCTTCCTGATGTGCACAGCTGTGCGCCTGCGAAACTGAGCAAGCACACAGAGAGCTGCGGCCTAGAGCAGGGGGGAGAGAACAAGGGCCCCGATCATCCAGTTTCTCCACTTCAAAGTCAACTAGAAGGTAAGAGACGTTCTAGGCAGCCTCAGTTCAACCGGCCATGCATTTCTTTTCAAAAGGTGCCAACTTTGCTCTCCTTCTGCATTTCCTGTTGCCTCTCCTCCTCCCCACCCTCCAAATCACTCACCGCCTTTGAAATAGGGGAACAGCAGAGTTTTCCAGAAGGACTTACCTCCACACAAAACTGGATCGAGCTAGGTTCATCTGTGTCCAAGTTATGAGGGGGGATGGGGGAGGGACACACATGTCTTATGAGAAAACTGCCAATTTTGCTCCACTCCCCTGCTCCCTGCAAATCACTCGCCAACTTTCAAAGGTGAAAAAAGTCAGTTAGCCGCCCCTCCCCCCAAAACAAGGACTTATTTTCAAACAACGTTTGGTGCATCTGGATGTAGCCATTCCAGAGTTAACGGGTGAGGGGGAGGGACATACACCGTAAAAACACGAACTGTAACACACGCTCAGAATAAACCAACTCCTACGCCTCTCTGGTCTATTTAACCGAGACTAAAACGGAGCACAGGTTTGGTAACTGAAAGAAATTCCTTCCAATAACTAGAAAATATGAAACTTCCTGGACCTCAAAAAGAAATGGATAAAAATTAGTGAATACCAAACTGTAGGTCACAACAATAAACGAGGTCAGAGAAATCAGTACATGGGTCACAAGAATCAACACCATTCCCTTTGACCCCCTCCCCACACACACACACACACACACCGATTATCCACTGCAACTGGCAACAGCAGCAGCAGTCAGTGCAGGGCCTGTGATCCAGCGTCAACTTACAGACCCTTCTACAGCCTCCTTTTATCTCTGAAACCTATGCAGGATGGCCAGGGCTTGCAAGTGCACACTGACCACCACTACTGTTCTGATTCTGCCACTCTTGCTGTAGTTCTGTGCCCTTGCTTCGAGTGAGTGGGAGAGATCCATTGGGAGAGAGGTGTGGAGGTTTGTAGCGGAAGCTGGAAGAGGGAAGAGTAAAGGCATATCCAGCGCCATCGGGCGTGCATACCGTGCATTTGCACAGGGCAGCACATCTGAGCGGAGCGGCGGCAGCAGAGAGAGTCAAACTGGGCGATGGCCTGCTAGTTTGACTCAGAGTGGAGTGGAGACTCACGGTGGTGCTGGCGGCCAAAAAAAAGAGGAGAGACTACAGGGCTGCTGGCAAAGCTCCAACCCGCTCGAGGCCGAGGAAGCGCTGTAGGCCACCGGTGGAGCCCAACCCGCCGATGGCTGAAAAAGGGAAGAACTAATGAAACAAACTAGATGTCTCCAAGATAAATTAACAAACCAAAACACATTTTTTCCCTCTGCACATCCCGACCTCTGAAGGGTATCATTCAGTCTGTCTGATTGTTCTTGTGTATCACATATAATGGAGAGTACTTTTTTGTTTTAGTACTGCCGCCCCCCTTTTTTTTTAGCATTACCACTCCCTTTTTTTTAGTTTAACATAGAATATAATATATCTGGCTTTTTGTACTTTGTGTTCTTGTGGGGTTAGGTGTGTTACTGTAACAGAGCTATGGCCATCTAATGCTTTCCCAGGTAATTTAGGACTTTTTTTTCTTTTGATTGAGTTGTTGAACCCTGCCCTCTCCCCCACCCCCCAATGAAGGGTGCAATATTAATCCTCAACTTTGCATTGTTCTTCCTTATGGTAGACTCTCCGAGATGTGGGATGGGTGCACCAAGCTTTTTTGGTGTTAGTAGGGAGGCGTGCTTATGAGGCAGATGACAAAAGTGCTCCAGGTTCAGGGTTTCTGCTAGGAATAACACAGAGTAGTACAGTAAGATTCAATATTTTGATATTTCCATTTCCATGGAGAATATCTTCTGCTGCCTTCTGGTTGCATCTCTGGATATTTTTTTTTTTTTTTACTCTCTCTCTATGGCTGTCTTACTTTGGTTGTGCAGTTTCACTGCTCTTCACCCTCTCCTTTCCCAAGATCTAAGCCTAGCGCTTTCTTCGTTCCCTAGAGGAGTTCCTTTGTGCTATTCCCTTTGACTTTTGTAACTCCCTTTCTCTTATGTGTTTCACTTCACTAGTGGATCTTATTTGAGCAATATATTTTGAGTTCTTCTGTTTCTCAGGCCAGCAGCTGTTGGGAATAGTTACTTTTGGGGGTGGAAAAGGAGGGTCTTCCTCTAGCTCTACCTCTTTTGTATGTGTTTGACCGGAGGGGTTCAACACTCCTGTTTTGGGGTCCGTCCTTTTCTGTTTCTGGACTAGCCGCATTCCTTCTTTCATTTACCAAGCCTAAAAAAAAAAATGTTTTCCCTCCCAGTATCTGTCTCCACGTTGATGGCATTTAGTCAAATGGGGCCTGCTGCACTGCCCACATACAGGCCGATACAGTACAGTGCGCTCCGGCGAAGCGCACTTTTAACCCGCGATTGGACGCGCGTTTTTGACGCGCTAGCGTTACCCCTTATTCAGTAAGGGGTCGAAAACGCGCGTCCAACCCCCCAAACCTAATAGCGCCCGCAACATGCAATGCATGTTGATGGCCCTCTTAGGTATTCCTGCGCGATTCAGAAAGGAAAATGTGCAGCCAAGCAGCACATTTTACTTTCAGAAATTAGCGCCTACCCAAAGGTAGGCGCTAATTTCTCCGGGTACCGGGAAAGTGCACAGAAAAGCAGTTTTTACTGCTTTTCTGTGCACCCTCCGACTTAACATCATGGCGATATTAAGTCGGAGGTCCCGAAAGTTACAAAAAGTTCAAAAAAAAATTTTTAAGTAGGCTCGCAGGTTGAAAACCGGACGTTCAATTTTTCCGGCGTCCGGTTTCCAAACCCGTGGCTGTCAGCGGGCTCGAGAACCGACGCCAGCAAAATTGAGCGTCGGCTGTCAAACCCGCTGACAGCCGCTGCTCCTGTCAAAAAGGAGGCGCTAGGGACGCGCTAGTGTCCCTAGTGCCTCTTTTTACCGCGGGCCCTAATTTAAATATTTTGGTTTACTGAATTGCGCGCACAGGACACTGGCCGCTTGCCCGCTCTCCCGTGAACTTTACTGTATCGGCCTGATAGGCAGGAGCAAAAACGGCTGAACTTTCTCCACTCCCTCGGCCCTTCCACTGCCAAGTTCTCCTCATCTCCAAGGTATACTTCTCTAGTGATCTGAGGGTCTTATCTCGACTTTACTTGTTGCTATCAATTCCCCTGCCATATCACAGAAATAAGAAATTCTCTTCCTCTTTCTCCCACTGCTTTATCAGTCACACCATTCATACTGCTTTGGGTCCTCTTCTTCATTTGCTTTTTTTTTTTTTTCTGTGATCTGGGAATATAGGGTTTCTCCCACCTTGTCTCGACCAATATTATAGCAATGATTTCTCCTGATTTTCTCCTTTTTTTTTCCCTCCCAGTCTAATATGGGAAACGGAAAAGGCCAATATGAGGGAGGCAAGATTATATCAGGGTCTCGGCATGGAAGAAAAAAATTAGAGCTCAGCTCCCTCCAGTGGTAACTCAAGAAGGGAAGAAATGACATGCAAGCATCTTAGAAATCAAGAGCAGAATAAATCAAAGAGAGGAAGATGAGACAGAAACACCTAATGAGGAGCAGTGAAAACCATAGGGGAAATAACTAGCAACTTCAAAACAAAACATAAAACAGGAGGCAGAAGGATATAAGAAAGTTGAGACAAACAAGGAAAACCTGCAAAAATGCCACAAAAGACATACCTGTATGTAAATCAGTCCAAGAATATTACAAAACCTGTACACCTCTGAACCTGGGTTAGAGCAGGGGGGAATAAGGGATTACATTAGGAAGGGGAGAATGCTAGATCTCTCAGACTCCTGACTGTTAACCAATATACAACCCTAGAGATGAACATAATGCTTTGTTATCTGTCAATTAAAAAGGCGGTGATGATTATGTCTCTCAAAAAAACCCCAACAACCTTTTGATCTGGATAAAATGGAATATCAATATTTTAACACTTGTTAGAAATTTAGGTGTCATGTTGGAATCAAATTTATCCTTGAAGGAGCAGATAAGGCAGGTAGCAAGCAATGCTTTGATTAAACTTAACTATTATCAATAGGCACCAATAGAATTTAAGAGGATCCTTACAATACTATGAAAACCTCAAAACAGATCCTTCATGATACTTATATAACTATCTTTGTTCTACTCCCAGATCCTCATGTAAGAGTGCAAAGGATTAACTATTGACAGAACAATTTGACAAAAAAATTTTTGTTGGAAGGAGCGGAACGTTTCATATATATTATCATAGATCCCCACCAGGGGTAATATGACTGTTGATTATAATCATAAACGTCCCACCTCCGAACAATATATGTGATGAATGTGCAAAATGTGCTACAATCCACAAGCTTTTTGTTGGATAATTTTTTGTCTATTGCTATAAAACATTATGCATAATTAATTACAGTGAAACAAATCACTTCAGATTCAAGTGCAGTAAAACGCTCCTCGTAGCCTTGTGTACTAATCCCAACGAAGGGTAAAAAATCTCCACAGCCGCTGATGGCACGACCTAGAACGGCTTGATAGGCAGTCTCTTATGGCTTGGTGACCCGCTCAACCAGCAGATAAGTCGGGGTGTTGTATGAGCTTATTTCTAAGCCATAAGAGACTGCCTATCAAGCCGTTCTAGGTCGTGCCATCAGCGGCTGTGGCGATTTTTTACCCTTCGTTGGGATTAGTACACAAGGCTACGAGGAGCGTTTTACTGCACTTGAATCTGAAGTGATTTGTTTCACTGTAATTAATTATGCATAATGTTTTATAGCAATAGACAAAAAATTATCCAACAAAAAGCTTGTGGATTGTAGCACATTTTGCACATTCATCACATATATTGTTCGGAGGTGGGACGTTTATGATTATAATCAACAGTCATATTACCCCTGGTGGGGATCTATGATAATATATATGAAACGTTCCGCTCCTTCCAACAAAAATTTTTTTGTCAAATTGTTCTGTCAATAGTTAATCCTTTGCACTCTTGATTAAACTTAAAGCATTGCAAGGACTTAAATTGTTTCTGTCCACTCCTGACTTTCATATGATCATACGTTCATTATTGATCTCGAAGACTGTGCCTTATACCAGCTTACATGCTGAAATGCCTACAGGCTGTTCAAAATGCAGCAGCAAGATTATTATCAACAGAGACCAAAGTGTGCGATCCTAGCACACCTTCCTGCATAGCTTGCACTGGTTGCCAATAAGGTGGTATATTCAATTTAAAATCGTTGCACTGATTCATTGTGCCTTTAGAAGCGATATGCCAATTTGTATAACCTCAGCTTTAAAGCTATACAAACCAGAACGTGATTTAAGATTAGCCAGTCCGATCTTGCTTGAGAGTCCTACAATACATCAAGTTCGCCTCGAAACAAGGGAAAGAACTTTTTATTTTGCTGGCCCACAATTATGGAATAATTTGCCTGAAGTAGTCATGCCATGTGTCTCTTAGAACGCAGGTTAAAGTTTACTATTTTAAACAAACTTTTAGTGAACTTATGTAATTTAAGTTCTGCAACTTCTGTGATGGTATAATTCTGAGTTCCTGTTTTTATAGATTTTTTTAGTGTATTTTTTTATTTCAATGTGAGTTTTTATTTGTTTTGTTTATAAATTAAGAGTGTAGGCTTGTTACCCGCTGAGAACTGTGGATTTTGCAGGGTACAAATAAAATAAATAACTATAGGCCCATGATGTTTTTGAACTCTGACATTGTCCTTGTCTCCACCACTTTCACTGGGAAGCCGTTCAATATGTCTACCACCTGCTCCGTAAAAAAAAATATATATATATATTTTCTTAGATTACTCCTGATTTTATCCCCTTGCACCCTCATTCCATGACCCCTCATTCTAGAGCCTCCTGTGCATTTAATCCTTGGTTGTATTTAAATGTCTCTATCCTATCTCCCCTTTCCCTCCTTTCCTCTAGGGTATACATGTTTAGATCTTTCAGTCTGTCCCCATCTATTTTATCACTTCGGGGGAATTCTTTGGGTTGTGATGTGCGGTAGCTATATACGTGTAATAACCACTGAATGGTTATACCCTTCTATGGCATACCGACTTTATTCTCAAAAAACATTTTTTGTGTTTTTTCAATTATTTTTATATTTAATTTTTTCAGGTGATGCCTTTATCTTGGCCCTTTCCTCCACTGCGCTTACTCTCCCTGACGTTCAGCCCGACTCCTATATATCATACATGCTTATGAATTCTGAACTTATCTTCAATGTTGTGGGCCTACGGTGGCTCCGACTCACACAGGAAGTTTACAACAATTTGATGGGCTTTGGCCTACAACATTGAAGAAGATAAGTACAGAATTCATAAGTGTGTATGATTCATGGGAGTCGGGTTGACCGTCAGGGAGAGTAAGCGCAGTGGAGGAAACGGCCAAGATAAAGGCATGACTTGAAAAAATTAAATATAATTGAAAAAACTCAAAAAAAAATGTTTTGGAGAATAAAGTCGGTATGCCATAGAAGGGTATAACTATTCAGTGGTTATTACATGCATATAGATACCGCACATCACAACACATCAAAGAATTCCCCCAAAGTGGTTAATAGTTGATGTTTTAGGACGGGGAATCGAGGTTTGGTTGTTTGTAGTTCTTCATCTTTTTTTTTTTTTTTTGTATTTAAACGTTTTTTATTGGCAAGCAGTATGTAAAAACAGTGTTCAGAGTATACATCCAACAATACAGAAAACCATAATAACATGTCCATTGTATAAGACACCAGGTACAAACATTGTGCATTAGACAGCATGGATGCTGGATGGCCGTGGAACGCCATATTGCAGTCGCCAAAGTGAAACTTCCCTCAAAAAGCCCCCTCCTCCCCCCCCCCTTTTCCCCATGACCATAACACAAGGCGGCAGGTAGCAAACATAGTAGTTAAGTAATAGTGCAAGCTACAAAGCTATCAAAGAAACTAATAAACAAATAGAGAGGGAAACTGTGATGGCTCATGCTCGAGTGGCAACAGTCCACTTCAAGGGTGTTACCCGGGCCTGCAATACACTCCAGTATCCCACACCAATCAGGCCTTCTGAGCCTCCAGCCATTCTGAGTATGGGTGCCATATGCCTTGAAATGCGGCAAGACGGTCCTGATGGAAGGCTGTAAGCCTATTCAGCTGGTAATAGGAATGTAAGCGTTGCTGAATGGTGGCTAAAGATGGTGTAAGTTTTTGCTTCCAATAAAGGGCAATCTCCGCTCGTGTTGCAATAAAGACTTGGAGAGCCAATTTTCGCACAGATTGGGAAGTATCTGAGATTGGTAAACCCAATAACGCATGCCAAGGTTCAATTTTTATTGGGAAGTGTAATATCTGAGATAACCAGGCAAACACCGCCTTCCAACATTGAGCTACAAAAGGGCATTGCCACCAAAGATGATAGTAAGTACCCTTGGAGTGACAACCTCTCCAACAAGTATCTGGAATGTCTGGAGCAAATTTATGAAGGGCAACTGGTGTGTAGTGCCATCGATAGAGCAATTTTTAGCAGTTTTCTTGAAGCCCTGTGGATATGGAGCATTTGTGTGCAGCTGCATAAATTTGTGCCCAGTCCTCATCGTCCAACGAAGTCTGAAAGTCCACTTCCCACAAAGTACGATGCCGGAGCGAAGCTGTCTTCCGGGTGTTCAAAAGTCCATGAATTTTGGAGATCACTCCCCTGAGGGTGGAAGCATTTTTACAAAACATTTCAAATAACGTGCCCTTAGTTCTAATCAGTCCCTCTCGGATCCCCTTAAGAGTAAAGTGATATACTTTGGCATACAATAAAAAATCAACTGGCACCAACCCATACACATCTCGTAATTGCTCACTTGACATCATAACATCCTGTTGATAAACATGCCCCAACTTGAAAACCCCCTGGCGTATCCACTGCAGGGGGGCTTGTGACCTATCTCTCAATGGTATCACTGCATTAGAAAATAAATGAGTCATTTATTTATTTATTTATTTATTTAACAATTTTATATACCGACCTTCATAGTAGATTACCATATCGGATCGGTTTACAGTTTAACAAAGGGAAAAAACTAGAGTAACAAATTCACGTAAACGAAAGATAACCAAAGCAGGAATAAGTCAAAGTTACAATCATCAGGGGGCGAGAACTTGGAAGCTTGCAACAAGCTGGAAAGAAGAAAAGGCCAGTAAAGTAATTTTACCGTAGAGTGTACAAGTTACAAACTTAAGAACGGTGCTTTAATCTGAAGTCTAGAGTCCATTTATTTTTTTTCTTTGAGAAACGGAGTGACAGACTGGGTAAGAAAGAAGGCCAGCTAGTGATTGTCTGGTGGTTCAGGGAAGGCTTGGAGAAAGAGCCAGGTTTTAAGATTTTTCCTGAAAGTTAATAGGCATGGCTCCAGTCTGAGGTTTGATGGGATACTATTCCAGATGGAAGGGCCTGCTGTCGAAAAGGCTCTGTCTTTGGTCGTAGCGAGGCGTGTAGCTTTAGTGGGTGGAACATTAAGAGTGCCTTTGTAAATGTCTCTAGTTGGTCTGTTAGAGGAGTAAAGTTTGAAAGGTATTTCTAGGTCAAGTTGAAGTTGATGATGGATGGTTTTATGGATTAAGGTGATTGATTTGTATAGAATTCTGTAATTTACTGGTAACCAGTGTAGGTTCCTGAGAATTGGTGATATGTGTTCGTAGCGGCTGGTGCTGGTCAACAATCTTGCTCTGCATTTTGAATCATCTGAAGAGGTTTGGTAGTGGATTTGGGGAGTCCTAGTAGAAGGGCGCTGCAGTAGTCTATTTTGGCGAACAGTAGCGCTTGGAGGACTGTCCTGAAGTCGTGGAAGAATAAGAGAGGTTTAAGTCGTTTTAAGACCTGTAATCTGTAAAAGCAATCTTTCGTTGTTGAATTGACCATTTTCCTTAGGTTTAGACGATTGTCTAGAATCACCCCAAGATCTCTAACCTGCTTACATGTGATGTGGGGGTTGAGTGGTGTTGGTTGGTGGATATTGATATCATTTGAGGAGATGAGGAGAAGCTCTGTCTTAGAAGCGTTGAGGACCAAGTTTAAGCTGTTGAGTAGGTTGGTGATGGATAAAAGGCAGTTATTCCAATGGGTGAGCGCTTTTGAGAGTGATTCTGTTATGGGGATTAGAATCTGTACGTCGTCTGCGTACAGATAATGAGTTAGATTGAGATCTGTTAACAATTGGCTGAGGGGGAGGAGGTATATGTTAAAGAGGGTTGGGGATAAAGAAGATCCTTGTGGTACGCCCAGATTAGATTTTGTTAGAGGTGACTCTTTATTATTGATTTTGACTTTGTAAGTCCTATTGCTGAGGAAGGACTTGAACCAGTTGTACGCAGTACCAGAGATGCCAATATCTGCTAGGCGATCCAACAAGATGGAGTGATTGACGGTGTCGAAAGCCGCCGAGATGTCTAATAAGACTAGTAAGAAGGAGTGTCCTTTATCTAACCCTATAATAATATGGTCTGTTAGTGAGATGAGGAGGGTTTCAGTATTGCGTGATTTACGGAAACCATATTGCGAAGGGTGTAAGATCTTGTGGTCTTCCAGATAGTCAGAAAGCTGTGTGTTTACCAGTTTCTCCGTTAGTTTAGCGACGAATGGGAGGTTAGAGATGGGTCTGAAATTTGCTGGTACGTTTGGGTCTAGATTGTGTTTCTTGAGGAGGGGCTTGAGTGAAGCGGTTTTTAGGATGTCTGGGTAGCTTCCTTGGGATAGGAGGCTGTTTATTATGTTGGTCAGGGGTCCTGAGATCAAGTTTGGGATGAGAAGCAGGAGTCTCGATGGGATATTGTCAGCTGGATGGCTAGAAGGTTTCTGTCTTTTTAGAAGAGATTCAATCTCTTTGGTGGAGATTGATTCGAAACAGTCAAATTTGGGTCTGTTTAGAGAATTGGAATTCTCACCTGACTTGATGGGAGTTGTATTTGTAGGAAGGAGGGCGAGGGTATTTAAGATCTTCTGTTGGAAGTAGGAAGCAAGTTCTATGGCTTTGGTGAGAGCTTGTTCATCAGGAATAGGTGGTGGGGTTGATTGGGTGATTTGTGATACGTAAGAGAAAAGGGCCTGCGCATCATATTGAAAGTGGTGTATTTTGTTTGCATAGTATTCCTTTTTTTTCTGTAGAATGGCAGTCCTGTAATGATTTAAGAAACCCTTGTATGATGCGAGGGTTGTATTGTTTGGGGTTTTGCGCCATCTATTTTCTTTCTGGCGTAAATCCTGTTTCATTTGTTTCAGTTCTGAGCAGAACCAAGGTTGGTTTCCCTTTTTTGTTGGGTTGAGTGACTTGGAGATTATTGGGCACCATTTGTTTGCGACTGTTTCTGTAATCTTTTGCCAGGAGGATAGGGCTGAGTCAGGATTAGCTAGGTCTAGGTTGGAGAGTTCTTTGGATAGCTGATCGCCGAGTATGTCGGAAGGACATGTTTTCCTGAATTGAATGGTAGATGTGTGAGGAGAGGTGTGTGTCTGTTTGTGAGTGGAAAATGAAGATTCTATTAAGAAATGATCTGACCAAGGGATTGGGGTACAGGAAGGTTCTGATGTGCAGGTGAAGTTAGCATTAATGAATATTTGATCCAGGGTGTGACCAGCTTTATGCGTGGGGCTGTTTATGGTCTGAGTGAATCCCATCGCGCCAAGAGTGGTGAGGAGAGTTTCACAGTTGGTAGAGCGAGGTATTGCGTTTGTGTGGAGGTTGAAATCCCCCATAATTATTGTTGGAAGGTCTGAATTAATATGTTTCACGATGGATTCTACGAGGGGTGATGGGTCCGTTTCTAGAACTCCCGGGGGAGCGTAGACTAACAGAATTTGTAAGTGTTTCGATTTGACTAGACCCAGTTCTAATTTGGATTCTGTCTTGATAGAATGTGTGGTCAGTCTGAGTTCTTTCTTAGTGGCTAGGAGAAGTCCGCCTCCTCTTTTTTTGAGTCTATGAAAAGTGAAGATGTCGTATGTCTGAATTTGTAGTTGATTGGTTAAGGCAATGTCAGAGTTTTTGAACCAGGTTTCTGTGATGGCACAGATGTCTGGGTTGCTATCCAAGAGGTAATCGTTGAGGATGTGTGTCTTCTTAGTTAAGGATTGCGCATTGATAAGGGTTACTGAGAGTAGCGTGAGGCCTAGAAGTTGGTTCAATGGTGATGTTGTGATAGGGATGATTCTTTTTTGTATGACATTGGTGAAGTTAGATATGGGGGTTCTCCTAAGGTTGTGGATGATTGGGATGTTATATGTGAGCATGGTGAGGATGGTTTTGGTGGAGGTTTATTTTGAGATGCGCTTGATTGGGTCTGGGTTTGGAAGCCCAATGGTGTGCGTCTGTATGAATTCAAGAGGTGACTGAGGATGGGTGAGAGAGGGTGTCTGTCTGTATGAGTTAATTTGGATGAATTGCTGAAGGTGTTAGTAATTTAGTTGGTTCGGCTGGATAGGTGCTCTGTCCTTTGTAAGCTTGATTGGTTGTCTGAGTGGTTGCTGGGATGATTCTGGTCACAGCAGTTATATCGAGGACTATTATATTTCTGGGCTCCGATGATTGGGTTGAAAGATAACATGCTAGAATGGTGGTTAGGTAGCATCGGTTCCTTTGCTCTGTTAAAGGCCTCCCGTTGGGGGATTGGGTCCCGGGCGGGTTCCACAAATAGGGAGTGCACTAAGGAGCGCACAAAGGAGCAGGCTCCTTTGTCGAGCTCCTTAGGCGCGCGACGCCTGGGTGTCTCTCAATTTAAATTAGGAGGCCAAATCAGGGCTGTCCCCTGATTGGCTGAAGGTGTTCGGCGTGCCCCTCGGAGGCGGAGGAAGGTGAGCCGAATGTCGTCAGTGTCTCGCTTCAAAGGAGGCCGGCAGGGGCTGCCTCGTGGTCGGGGTCGGAGGCGGCCGTGGGTAAGTGAAAAATATCGGGCCTTACCCCGGCGGGTCTCCGGCGCCGATCGCGCAGGCCCTGCTTCTCTACTCCGCCGTGCTGCGTCCGGAGGAAGAGGGCTCAGTCCGGGAGATCTTCAGATTTAAAGGCCAATCAGGGCTGTCCCCTGATTGGCTGAGTCATCATAGAAAAACACTCTGGCCCCACCAACACCTTCTTCCACCGTTGCTAGATCTGCATGGTAGTACGTAAGGCAAACGGCAAAAAAAGATTTTCTCCCCAAAGGGACCGGGGTTGCCAAGGAAGGGCATCTATGGGAAAGCGGCCCAAGTAAGCTTGTTCCAACTTAACCCATTGTGGTATTTCCCCTTTAGCATGGAAAGCAACTAACGCCCGTAATTGCGCCGCACTATAATACCAGACGAGGTTGGGCACTTGTAGAACCCCCCGTGCTCTAGTCTGATACAGAGTGGCCCTTGCTATCCTGGGGGGCCTGCGCCGCCAGATAAAGTGCCCAAGAATTTGTTGCCATTTGCGAAGTAAGCTGTCTGGGAGGTAGATAGGGATGGTGGTAAAAAAGTACAGAAATCTAGGCAGCACGTTCATTTTGAGAATGGCTACTCTACCCAACCATGAGTGGGCATTATCCCCCCATTTATCCAAGTCGCACTGAAGCTTTACGAGTAATGGTCGATAATTCAGATCATATAGGGAGTCAGTATGCTTCCCCAATTGAACCCCCAAATACTTTAGAGAGGTAGCGGCCCATTTAAAGGGAAATGTCTCCGGCCCATTTAAAGGGAAATGTCTCCTGCAGCACCTTAGCTACTTCAGACGGCAATGAGAGGTTCAATATTTCTGACTTATCTAAGTTAATTTTCATCCCTGATCGTGCCGAAAATTCCACCAACTCGTCCATAACTCCCCTCAATGACAGCTCAGGGTCAGTGAGGGTGAACAAAACATCATCTGCGAACAGGGAAATTTTAAAGTGGTCATCTCCTTTGGAAATGCCCCTCACACTCGCATTGCCTCTAATATGGCTAGCGAAGGGTTCTAAAAAGATGGCAAACAGGGGGGAGAGAGGGCACCCCTGCCCTAGTCCCTCTGTGAATCAGAAACTGATGGCCATATCTCCCGATGACCTTAACTCTGGCCGCTGGATGGGCGTACATTTTGCGTATCCAAGCAATAAAGGAGGTCCCAAATCCCATAGCCTGTAACGTAGAGAAGAGGAAATCCCAATTAACAAGATCAAAGGCCTTTTCAGCGTCCAACGCCAGGAGAATAGCCGGAAGGCCTTCATTTTATTTATTTATTTATTTATTTAGTGATTTTTTTTTTTTCCTATACCGCAGCATGTTAATAACATCACCTCGGTTTACAATAAACAAATAAATAAATAAATAAAAAATAGTGTACTAGATCTATTATGTCCACTATCCTACGGACGTTATCTGCAGCTAACCTCCCTGGCACGAACCCCACCTGGTCATTATGTATAAGCCCCGGCAAAACCCCATTTAACCGGGCCGCCAATACTCTGGCCAATATCTTTAAATCAATATTGATTAACGAAATCGGTCTGTAGGAACTACACTGAGCGGGTCTCTGCCCGGTTTGGCCAATACCGTGATACCCGCAGTATTTGCATCGGAAGTGAATTCCGCACCTTCCAGTAGGGAATTAAATGCCAGCGTCATAGGGCCGGCTAGTATATGGGCAAATTTACGATAGTAACTACCGGTATAGCCGTCCAGCCCTGGTGCCTTTCCAGCTTTCAACAGCTTAATAGCCGCTAACACTTCCAGCTGCAATATAGGTTTGTCTAGGACCTCTCTCTGTAGTGGAGTAAGTTGGGGCAAGGCAATAGAGGACAAGTAATCAGCAATTATGTCAGGGGCAATAGTTGGGTCACAGGAGTACAGTTTAGAATAAAAGTCTGTGAATGATTGTCGGATGTCCGAGGAGGTGACAACCTGTCCTCTGGCGTCCTGTATCTTAGATATAACTGTTTGGGCTTGGGCTACTCGCAACTGCCTAGCCAACAACTTGCCCACCTTATTACCCCCCTCAAAATACTGTTGTTTAAGAAGAGTCAAAGAGTGGCTAATAGCTGAGTCTTCCAACGTCCTGATCTGAGCTCGGACTGCCAGAATTTTTTGGTACAGTCTCCCAGATTGGGAGCTACTATGTCGTCTGGTTAGGTCAGTGAGTTCCTGATTGAGTAGTGCCCGTTTGGCCTCTCTCTCCTTATTACAATAGGTCGCCCTAGCAATGCAGGAACCCCGAATTACCACCTTAGAGCACTCCCAGACTGTGAGGGGAGACATGCCCTCCGTTTGGTTCACCGAAAATACTCAAGGAGTTGTTGTGAGGTGGAGGCAGTAAAAGAGGGATCCTTAAAAAGACTATCATTGAGTCTCCATGTACGTAGGCCACCCCCGAGATCTCCCATTGTGCAAACCATCCATACAGGGGCATGGTCAGACCATGTAATGTTGTCAATGTCAGTTTTCTGTTTGCGGGGCTGCATAGAAGCCGACACAAAAATGTAGTCAATGCGAGTGTACGTGGAGTGAGGGTTGGAGTAAAACGTATACGAGCGGGAATGCTCATGTCTAGTCCTCCATATATCCACCAATCCCCATTTATCTAGAGCTCCCAACCAAGTTTGCCTAGCAACCGTGTGGGACTGTATTCCAGAACTTGAATCCTTAGCGGGGTCTAATACAAAATTAAAGTCTCCCCCCACAATTACCTCCCCTTCCGCGTGTCGCTGCAATAAGGTGCACAATCACTTTATAAAAGACACCTGATGCTGGTTGGGAAAATACACATTAAGGATGGTGAATATCTTTTTATCAATTTTGATCTTATTTAGTATAAATCTACCATGAGGATCCGTAACTACCAGGATCTGCTCATGAGCAAATAAGGAGGAGTACCAAATACCCACCCCTGCATATTTATGTTCAGGTGTGCAAGCAGCCCACAAAGAAGTAGAAAATCTCGGGAATTTCAACAGCTGCTCATGTGATTTCTTCATATGCGTTTCCTGAATAAAGATGATGTCAGCGGCCTGTCTTGCGAGTTCTCGCTTAAGCAATTGCCTTTTCTGAGGAGAGTTTAGGCCTTTTATATTTATAGATACTAATTTAGTCGCCATCATGAAGGAAAAAGACATTCACCATAGCCTTCACAGCCCTCCCGTAAGCATACAGTCCAGGTCCTCCCCCCAACGTGTCACCAAAGCTGATCTGGGGTTGCCACACTGCATCTTCCCCTGTCGCCTGCTAGCGTTACTACCTATGTGTATGGTCATGAGCACTATACGTCCTACTGCATCCCAAGTCGTCATATGGGACACCAAATGTGGAGGGCCTGCCGCCATCCAAGCAGAGAGAAAAACATAACCCCCCCCCCCCCCCCACCTATTAACATCAATATAAATTGTCATAAATAACAACCCTCTAATGCTGTTGGCGCTTTTCTCAGATGTATTGCAAGCGCTATGCAATTAGTAAAACCAGCGTAACCATAATCAAACAGTAATATTTACTACAGGCTCCAGACCTGCCCCAGAATTCCTCAAACAGTATACCAGAGCTTTGAGAATCTTTCCAAAAAGAATTATGGCTATAAGAAGCCCCGAGCTCCCTCAGTCTGGTTCGGAGGTGCGAGATCTTGTGTCTCCAGACTGACGACGCAGCCTCTTGCCTCCCTTTCCTGCTCTCTGCCATCTAGGAGCCAAGTCATGAGATGGCGGAGGAGCCGCCATTTTAGAAGAATTGAACGAGACCGGCAGCTGGGCCTTTTGAAAAACTGCTGCTGCCTCCTCTAAGGAGGCGATGCGATAGGTAGTGCCCTGGTGCTGGAAGGTCAATCCAAACGGGTATGTCCAGCGATATCTTATGTCCCGCTCTCTCAAGGCCAGTGTCACTTCTCTCATATCATAGCACTTTTTAAGCGTAATTGGTGCTAGGTCCTGAAAGAGAGAAATGTGGCAATTACGCTACTGGATGGTTTTCAACTGTCTCGCTTCTTTAAGGATTCTTTCCTTTAAAGGAAAGCTGGTGAAACAGAGGACTATATCTCGCGGTTGTTGATCCTTCTGAGGCCCCAACGCCCGGTAGGCTCGTTCAAAGCTGATTTCTGAGGGTATTTCCGTGCTCCCCGACTGACCTTCAGCTCCCTTGCCGAGGACGAAGGTGCAAATTTGGGCGGCTATCTGACGCACATCGGCATACTCAGTGGTTTCTGGAACCCCCCTAATCCGCATATTGTTCCGTCTGCCGCGATTATCCAAGTCCTCAATTTTATCGTAGAGCGCTTGTAATTCCACGGAGGTTTTTTCCTGTCGGGTGAGCAAACTGTTGATGGCATCGCCGTGACCATCAATGCGGGTTTCCGTCTCATCTACCCGATTCCCCAGGGCAGCCAGGTCCTCTTTAAGGTCTGCCACCGATGCCAAGATGTCTTGTTTATATTGCTTCATGTCAGCCCTTAATTCCATGAACCAACACCTGGCTTCCTCTCTAGATAGTGCGGTAGCGGCAGGGTCCAGTGCTTTTTCCAGGGGGTCTCTCATCCCATCTGCCAGTTCCCCTATGCAACTCTGGTCCGCGGCCCCGCTCTCGGTGCCATCTTGGCCTGGATCAGGGAAAAGTTTCCCATACGAATACTGCTTGAGATCTGTGGTTTTTCTCTTGCTGGTCATGGCTAAAGTAAGTAGGGCCGAGCAGGTATGCCTGAGGATTATTTTCGCCAAGAAATTGTGGTAATTAAAGCGTATTTCGAGGGTAGGCAGGCCCGGAGGGGACGGAGCTGAGCCAACGCACGTCCTCTCACATCGGATGTGAACAGCGCCCCCCCCCCCCGTTCTTCATCTATTTTATGACAAAAACCATTAACCATTTTTCGTAACTGCGCTCTGGACTGATTCCATCTGGTTTATATCCTTTTGAAGAGGTGGTCTCCAGATGTGTATACAATAAACCCAATGAGATCTCATCAGACACAGAGACAATATCATCTCCTTTCTCCTATTGGCTATTCCTCTCGCCATCATCTTATCTACCTATTTAACTACCTTAAGCCATCGGATATAATCATCTCCAGATCCCACTCTTGATTCGTGCCCAGGAGAAGCCCACCTCCTATACTCTATTGCTGCTTTGGGCTTTTACAACCCAAATGCACAACCTTGAACTTTTTCAGCATTAGCTTTTACGTTTTCTATTCTGTTGCAGATTTTGGTATTATCTGCAAAATGACAAACATTACAAGATAGCCTTTCTGCAATATTGCATACTAAAATGTTGAACCGAACCAGACTAAAGACTTATCCTTGTTATACAGCACTGGTAACCACTGTTGTCTCTAAGCTGCACGCGTGCGAGGCTGTGCACATCTTTTACTCCCCTGCACGGGAAGACCAGTGGGGCTGTGGTGGAGCTCATCCCACCATGGCTCGAAGCAAAGAAGAGATCCCCAAAACACTGGGTGCGCCTTCTCCTTCCTGCCCATGTGGCCCCGGATTTAAAAAGTTGGAGGAGGAGCGTCTGCGTGCGTGCAGAAGAGGAGAAGTGAAGTGGCAGGACCGAAGTGGATTCTATCATCTGCAGTGGCCCAAGGAGTCCTGATAGCAGGGCCGCCGTGAATACCAGCTCACGGCATCCTGAGAAGATCAGGGCCGCCATGAAGTCTGTGGTGAAAAGGAGGCCCAGAGGCGAGAGAGAAGCTGAGGCCCTTTAAAGTGTGTGTATAAGTGAGCTGAAACTCTGTATATGTGTGTGTGTGTGTGTGTGTGTGTGTATGTGTGTGTGTGGTGTGTAAGTCTAGGGAAAGAAGTTGTAAGCCTGGCAAGAGATGCCACTGCTGATGCCAGTCTGAGCCTAAGGGAAAAATTATGGTGAGATTGGAAAGAAATGGAGGAGAAAAAGGAGCAGAGTCCAAAGAGAGCGAGAAGATGATGGGTTATGAGAGAGAGACTAGAGGGAAAACAAAGGCAAAAAAGTGAAAAAAAAAGAATGAAATAAGCAAAGCAAAAAAAAAAAAAAAATCAAATACTGCAAAATAAGAAAAATTATTTAGACAAAAGCCAAAAAAGCAAAAAAGATAATCCAAACCAGTTAGTGAGGGAAATATTTTCCCTTGGCTTCTAAAAAAAAAAAAATATATATATATATATATATATATAAAAATTAAGTTTTATTGCCACTCCTGTATACATAGGGGTAGATTTTCTAAATTTGCGTGATCGCGTATTTTTGTTCGCGCACCAGGCGCGAACAAAAGTACGGTGGATTTTATAAGATACGCGCGTTCCCTCCGAGGCCGCTCCCTGCAGGTTACTACCAAATTCTATCAGCCAAAGTTATCTCTGCTCCCAGTGAGAGTATTCAATGACCTAATGTGCACCAGAAATCTCCCAAACACTATGCACAAAGCTCAAATATCAGTGAGCCACAAAGAAAAGAAACCCAAACATAATGGAGCTCTATCACTAATAAACTGGGATAGGAAAATCTTAGCGAAAAGGATTAAAAAAACCCGAGATTTTTCACAAGGGTTTCATACCATGCAGTCCCCTGGACATTGGATGGAGGCTGATTGATATCATATGTGCAGCTAAAATTAAACAGACCAAAGCATATCTGGAATCCGTAGATGTGGAAAACCTTTGATAAGGTAGCGTGGGAGTTTCTGTTTGCCTTCCTAAACTCACTGTAGTTGGGGGACGAGTCTGTATGCTGAAGCAAAGCACTCTACCCCCAAGCCCAAAGCAACAATAACGATAAATGGAATCAAACTCAGAAGACTTTGGGGAGAGAAGAGAGGGATGTCCTATATTCCCCTGCTCCTCAGGCTGGCTCGGCGTCTCCTTGGTCCTAACCTGCAAGGCCTTCCATGCCTCGGGACTACCTCTGGAAAACCTCTATCTGTGAGTTCTACAGTGGGGCTCCCCCGCTCCTCGGGGTTGAGCCTGCAGACTGTACAAGACTGTCCGCGCCTCCCATTCCTCGGGATCGCACCTCCGTGTTTCTCATAGGACTGCCAGAGCTTCCCTGCTCCTCGGGGTAGCATTCTCAGTCTTCTCTGTGACTATCTACGGGTTTGCGTCTATGTACTACATCGAGACTGCCAGCACTTCCTCGCTTCTCAGGGTTGTGCTACATCACCACTAGAGGCTCAGCTCGGGCTTCCCTGTCCTGGGGGTTGGCCTTCGGCATTACATCACCATCTTCCACACTGTGCAGCTCCACCCTCAGGGTTGCCTCTCTGGAGTACCTCCACTTTGAGCTGACGTCGGCTCCTTCTTTGGACAAGACTTTCATGGTCTTTAAATTGCTTAAGCCATTTAGCGGTTACCTATTTGGTTACATTCAACTTGGCTTACAATTTCCTTCATCATAAAGAAGATGGATTTATAACATCAAAACTCAGATGATTTTTATATACTGTCTTAAAGTTTGAAAGATCTATTTAGGATATATCAAATAATCTACAAACATGATTTTTTGTGAATTCTAGTGCCAGTGTTGAATTCTTCAAAAAATTTTTTTTATTAAAAACAAAAAAAGAATAAATATGAGATAAAATAGTGTCAAGATTAAATAAAAGTAAATCAGGTGGCTGGAGGTTTTTTTAAGACCTGTGATTGATATAATCTCTTGAATACCAATTGTTTCATTGAGAACAGGTATAGAGGCTCTGAGGTCTTTTTCCTCCTTTTGGATGACATCCTATACATTCAATACCATTTAAATTGATTAAGATGCCTATGTGAAGTTTTTTGTCTTTTTTGGGAGCTCCTCTTTTTCAAAAGTACACTTCTCTAACTTTGCATAAAGATGGTGCTCACAGAGACTCTGGATGACTTGTTTCACATGACTTTGATGAACATAAGAACATAAGAAATTGCCATGCTGGGTCAGACCAAGGGTCCATCAAGCCCAGCATCCTGTTTCCAAGAGAGGCCAAACCAGGCCACAAGAACCTGGCAATTACCCAAACACTAAGAAGATCCCATGCTACTGATGCAATTAATAGCAGTGGCTATTCCCTAAGGGGCAGATTTTCAAAGGGTTATGCTCGTAACATACGCGCGTAACCCCGAAAAGCTGCCCCTGCCTGCCCCTGCGCGTGCCGAGCCTATCTTGCATAGGCTCGGCGGCACGTGCAAGCCCCGGGACGCGCGTATGTCCCGGGGCTTCGAAAAAGGGGCGGGTCCAGGGGCGTGCTAGCGGTCAGGAGGCGGTCTGGGGCGTGTATTGCCAGTATTCAAAATGGCGCCGGCGCTACCTTTGCCCTCACTATATCACAGGGGCCGACCGTCGGCACCTGTGACATAGTGAGGGCAAAGGCTAGCGGCTGTCGGTCCCTGTGACATAGTGAGGGCAAAGGCTAGCGCCGGTGCCATTTTGAATACTGACAATACGGCCTGAGTGCAGGAGGGCGCTCCCGGACCCCCGCTGGACTTCTGGCAAGTTTTGTAGGGGTCAGGAGGCCCCCCCCAAGCTGCCCAAAAGTCCCTGGGGGTCCAGCGGGGGTCCGGGAGCGATTTCCTGCACTCATGCCGTCGGGTGCCAGGAATCAAAATGGCGCCGATAGCCTTGCCCTTACTATGTCACAGGGGCTACCTGCGCCATTTTGAAATGTACCGAGGGTGTGATAGTGCAGGGGATGGTTCCCAGACCCCCCGCTGGACCACCAGGGAGTTTTGGTAAGACTTGGGGGGATCAGGGGGGTGGGGGGGGGTTGTTTAAATTGGCAGCCAATAATTCGGCAAAAATTTGTTGTATTCATGGGGAATCGCGATATGTTTCGCTTCCCCACGAATACAACGAATATTGGCACATCCGTTGCGGATTGCCAATACGTAGGGACCGAATGCACACCCCTAACACCCCTAACCCTAGCTGTGGACTGCTAATTATTTTATTTATTTATTTATTTAAAAGATTTTTAATATACCGTGTATACACACAAAGTAGAACTAAGCGGTTTACAAGAGATAAAACATACATAATTAATAAAAGCAAAAAGCATACATTATGGAAAAATTACAAATCACAATGAGATTGAAAAGGAGTAGTAAAAAGATTGAATTATCACTTTAAGATTCTAGATTTGGGAAAGCTTTGGAAAAGAGAGATGTTTTTATTGATTTTTTTTGAAATCGTGTTTTGTGGTGAGTTGACGAATATGGTTGGGAAGAGAGTTCCATAAGGTGGGACCCGCAACCGAAAAGGCACAGTTGCAAGTTAGGTTTAACCTAGCAGTTTTTACAGTTGGTACTTGGAGGTAATTTTTGTCTGAAGATCGAAGTTGACGGTGGGGGTTTGATAAATTCGTAGAGTGGAACTCAACCAAATGGAAGTAGTACTATGTAGTAGGGTGTGAGTGAGCATTAAAATTTTATATTGAATTCGATAATGAATGGGTAACCAATGGAGTTGCTTAAGAATTGGTGTTATGTGATCTCTACAGGAGGTATTAGTTAAGTCTGGCAGCCAGTACTGAAATCAGTGAATATATGATATTCCTTGCAGCGTGTCAGACAGCTTATTCTTTCAATAGTGTCACTTTTCATTATCTTGGATGGACTAAGGATACTAGACAGACTAAGTCTCCATATAGCCCCAAGAAGAATCACTGCAGCTTTTTCATCGGATTAACCTCAGAAGGGAGCGTCTTTGGACTAAGAAATATGGTGGCAGGAGCCAAGGATGCTGTCCCTTGGAGCACTGTATTTTGTTGGTTTCTGATTTGCTGTGTTTTGTGGGAATGATGTGGGAATTAATGTGTGTGAATGTGTTTGGAAGGGATTTGGATGGCTGGATGAGTAAATACTGTAGGTGCACTGGAGCAATCAGCCTTAGAGCTTTTCCTATGCATATTATAGAGTTGCTGCATCTAAGCTGGGAGACGCATGGACTCCGTATGGAAATGGATAAACAAGGAACACATGATATTTTTATAGTGTTTCAATGTCTGCTTTAAATGTTTATTCTCTTAATGTTGATGGTGTGCATTCTCCCATAAAGTGAAAGCTTTTAACTATATTTAGTAAAGCAAAAGCACATGTGCTGTTCCTTCAGGAAACTCATTTCACAGAGCGGGAACATAAGCAGTTTAAGCAGGGATGGGTGGGTCAGGTAGCTTTCTTTTCATATTCTAGTAGTAATGAGGGTTATTTTATTTCACAAACATTTACCATTTGTGATAGAAAAGAAAATTACACATAGTGAATGCTGTTAATATTTTCATTAGTGGAACTTATACCACCAGAGGGATGTGTTGTGCAATGTATGTGCTCCAAATATTTATAACCGTGCTTTGTATTCTCATTTGCTTACAGAGTCAGTACCAAGATCATATTTTGCTAGTAGGGAGAGACATCCAGAGTATCGCAGACAAAAGATGCTAAACCACCAGGATTACGCAAATATATCAATTTCCTGAAGGGATTCATTTCCTCATGAAGGAATTATAAATGATTGATATATGGTAGATATTACATCCTGAGGATTTTACCTTTTACTCAGAACCACACAATAGTTATTCTAGAATCAATTACTTTTTTCTTTCTGGATCTGCCTTTTCTATAGTTGTGAAAACAGGCATGGGGCCTAGGTCAAAATTCAAAATCCATTTAGACGGATAACTGAAAAGTTATCTGGCTACTTGGCAATATTCATCACTGTGTGTGGCTAAATTTAGCTGCATATGTCAGGGTATTCCAGGATGGGTGGGAGGCATTTCTGGGCAGAGCAGAGTTAGTCGTTAGTATGTGGCTAACTCTGGTCAGGCCATAGGGCTATCCTAAAGTTAGTTGGTTAGACATAACCAGCTAACTTTAAGATACGCGGGTGTATTTAGTGGCACAACTGTGCTGCTGAATATATCCTGCTAGTTAGCCGGATATGTTTACAGAGAAGGGCGACCAAAATGATAAAGGGAATGGAACAGCTCCCCTATGAGGAAAGATTAAAGAGGTTAGGACTTTTCAGCTTGGAGAAGAGACGACTGAGGGGGGATATGATAGAGGTGTTTAAAATCATGAGAGGTCTAAAACGGGTTAATGTGAATCGGTTATTTACTCTTTCGGATAATAGAAGGACTAGGGGGCACTCCATGAAGTTAGCATGGGGCACATTTAAAACTAATCGGAGAAAGTTCTTTTTCACTCAATGCACAATTAAACTCTGGAATTTGTTGCCAAGGGATGTGGTTAGTGCAGTTAGGGCCGGATTTAAAAAAGGTTACGCGTGCCGGGCCTATTTTAAAAAGGCCCGGCAACGCACGTAAAGCCCCGGGACGCGTGTAAGTCCTGGGGCTTTACTAAAGGGGCAGTCTGGAGACGGGGGCAGTCCAGGGCCAGGGCAGGGATGGGGCCAGGGCAGGGAAGGGACCAGAGGCCTCCAACAGAGTGGCCATTGCAAGCTGCCAGCAGACGCAAAAGTTAAGACAAGAGTCGGGGGGGGGGGGGGGTTAGAGTAGGGCTAGGGGGGGGGGGAAAGGTTAGGGGAAGGTTAGGTTATGGGGGAGGGAACGGAGGAAGGCAGCGCGGCTCGGTGCACGCAAGGTGCACAACTGTGCATCCCCTTGCGCGCGCGGTGGCCCCGGATTTTATGAAAAATCAGGCATACATGTGCACGCACCAGGTAGCTTGCGCACATGTAGGCCACGCACGGTTCTTTTAAAATCTACCCCAGTGTGTAGCTGATTTTAAAAAAGGATTGGATAAGTTCTTGGAGGAGAAGTCCATTACCTGCTATTAACTCATGTTCTTATGTTCTTATCCAGTTAACTAGCCGAGCCGCACAATGGCTGAAAATGGACCCCCATGTCTTTTATCTTTCAGTTATTCTTAAGACTAAGAAATTAAATGATGGTAATCCACATATGAACTCTTCTCTCTTTCATGACACAACATTTTTTGAATATCTTAAATTTAAATAGCAAGAATGTTTGGACTTCAGTTTAACTTCCTGAAATTCTGTAATGAGAAGAGAAATCATAAGATAGACAGCATTTATGGCCAAAGAGAGAGAGAAAGGGATTTTAAGACAATATACAAATGAAAAGTTTGAAAGTGCCTGAATATAAGACACAAGGTACTAGAAAAAATATAAATTATCACAGAGAGCTCAAAACTATCCAGAGATTTCATAGTCTAGTTACCAATCAAAAACCCAAGCATTATTCTAAAAATAAAAGAGAAAACATGTAAGGACTGCTTATCTATGCCAGATGTATCTCAGACTTTCATAGACTTATAAAAATCTATATTCTGCGAAAAAGATTTCTAAGACAGAGATGGAACAGTTGTTTTTTTTAAGGACTCCACTTATTTCACCTAATTGCAAAACCAAAGAGCTGGCTACAGATGCCGCTTGCTAGGCTAGAAATGGACAGTGCTATTTGTAATTCAAAACTGAGGAAAACAGCAGGACTAGATAGATGGCTTAGGCCTGGAATCCTGTAGGATGTTACATCATAAGGTTACATATCATTTATTGCAAATGAATTCTCACAGTCTTGAAAAGGGATCCTTCCCTAAAGAAGCCAATCGGGCATTGATTACAGTATCCTCAAAGAGGGGAAAAGATTTCCAACCTGAGTCTTACCGCACATTTCTTTAATAAATGTGGACATTAAAATGTTGGTGTCCATTTTGGCAATATGATTCACCTTAGTTGGCCCTTTTCTGGTTTCACCCAACCAAATGCGATTTATGAGAGGTGGCCATGGACTGGCCAATACAGACAGTTAGTTCAGGCTGTATGGTCTTTAACTCCACTGAATAAGGACGGTATGATTGTTAGTCTTGACTCTGAGAAGGCATTTGATCGCGTTCAGTGGAAATACCTGTTTTGGGTGTTGTCTAACTATTGGATACCTATCTCCTTTGTGAATTGGATTTTCCTATTGTATGGCAACCCACAGGCAAGACTGAGAATAAATGGGTTAATTTCTACACAGTTTTAATTTACAAAGTGGTACGTGGCAAGCTTAGGTGTCAGAATGGGGAGGGCAACAGGAGCCATGTCCTCACTACAATATGACCCTATCCTGTGGAATCTCTGTTAGAGATCCGGGGACAGGACATAGAAACATAGAAACATAGAAATGACGGCAGAAGAAGACCAAACGTCCCATCTAGTCTGCCCAGCAAGCTTCGCACTTTTTTTTTCTCATACTTATCTGTTTCTCTTGGCTCTTAGTAACCTTTTGATTCTATTTCCCTTCCCTTCCCTTCCACCATTAATGTAGAGAGCAGTGTTGGAACTGCATCTAAGTGAAATATCTATCTTAATTAGTTAGGGGTAGTAACCGCCACAATAAACAAGCTATACCCATGCTTATTTGTTTACCCAGACTATGTAATTCAGTCCTTGTTGGTTGTTGTCTGTATATAGATCCACTTTTCTTCATTCCCCCTGCCATTGAAGCAGAGAGCTCTGCTGGATATGCGTGAAGTATCAGTCTTCCTCCCCTGCCGTTGAAGCAGAGAGCTATGCTGGATATGCGTGAAGTATCGGTCTTCCTCCCCTGCTGTTGAAGCAGAGAGCTATGCTGGATATGCGTGAAGTATCGGTCTTTCTCCCCTGCCATTGAAGCAGAGAGCTGTGCTGGATATGCATTGAAAGTGAAGTATCAGGCTTATTTGGTTTGGGGTAGTAACCGCCGTAACAAGCAAGCTACTCCCTGCTTTTTTGTGAATGCAAATCCTTTTTTCCACATTTCCTCTTGCTGTTGAAGCTTAGAGCAATGTTGGAGTCGTATTAACCGTGTGTATGTTTATTGAATAAGGGTATTATCTCCAGGTAGTAGCCATCATTCCCGCGAGCCACCCACTCTTCATTCACATCCTCTAGACTTTATGGATCCACAGTGTTTATCCCACACCCCTTTGAAGTCCTTCACAGTTCTGGTCTTCACCACTTCCTCCGGAAGGGCATTCCAGGCATCCACCGCCCTCTCCGTGAAGAAATACTTCCTGTAGGCGGCAGCTAATCGGCTGCAGGAAGTGGAATGCTGTGATGTGTCTACTGCATCTTACACCTCTGCAGCTCTGGACCTGACTGCTGCTTTAAAGCTTAAACTGCATGGGACTCTGTACAGTTATGTGGATCAAAGCAGCCGGAGAGCCAGGCAGCAGAGGATGAGGAGAATGTGGCAGAGGACCACCACACTGCTCTTCTTGCCACTGATCAGTGGGGAAGAGGGATGCTGGGGGGTGGGGGGGGGAGAGAGAGAGGGAGGAGGAAGGGATATGGGAAGACAGAGTGGGGGTGGGGGAGGAGAAGAGAGAGGGAGCGGGTGAGATACAGAGAAGGGAGGGGGGGAGCTTGGTTGGCTTGGCTCCCACAACCAAAAAGGCATTCCACTGTGCCTGACGGCAAGGGTGTCCCTTGTCTCTTCATGTTTTGTCCATAGAATCCTTGGCTATTAAAACTAGGGAAACTCATAAAATTTGTCTATTTGCTGATCATGTGTTGCTCTTTGTGAGTAACCCTTGTTTGTCTCTCCCAAAAATTTAGATTTTTTTTTACTTTTTTGGTAAATTTGCAGGTCTAATGATTAACTATGACAAATCAGAAGCTGCACCTTTACAAATAAAAACAAGACAGCTTGGACTGGAGAGTTTCTCTTATGTTGGGCAACTTCACATTTCAAGTACCTGGGTACACTTTTCCCTTTAAAACATGCAGAATTTTATAAATCAAACATTTCTCCCCTGCATAACACTTTTCGGGAATAGATGGCTGGCTGGGCAGAGTTACCATTATCCCTATTGGTAGATGTGCACATTTTAAAATGACATTACTACCCAAGCTACTGTATAAACTCCAAATGCTGCTCATCTGGGTTACAAATCAAGATGTACAGAAATTTAAACGTAAATCCCAGCTGCTCTGGAAATCTAAAGGTGGAAGAATTGGGTACAGCATACTAATGAGAAACAAGAAATAGGGAGGTTTAAACCCACCCGATTTTCATTTTCACAATGTGGCATGCCAAATGCGTTCTCTGTGAATGATATTCTGGGGACTATGATTCTGTACCCACACACCGATGAATCTATTGCAAGGCCTATTTCATTGATTGGCCCAGTGCATACTAATGGTACAATGATCCCAAAGCAATTGAAATCTTGCATCCTGATAAAACCAATGTTGTTAACTTGGAGATTTCTGTGTAAATGGTGGGGGCTTTCTTTTACTGGAACTGCATTTTTTACCATTTACAGTTAATCTGGGATTCATTCCTGGATTACAGGGGAAAATTTTCACAGAACTGAAGGCGAAAAGCTTAAGTGAAATAGCACATTTTTAACGTAAAATACAGAAAACAATGATATTTGGTAAATTACACTACAATCTGCCTCATAAACACTTCTATGTGTTTCTACAAGCTAGACATATATAGACAGGCTTTAAAATCTCACCACGTTACATTATTTCAGTCAAACTCATTGGAAGATATAATATGCTCTGTTAGTCTGCAAAATTAATCTCTTACTGGTATAAAATCAAATTGACCAAAATACTCTCCAGATTCTCTCACTAAGCTGAAAAATGTTTGCTCTACAAACTTGGTGTGGATGTAGAAGTTTCTGAAATAGTATTGTAACCCCTGTGATAACTGAACACAGATAACAGTTCATATTGCACACTTATTTGTTAGTGGGTACACTGACTTTATGCAATAAGCTGTATTTTGCAGGTTTTCCTGCATATGGGGGGGGGGGGGGGGGAGTTATCTTTTAAGGCCTTAACATTGCTCTTTAGTTTCCCCATAGTTAAGTCTCTTGCACCCAGCACTGATAACAATGGGCAACAAATTTTCACAAAAGTCATGTTACGGAAATGAAATTAGTCAATTCTTATACATTTCCATGTGCTAAACATGAATGTGACTGTGAAAATGCAAAATTGGCTCTAGTTTTTTTGTAATATGCAATAATATAATTACATCGTGAACTGTATGCCAATAATAGGAGACCTACGGTTAATACCATTTGAAAAATGAAGTCATAGACTACGTCTTAGATTTCTTTGCTTGTCTCTTGTACACCTGTTTGGGAGCATCTCTGCGGAGTGTCCAGCAGTAGTCAGCCAGCATGAATATTTCAAATGCTCACCCTTTCTGACTGGGCTTCATATAGTACACTGCTGACGTCAGCTTACTCAGCAGCAGCATGGCAGTAGAACTGCATTGCATCAGAAAATGATGTAATAAACTCTGGATGATGTGTGCATGATGGTATTATGCAATATGATGCAATATTACATCATTCTGGGCTTATTTACAGTCCTACTGGATACATTTACATGACTAAACATAGAAAGTGAACTATATTAAATATCTTCAAAACGAGAGCCAATAAAAACTTTTCATGGTCATATTCGTGTTCAGCACATCAAGATACTACAGAGTAGGACCCTTTTAGGTCAGTAACACTTTCATTGTTGCCCAGTGTAATCTCAGCATAGAGGATAGCAAAATCACTTCTCAATAAGACATGAGAATTGTTTGATGGTTTCCAACATTTCTCTTTTACTGATAAGGTGCAATGATGATTGAAAGTCTTTACAGCTGTGTACTTCATTTTTAAGATGGTACAAGTTCTTTTAATAAGTTTGTGACTTCTTACAGTCTTTAGTAAATTCAGATGTTATTCCTATTCAATTACCGGTAGTTCTTGTAACCTCTTGATTTCTCCCCTCCCATTGGAATCTAATGTAGGTGAAGTATCATAGAGAGTTGTTTTTAAATGTTTTAGTCTTTTTATCTCCTACCTCCTCCTGTAGTATCAAGGGTGATACCGTTTATCTCCTTCTTCTTAACTTCAGAGGATTTTCATGGGCTATTGATGTGGTCCAACTGCTCTCCTTCTCTCCTTTTATCTCCTTCCTCCTCCTCTCCTTGGTTGCTGGTGATCTCAGATCCCACTTGCAAGAAGTGAGCCTATTCCATTGGTTGGAAGAGAAAACTCAGCTTGCATCAAAAAGGCTTTGGCATGCCAAACTCAAATAAGCTAAAGGTGGCATGAGAGACTCTTAGCCAAAATAAGTCTCCATGGAGCTTAAAGTTAAAAGCTAGAAAAATGAAAGCACAGATTAGGACATGGTGCCTCCTTGAAAGCGCAAAGGATCCACTATGCATAGGGTAAATGGTGCTGTCTATAGAACACACTAAGGACACTACCATTTCTAGCTGTCACATGGGGGAGCTGCAAACCAACCAAACTATCAGTCTGTCTCTTCCCATACCACATGGTACATTCCTTATCCAGTATTAGTAGGGGACTAACAGGATCCCTACTGTATATTGATTTGTATATAAGACATCAATAGCCTCTAGTATCCCAGAAATGTAATTTAAGCTTATACATCATAACTAGCTAGACACAGTAAAGGCATTTAAAATGAAAATAACTGCTGCATTATGTAGAAGATGTAAAATGGAAGATTGTACATTAGTTCATAAATTTGCCTTATGTAACAAGCTAATTCCTTTTTTCGGGAAGAGGTTGTAAATGATATTCAGCAAGTGATTTCAATTAAACCACCTTTCACTGGCAAATTTTTAATACAGGAATCATATGCTTAGGTGACTATAATTATCTAAAGGATATGTTAAATCTGTGCATATAGCTATACCTTAGGTTAAATCTTGTATACTAAAATTTTGGTTAGAAGAGGTGACACCATTTATGATGCTTTGGTTCTAGAAAATGACAGATTGGATGCAATGTGAGAGATTAGATGTAATTTATAGGCATGGAAGAGTTGCTAAAGATGATATTATTAAGCATGGGACTCTTTTTTTTTCTTCTATACTATCTTGCCAACCTCTATAAAAAGCAGATTGAACGATTTAGGCTGTTTGACAAGTTGGTTGTAAGCAATATTCTCACAGTGGCAATATGGTGCATGGGTATGAATGCAGGTAGGACTGTTGGATGAAGACTACGTTTTGCTGCACGATTACCTTGTTAGCTGCTATGGCAACTTTGTTAAGACAAATGTATGAGATGGGATTAGTTTATTTGTTTTTGGTATAGCCAGTTTAGCGAAGCCTTTTGATGCTCTGTATAGTCTTGTTCTTCAAGTACGCATTGGAATGGTTGTACTGTTATCTTGCGGTAATACCAGTCTCCTACTTATAAACAAACATGCCAAAAAACAAACAAACAAGGAATTGAATCCTGAATATCCAGATCAGAAAGATAACTCAGGAAATGAGGCAGAAAGGAAAACCAGGAAAGGCTCCGGGTTCTGGTTTCTCTTGTCCCTTCCCCCCAACACATCCTCTGTACTTGTATCAACAGGACAGAATAACTCCAGGAGAAGGAGATGCCCATACCCTGGAGAAACCTGAAGACCACTGTAACAATATGACTTAAAGGGACTGAGCTGATTATATGATAAATTGTCATGGGCTGCAGTTGTATTCAACGTTTTATAAGTTGGTAAAACAATTTGAAAAAAAAAAAAATTACAACCAAAAACGTAATGGCCTTACATTCCAGCAGCGGGGGAGATTGAGGTGAAACGTCAGGAAGAACTTTCTCCCTGCGAGGGTGGGTGAGCAGTGGAACAGGGAGAGCTACCTGAGGAGGAGGAAGAGGAATCTCCGTCCCTGGAGGGTTTTAAGAGCAGGCCGGACACACAGCAGTCTGAGATGTTTAGCCCCAGATGTAAGAGGAGGATGGGCCATCTATCTGACCTCTTGAGCTCCCTGGTAGCCGATAAGCAGCTCATATGGGCTGTAAGCACAGAATATAGCAAAACTCTCTCGTAGACTGGGCATATGGTTTAGTGAGGCTCCTCCTGGGTCTGATTTCTGTCATCTCTTTGCTTGTAGGAGTCCTCTGCTCAGAAGTCCTCCACCGTCTGGGTCTAATCTCCTTTCCCCTGAACCTGGAATCGGACAAAAGTTTTTTTTGAACGGAAGAAGCAGTCCCTGAGGTTGTCAGGGGAAGTGCACCTCCAAACAGGGCCGGGCACGAGGAGGAAGAAGGCTGGAAACACGACGACGGGTACTTTGGAGGCCATCATCATGGCACGGAGCACCAGGTCCCCTGGAAAGGTTTTATTTGAAGATATGAAACTGGCATGCGGCTACCCATTACCGTTTACTGCAGAACCCAAATTGCAGCCTGTGACGCCAATCCTTCAGCCACTGTGTGCCAAGTCTACATTGGTTAATATACTATTACCACTACTTACCACTTCTATAGCGCTACTCGATGTACACAGTGCTGTTAAAAAAAAACCCCCCATATAAGACAGTCCCTGCTCGGTAGAGCTTACGGTCTAATCAAGACAAACATGCATTGCAAGAGACTTGGGGAATTTCATTTATTAAGACAATGGTTAAAAATTAATGAGGTATTTAAATAACAGCTTCTACAAAAAAAAAAAGCAAATTGCATTTGTGATTTTCTTTGTTTTCACCAGAGTTCAACGCATCTAAAATGTTGCTTTATGTTGTTATAAAGCAGAAAGAGAAAAATCAATTCGGTTGCGACGTGCTTCTCTACAGCAGGCTGTTCGATTGCAGTAAACTTAATTTTTTTTTTAAATGTTACTTTATTTGACATCTATAAATAAAGATAATAATGAGGTGTGTTTTGGATATTTTGTTTAGTCTGGGGCCTCCTTCCCTTTCTGCTTCTCCCATCTCCTCCCTGCCCTCCCCTCCTGCTGTTGCTTCCTATTCGAGTTAGTACAAGTCTATCAGTTGCACATGAAAACCTAGGAAACACAGAATGCAAGGTCAGATAAGGAAGACCATAAGTCCCACCCAGTTTGCTCAGTTACATTCTTGCTGCATTGCCATACCCCCCCCCCCCCCCCCCCCCCCCCGGCTGATGTCTGGCTTTTTCCTCACTGTTTCGTGCTTCTCCCAGGCAGCTTCCTTGAATTGTTTTACTGTTTTTGTCTCCACACATGACCCCCACCTAAGAAAGGTTGATCCATGATCCACCCATGAAGAAATATGTCCTAATGTGACTCCTTAGTCTGTCCCCTTTGAGCCTCATACAGACGGCAGTTTTTACAGGCAGGAGTCACAAAGCATAGAAACATAGAAATGACGGCAGAAGAAGACCAAACAGCCCAGCCAGTCTGCCCAGCAAGCTTTCACACTTATTTTTTTCATACTTAGCTGTTACTCTTGGCCCTTATAAGTAACTTCTTGGTTCTATTTCCCTTCCACCCCCACCATCGATAAAGATAGCAGTGCTGGTGCTGCATCTAAGTGAAATATCTAGCTAATTGTTTAGGGGTAGTAACCGCCGTAATAAGCAAGCTACTCCCATGCTTGTTTACCCAGCCTGTGCAATTCAGTCCTTGTTGGTTGTTGTCTGAATATAAATCCTCTTTTCTTCATTCCCCTGCCGTTGAAGCAGTGAGCTGCGCTGGATATGTATTCCAAGTGAAGTATCAGGCTTAATTGATTCTGGGTAGTAACCGCTGTAACAAGCAAGCTACTCCCCTGCTTTTTTGTGGATGCAAATCCTTTTTTCCATATTTCCTCTTGCTGTTGAAGCATAGAGCAATGTTGGTGTCACATTAACCGTGTGTATGTTTATTGAATAAGGATATTAATCTCCAGGTAGTAGCCGTCATTCCCGCAAGCCATCCCCATGCCTCTTCTCTTCATTCACATCCTCTAGACTTTATGGATCCACAGTGGTTGCCGATCTCTAAGGTCTCTGTCAGCAAAGCGGAGCATGAAGGTACTGAGGACATACAGTGACATCACAATAGGAGGAAATGTCTGTGCTCAGGGTATAAAATTGGAAGGCATGGTTTCGTTTTCCTGCCACCAGCACCTGGGAGTGTTAGGGTTCCGAGTCTGGGAGCAGCTAGGCCTGAGGTATATGGGGAGGGGGAGTTTCTGCTGGTGAGAGTCTGTCTTGACTACAGGTTCAGCGAGGGGCTCAGTGAACCAATGACGTAGAAGGGGGGGGGGGGGGGTGACAAGAAGCTGGCTAAAGAGCTGGCACTTGACCAAAAGAGAAGGAAAAAAAATGGAGACTGCCTACTTGTGCTTTGCGAAGAAGCCTCTATCCAGAGAGAAAGGAAGTCTGAGAGGTCCCAGAAGATCTGGAGAATTTGTGAAAAAGCATTCTTGATGTGAACCCTGTAACCTGCTACTGTCTTTCTGAATCTCTTATTTTTGGGGTCTGAGCCTGCATCAACTTTTAGTAAGCTTATGTACTTTGGCTTGTATAGCCAAACTCTGGTCTGCACATTTGCTTTATTGAGGAGTGACTTTACATGCTGACAGAGAGCTGGCGAGAAGAAGAGGGACATGAGAAATCTTCAGAGGTGAGGGCCTTGAACCTTGTCTTCTCCCCAACCAGCACGAGGCCTGTAGTAAGTAGAGGGTTGTTCCAGTGTCTGCCCACTGAAACACCCTGGATGCTGCTACAGAGGTACCACCCGGGCTGCACAGGAATCAGGCCGCCTATGCACAGAGATAGGCACCTAGATCCCCTCTTTGAAAGTTGCCCAGCCACAGAACAGCAAAATCCAGCCATGGATGGATTCTCACACAGCTATATTTGGCATTCCTTGTGGGGAATAACTTGGTGGGAAGTAAACTCTTGTAATCCTTTTTTCCAGGAATGTCTCTATTTCCCAGGGCACATAAAAGAATTTGTACAATGCGGCTAGCTGCTCTGCCTTTTCCCCAGCTCTTCTGATCCCAAGGGGGTGGGTCCTTTCTGTTGGGGTGAAGGCTGACATCGTGACGCAGGCATTGGAAACCTGTGTGTGTGTGTGTGTTACCCTTGCTGTTCGGTGCAGGTACCTGAACAGACCAGGCTTGACTTAGACCGAGTGTTCAAATAATATTTTACTGTCAATTGCAATAACGTAATCAAAAAAGAAAACTCAAAGTACATTTACATCCAGGTTTGGTAGAAACAGGATATTTAATATTCTTCTCTGGTGCAAGTGTGCCTTAGTGTGGGAAGTTGAGATATTTGTATCCTCCATTTGGGAAGAATTATATTTTTAATGACTTTTAGCCCCAGTCTTTATCAATGTCCTAACTATATTGTTTTTAATTTAATGTGCTTCTCTCCTAGCTCCCACTCAAGACAATCACATCTCCACTAGAGGTGTGAATCGTGTGATCGATCGTCTTAACGATCGATTTTGGCTGGGGGGGGAGGGAAATCTTATCGTCGTGTTTTTTGTTTTGTTTTTTAAATCGTTAAAAATTGTAAATCGGGGGAGGGCGGGAAAACCGGCACACCAAAAAAACCCTAAAACCCCCCCACTGGACCCCAGGTAATTTAAAACATTTTGGGGGGGTTCGGGAGGGTGGGGGATTTCTTTTAAAGGTTCGGGGTGGGTTTTAGGGTTTTTTTGGTGTGCCGGTTTTCCCGCTCCCTATTTAACGATACAATACAAATGCCCCTGACGATAAATCGGGGGCATTTGTATTGTATCGTGCACTCAACGATTTTGGATGATTTTAAAATTATCTGACGATAATTTTAATCGTTCAAAAACGATTCACATCCCTAATCTCCACCACAAACCTATTTCTTCATTGATGTCATTTCCTAAGGAAACTCCTTAAAAGTTTATTTTATTTGTATTCTGCCTTTTGGCACTTCATAGCAGATATAGAAGGGCTAGTGTACCTGAACGTGCCTGCCCTTAACAGCGCGCCGCCAGGACTGTAAACTCGCCGTCCTCCGGTGTGGATTCGGTCTTCCTGGGCGCGTCGGGGGCGCGGCGCAGCACTGATATAAGCCTGCCTCGCAGCCATCGTCCTTTTCCTGCGGCGGCGAGGCCAGGCGAAACGTTCTTCAGGCCATAGTTTCTACACGCGGACCCTGCGACCACGATCAAGGCCCCAGCCGATATAAAGCAGGCGAAGGCAGGAGAAGCAAGGCCCCCAGCATTGTCTTACCCAGCCGTATTAAACAAAGGAATCCTCGCCGGCCCCAGCTGCTACCAGCCAGGCCACATCATCGGAGCGCTCAGACGCGAAGACTGCAAGCATCGCGCTCCCCAGCGCATTGGGGGGGGGGTGTTTTCTAGGAACACCCGGGTACAAAGGGCAAGATTAAAGGCCTATATATAAAAAAAAGAAAAAGAAAAACGCCGGTAGTCTGTTGCTTTAAACCGGCCCTTCTGCCCATCGGCAGGCCAACCACGTGGCACACACATTCACCTCTCCCCTCCCCCCCCCCCTACAATTTAATATAATCAGCTCTTAAAGGGGCCAAGCAGGAAAAAGGGGTGCATACACTTCATTCCTCCCCTTCTGTGGTACTGGCTAAATAACAGTGAGAAGCATTTCTGAATTTTAACATTCTGCAGACATGGCCTTTTAGTTTGCTTTCACTACTGGGTCTGATATTAAATAAAGCCAGGGGATTCTTTCTAACAAAGTGCTTGTGCCTGTGGCTTGACCAGTGAGGTGTTTGTGTGTTGTGTTGATTAGCAGGGCTGTAATTTCTCTTGCTATTGCGTCATCGTTTGTTTTCTGTTATGGGGCTGGTGGCATCTGCAGCACCGGAATCATCACAGTGTTTAAACACAATGACCTCCATGGAAGCCGACCTGAAAGAACAAACATGCCAGACGTCCCCAAGAAAGACACAGCACCAGTGCTTGGAAACAAGAAGGCAACAGCCACACCACACGCACGACAAAATGCCAGCAGGCAAAAGCGCAAAAGATTAGAATGTGAGTGCGTAAAACACGCTGAAGTTCCAATTAAAAACAAAGGTTCAACAACACAAGAATTGGAACAAGGTTCAAAAATGCACGAGCAGTCAGCGATGCAGAGTCAGACTGTGACACCAGGTCCCAGTAATCCTCAAAATCCGACAACGACAACTGGATGCTCTGACATCACCAGTGGAGTACCGACACTGACAGGGCCACCGTCGATGGTTGGACCGGCGAATAATCAAGTACACAGCCTCCATGGAACATGCTATTTCCATTCTGGCCTGGTGCAAATCCATTCACCAATGGGAACAAAGGCAATCAGGCTACTCCTGGGAACAACTCACAGCTCCCTCCTTGGGGATAGTGGCCTTGGCCAGGACAAGTAGCCCCAGGACAAATCACCGCTGGCATCCAGGCCTCCAGCAACCCGGCTGAAAGCACAGGCACAGAACCAAGACAAGAAATTATCTCCTCGCAACATAACCCCACCTCTCTCAAGACGGCTCCGCCAACTCAGGCGGCTGTAGAAGAACACACCCGCAAGAACACAACAAATGAGAACGAGGCAATGGCAAAAGGTGACTGTGAATTAATACCGGGGGTTAGCAGTCGTAATAAAAAAATGTGCAAAACACAAAAAAATCAAAAAAGAGTAAGAAGGTAAGAACAGAGATAGAATCTGATTCTTCCAATTATTAAAATGTCATCTCAAACAGAGGTTAAAACAAGAGGAACTATTTTGGTGTCTTTTGCCTTTGAGCATGACAGGAACATGGTTCTGAAATTCTTCTTCAGGAATAGAAAGATTAAGTATTATGGACAGAATATTTGGATCTATCCTGACATTGTAAGACCTACTCAAGAACGTAGGAAAGCCTTTTTGCAAATGAGAATGGAAGTGGTAAATCGGAGGGCAATTATGATATTGAAATATCCCTGTAGATGTGTCCTGAAATATCAGAAGGAGACATATATATTCCAGGAGCCGGGACAATTAAGGGGCTTTTTAGATGGGAAATCTGGAAGTGTGTAAAAGAAAGGGACGTCTTATCTTACAGGGAAGCTATTGCCTAAGTTGATTATAATAATTTTTGAGCTCCTATTTTCCTTTATCTTGGTCTCCACACATTTCCTTAATATAATGAGAGATTTATGTTAAGATGTTACAAATAACATGTTTTCTTTGAAAATAAGATGTATAATCTCTTTATTCAATTTACAATGGATATTGTATTATATTCTGAAAATGCAAAATTTAAAATTTAAAAAAAAAAAAAGAATCTGATTCTTCCACTTCCAGTACAACATCATCCTCTGACTCTGAATCATCATTGGAGGACGAAAGACAAATGCCCAGTGCAAGGGATGAGGATGCATTGCGTGCACCACCGGCATTGATAGCACTGTCACAATTATTGGAGAGCGTGCCCAAACAATTGCATAAAAAGAACTGGAAGCGAAAATACATCGATATTTTTAAAATCCTCGAAGGAAGAAGAAATCCAGTAGACAAAAAATTAAATCGAAAGCGTGAACGTCCACTCGGAGCTGACATCGCCAAAAATATCATAAACTGGACAATTTTGCGCATGATAAGCGTCATGGGAAAAGAAGGCCCATCACAATACGGCCCGATGCTTAGCTATGCAGACACCTTCAGGGAATATGAAGGATTCGCATGGCTTAATTACGACGAGCGCTTCAGAGACAAAATGGATGAGAACCACTTCATGTCTTGGGGAACACAGGATGTCAGCCTGTGGCTCAGGCACATGAGTAAGAAGCAGGATCCAGCAAGCAGCATCTGTTCATCCTACAGACTAAGCCAAAACACACACGCAGGACAAGCAGCGTCCAACAGTAGCAAAGGAGCGTGCTGGAGATATAACAGATCGGCATGTTCTTTCCAGGATTGCAAATTCAAACACATTTGCTCGATTTGCTCGTCTACACATCCAGCATTTAAATGCAATAAGAAGGGTTACACAGGGAGTAATCCCAAGGGGAAGTGAAAACAGCACTTTCATCAAAGCGCCATCCTCGATCAACATTGAAGCCATGCTCCCATGGTTAAATCATTACCCACGCAACATGCAGCGCAGATAACAGAGGGATTTTGCTCCGGATTCAAAATACCTTTCCAAGGGATCATAGAGGAAACATGGACAGCTAATGCAACCTCAGCATCTAAACATCAAGCAATCATTCAAAAGAAAATTGAAGAAGAAATCGCAAAAGGCAGAATAGCGGGACCCTTCAATTCTCCACCGTTTCAAAAAATGATAATATCTTCATTGGCTGTCATCCCAAAAAAAGAGCCTCCTTCGACAGCGCTATAGATATAAGGCCAGATTTTTAAAACTACGCTTGGGTGTAGATTTGTGCGTGCAACCTGGCACGCACAAATCTATGCCCAATTTTATAACATGCACGTGCGCAACCGCGCTCATGTTATAAAATCCCAGGGTCGGTGTGTGCAAGGGGGTGCACAATTGTGCAACTTGCGTGCACTGAGCCACACAGCCTTCCTCCGTTCCCTCCGAGGCCGCTCCGAAATTGAAGTGGCCTCGAAGGGAACTTTCCTTCCACCCACCCACCCCCACCTTCCCCTCCCTTCCCCTCCCTAACCCGCCCCCCCAGCCCTCCCTAAACCCCCCCATACCTTTAATTTTTAAGTTGCGCTTGCCTCCGGGCAGGCGTAGGTTGTGCGCGATGGCTGGCCCGCGATCCCAGGCACAGCAGCAAATGGCCGCTGTGCCTGGAGGCTCCGGCCCCGCCCCACCCCTGCCCACCCATTTCTTCAAGCCCTGGACATACGCGCGTCCCGGGGCTTATGCGCATCACCGAGCCTATGTAAAATAGGCTTAGCGCGCGCAGGAGTCTTTTAAAAGGTTACACACGTAACTCTTTTAAAATCCGCCCCATATTGCGTAGATGTGGGAGAGAAGTGCTTATGGCGAAAACCGACATTGATTCAGCCTTCCGCCTTCTCCCTGTTTCCCATTGCTTGGATTTTGCTTCGAGGGAGCGTATTACTTTGACAAATGTATGCCTATGGGGTGTGCAGTGTCATGTGTTACCTTCGAGGCATTCAGTTCATTCCTCCATTGGGTAACAGCGCAACAAGCTGGAACAAACAACATCATGCATTATCTCGATGATTTCCTCTTTGTTGGACCCAAAAACACTACTGCCTGCTCGAGACTGCTAAGAACATTCCATACAATCGCATCCGACTTTGGAGTCCCAATAGCACATGACAAGACCGAAGGGCCCACCACTTCAATCAAATTTTTGGGAATAGAACTCAACTCTAAGAAGATGGAGTCCAGATTACCCCAAGAAAAACTTCATGACATCCACAAGTTGAATCACGCAATGACAGCCAAAAAGATGACGTTGGTCGAAATGCAGTCACTAATAGCTTGAATTTTGCAAGTCGCATCATACCAATGGGGAGAGTCTTCCTGAGGAGGTTAATCGTAAGCACGATCGGAGTTTCACGCCCAAAACATAGCATCAGAGTCACTCAGGCAATGAAGGAAGATTTGTATTTATGGTCATCCTTCCTCGACAAGTTCAATGGAATATCCATTTGGCAAGACCCTACTATATCAAACCAAGACCTCGGTATATATTCAGACGCATCTAGTGGATGGGGTTTCAGAGTATACTGGCAGGGCTCCTGGGCTGCTGAGCAATGGCCGCAGGAGTGGGTTCAGAATGGTTTAACACGTAACATCACTTTCCTTGAGTTATTTCCCATTTTGGTGGCACTAGTCATATGGGGATCACAAACTCCAAAATAAATACATAATATTTTGGTGCGACAATAAGGCGGTTGTGCAAGTTCTCAATAAACAATCAGCCAAATGTCCAAGAGTGGCAGAGTTACTGAGAGAGGTGATATTGACCAGTTTACCTTTAAACATGACCATAAAAGCACGTCATGTCATGGGTGTCCATAATACTGTTACTGATGCTTTATCCAGAGCTAAATGGGATTTATTTCACAAACAGGGTCCCGGAGCCGACAAGGAAGGCACAGCAGTACCCAAGAATTGTGGAACATGAGAGACCTCCTGAAGAGATTGGTCGCCCCCTCCACATGGAGAGCGTACAGCACAGCATACGAAACCGTATCCGACGTCCTTAAAGAGAGAGGTTGGAATGTAGGACCAGTTCAACAAGATCTATTGGTTAAATTTATTGTGAGCTTAAAGGAGAGCGGTATATCAAGGAGCGTGGTAATAAGTCAGTTAGCGGGCTTTGCCTTTTTCTCAAAGGCAAGAGGTTGGGGCAACCCATCAAAGTCTTTCCTAGTTAGGAAGATTATGGCGGGATGGGTCAAAAAATCTGGACCTGTCATTGATTCACATAAGCCTATTACTCACGAGTTGCTGTTGCAGCTGTGGTAGGCGTTACCATCGGTATGCGTGTCACCGTTTGAAGTTTAATTATTTAGAACCGCATTTTCACTAGCTTTTTTGGAGCACTGCGAATTTGCGAGCTGGTGGCCGCATCTAAAAGGAAAGTGGACCTCGGAGGTATTTTATTGCATAACATCACATTATCCGAACATGTAGTACAGATAATAATACAGAGGTCAAAAACAGACCAAGCTGCTAGAGGAGCCAAATTTTATTTAAGGACCATCGAGAACGCCACCACTTGCCCCGTAAAAAATCTTAGGAAATACCTATCAGCTCGCCCAGCAGGCGGTACACAATTGCTTATACACAATGATCATACCCCACTTACAAGATACCAGTTCTCTGCAGTTCTCAGATTTACACTCCAACAAATAGGGCATAGAATTTCCCCTTATCAGTACCTGACAGACAGGAAGGTATACAAAGGGCCAATTTGCACAATTTGTAAAACTTTATTCTGTAGCCAGCAAATATCTTAGTAGATACAAAATCAATCCCCTTAGTGTTTAATAGTTAAGGTTTATTGCCAGCTTTACCTCTTCCTGGGGAGAGAATGCTACAAGTTGTAAGATGCACTTCTCTCCAAAATACATATTACCAATAGCTTCTTTTTATGTGCATGTATAGAGATGACAGCCAGGACACAGTCACTTGTCATTCCTTTGTTACATCCCAATGTTCAGCCTCCACCTGTTCACACCGGTTCGTTATTGCTGACCATATGCTCCCTTTCTTCCTTTGTTCTTTAGTTTTCTTTGATCTTTAGGAAAAATAGTGTTATATTTATATATATCCCCCTCATTCCTGTGGGCACAGAGTGTAAATTCTTCCCCCCACCAGGTGAACTGTGACATTCTGGTTGCTGCTCAAGGCACACTCTCTTCCAGGTCTCCTCAATGTCTCATATGTGAATATTATTTTTTATACCTGTATGTTCTGCCCAGTGAAACAGAGCTGGCCAGGCTCTGCACACAAGGGCTAGTCATTCTTTGGACTCACAGTTGTGCCACAACTGTGCATTTTTCTATACCCTACATAAGTTTTAGTGATTTAGTGGGGTGGGGGAATCGGGCCTTCAGACCCTCAAGGATATTTAAAAAAAAAAATGTCTCCACTTAACCAGAATATAATGTTACGATTCCTCCCGTAGCTCTGCCATGGCCTCCAGAGAAGGTGAGAACCTTCTCTGGAGGCCTCTCCGAAGCCAGGGCCTCGCCTGAGTAATCGTGCGGATCTTGCTCCACAGCCTGGGAGGCCTTCGGTGTCAGCAGGGCCTACCCGAGGCTTACTCCACTGCAGCCTGGATGCTCTGGTGTGGGCCACGCCCTTCTCCTAAGGGGCGGGCCCGCTGTTCCTCTCCACTCTTGTAGGGCCAGAGAGGTGTGACCCATCTGGACTCCTCCCAGGCAGTTGCCTGCTCCTGGGGTATAAAAGCTCTTCTCCAGCACTCATCCATTGCCTTGCATTGGAGTTACTCATCTCTGGAGGTTGCCTCTTCCAGCGCTCTATCAGGCCTTCGTTCTTTGTTCCAGCTTTGTGTCTGGTGTCTTGCATGTTCCTGATGTTTCCTGATGTTCCTTGATATTGGTTCCTGTTGTTCCTGTCCCAGTCCTTTCTCCTGACTGCCGGTGTGCAGCATTTTGTTCCTGATTCCTTGTCTTTAGTACCTTGTTCCCTTCCTGCGCTGGTTCTGCTCCCGCGAATGTAGGACAGGGTGGTCCGTGACCAGACCAGCGGTACTGGCTGTGTAGGGCGCCCTGAGGGACTGTGCTAATGTCTGAACCTTACAAGTTCCTGAGTCTACGTCTACAGTCTATGGTTCCCGAGTCTTCGTCTTCTGTTCATGAACCTCCGTCTGCCCACGCCCTGAGTCCGGCCTGCTGCCTTTTGCCATCCCAGCAGCAGGTCCGAAAGGGCCGGGAACGGTCGGAGGACTGTTCATTACCAACATTCCATAGTTGGTTCCAGAGGCAGGCAGGTCTGGCTGGGGGTCGGGCCGTCTCTCGCCACCCACGCTGTCACATGCTACACCTACCCTTGGTGCGGTCCTGATCCACCTGGGATTGTGCCAGGGGCCCAAGGGCACACTCCCTCTAAGGGGGACCGCTCTCCCAGTGCTCCCCATAACATATAACCGGTAAAGGCTAAAGTTATCTGGGTATACATATCTGTATAACTTTCAAGCTATTTATATTCCGACATAGCCGGTTAGGTTTGAAAATTCTATTGAATATGCGAGACGGGTTATCTGGCTAACTCCCTGCTTTTCTGAATATTGACCTCTTCCTTTCAGGAAATGCACTGTTATGGCATTTGCCATTTTTGCACATGGGAATAGAATGAGAATGCATTAACAAAGTGAGGTTGAGCTATTTGGCCTGACTGGGATCAAAAGCTCTGCAGGTTTTCAAACAATGTGTAGCATGACGACAGAAGCAGAGGGAACCAGTCATGTAGGTTTTTTTTTTGTTTTTTTTTTTTCTGTTTTCTTGATCGGCTTTCTTGGCTCACATATTGTCAGTTGTGCCACTGAATGACTTTGGCACAAAGATCAGTCAAATTATTTATTTATTTATTTATTAGCTTGCCAAACCTATGTCCTCCTGGCTTGGCATCTCTCATTACTCAGATGCTGCTGCTGCTGCCTGAGTCGGGACATCAAGCCAGGAGGTAAGGTTTTATCCTCCTCCTGGCTTGGCTTTGGAGGGTGGGGGGACTTTTGTCAGGTACCAGGAGAGGGATAATGTGGGGGGCTGGTGGCTCTCCCTCAGGTTTTTTTGAAGTCTTTGGAGGGAAGAGGAATGTCAGGGACTGGCTGCTTCCTCTGGCTCATCATTTCATCACTGGAGGGAGGGAGGATGCCAGGGGTGGGGGGGGAGGGAGGAGGGAGAGAGCTGGTGCCTCCCCCCCCCCCCCCCCCCCAATGGCACAACATTTTATTCATTGCTGGAGAGAGGGAGAATGCTTCCCCCAGCATATCATTTTTTTCAGTTGGGGGGAGTCTATGGGACTAGCATGCCCCTGAAACAACATTTTCTAAAGTAGCACGAGAAATGGACAAATTTGGACCTTCTATGGCAGTGCCTAGTTTGGACTGGGCTGGTTAGGCAGCTATCACTGAAAATCAAGCCTAACTTTTCTGTACCTAAATAAACCTCAACCCAGGGCCCACCTAGTTTTCAAGAACCTTGGGAAAATAGACACCTAAAGTTAGGTGCTTAAACCTGGTGGATTTTCAAAACTATCAATTTATGTCTGATTCTCACTTAGGCACCTAAGCTCTGTGGTCAAGAGGCTGGTAGCAAGCATATTGTGGCATCAGTCAATTGCCTCGTGACCAACCTCTAAACTTGTGACCCAGATTCAGAAAAAACTGGCAGACTTCAGGATTGAGAAACACTGGGGTCTCTGAAGGTGTACAATGGCAGTGATACTCATGCCTGGGAACTTTAGCACTGTGGTCACCCTGAGAGTGCTCTTTAAAACCATGAGAAGTCTAGAATGGGTAAATGTGAGTCAGTTATTTACTGGAATTTGTTGCCAGGAGATGTGGTTAGTGCAGTTAGTGTAGCTGGGTTTAAAAAAGGATTGGATAAGTTCTTGGAGGAGAAGTCCATTACCTGCTATTAATCAAGTTGATTTAGAAAATAGCCACTGCTATTACTGTAGTCAGTAGCATGGAATATACCTAATTTTTGATACTTGCCAAGTACTTGTAGCCTGGATTGGCCACTGTTGGAAACAGGATGCTGGGCTTGATGGACCCTTGGTCTGACCCAGTATGGCATGTTCTTATGTCCTTATGATGTTGATTGGAGGGGGAGGGAAAGGAATAATGCACACCAGCTTTCTAAATTCCACCCCCTAGCCTCCCATTAATCCATGCCTGCTCTCCTCCCAGCATCTTCAATGTCTGGGAAACCAGAGCCGGTAACTCATCCTTATGAAAGAACCTCAACATAGTTCTACATGGCTACAATCCCAGAGGAATTTCCCCATCCTCCAGGGAGTAAGGATCGGCTTCATCATCTGTGCCATCTGGGTCCCTATCAGGAAGCACAGCTCCAAGCGTATCCCGACGCTTACCCACAGCACCAGGCATGCAGGGTTTCACCGCTTGCAATCCTGACTTGTTAAAAAAAGTGGCCACGACCGGGGACTGTGCCTGAATGAAAAGTACAGTCCTTGAAAAAAAATTCTACCCCCAAGAAAAGGCAGCAGGATCCATGCCAAAACCAGGGAGCACCTGTCCTGTGCCCCACTGAACTATCTTTCCCTCTGGTGAACAAGTTAAGGGAGCTGCAAAATCAGGCGACCCTTCTGACAGCTCTTTTTCCATTCCCGCACCAGGCTGGGAAGAACCAGGCTTAGTAAAATGATCAGAAGGAGGTAATTCTCAAAGAGCCTCCAAACAGTGCTGACACAAATTCAAGGAAATGCCACACTGAGATACCTGAACATGACAAGCAACACACATGGCAAGGTGTTTAGGTTTCTTTGCTATGGGTGCCATCAGACTGCCAATAAGTCCTAGCAGGCACCTGACAATTGTGCACTCCCAAAAATATTAGGCACTCACAGATAAGACGCACAACGGTGAGACTATATAAGTGCTCAACGTGAGCTCCCCTAGGACGCTCAGATAATGCGCGCAAAAAGGCACATGCATGTGTGTGCATGCACAAACGGGTGCTCTGGTAGGTGCTCCTATGCACCTAAGTAGGTGCCTAACTAGGCACCCAACCAAATGTACAATGGGCGACATAGTTGGGCACACAAGAATAATCCAGTGGAACTGAAGAGGGCAGTCTGCGGCGCACAAAAAAAGTGTGAAAACGCCGCCGTGGTCTACCATGCAGCGAAACAGATGAGCCTTGGAGCGGCACCTAGCCGCAAGGGCTGCTCAACCCGCCAATCTGCCCCCGTCACCTGAACTCCACTGAAGGTGGGGGAACGGCTGTCAGATTGCGTGCCGAGCAAGGAGACCAGGAGGGAGGGGGAGGAACAGGGCTGGTGGAAGCACTAGGCCTGGGCCTAGGGCGCTGAGCATTACGGGGTGTGAGCAGTGGCATACTGAGGGGGAGGGGGGGCAATGCCCCCGGGCGCAGGGCCATAGGGCCGACATGGAGGCTCATGCAGCCGCTGGTGGACCTCATCCCACTGGCGGCTGAGCAGGGAACTACTGCTGTGCTGTGTGCCGGACCCACACAGCAGGAAGACTGGTGGGGCCCTTGGTGGAGCTCACGTCACCACGGCCCAAAGAAAAAGGTCGCGTCCAAACCTGCAGGTGCTCCTCCTTCTTCCTGCCTGCGCGGCCCCGGAAGAAAAACGTTGCTGGAGCCACACGGGCAGGAAGGAGGAGGAGCATCAGCCATGTGCAGAAGAGGAGCAGCGCTTACGGGCCGCTGCGAATCCCAAGTCGCAGCGGGCTGAGAAGAGGAAGCCCAGTAGCATGGCCTCTGCGGTTGGTGTACGCTACCGTGGTCGCATTGTCGGAAAGAACCCGAACCGACTTCCCGCAAAGGAGAGGTTGAAGAGCGATTAAGGCTAAATGAACCGCTCTGGTCTCTAAAAGATTGATCGACCACTGCACTTCCTCTTCGGACCACTGACCCTGAACAGATGTATTCTGACATACCGCTCCCCAGCCTGAAAGACTGGCGTCGGTAGTGACCACAGTCCATTCTGGAATCTCTAGTGGTACACCTCGTTGCAGATTTGCTGTCTGTAACCACCAATCTAGGCTGGAACGAGCCGTCTCTGTAAGAGGAAGGAGAAGGTGGTATAGTTCTGAAACCGGATTCCAGCGTGAAAGCAATGCAGAGTGAAGTGGTCTCATGTGCGCAAAGGCCCAGGGAACCAACTCCAGAGTAGAGGTCATTGAACCTAAAACTATCAAGTAATCCCGCACACAAGGAATAGGAATAGACTGTAAGTCTCAAATTTGTGATTGAAGCTTGAGAAGGCGATGCTCCGGAAGGAACATTATCCCTTGAAGAGTGTCGAACAGTGCACCCAAAAACTCCAGAGATTGGGAAGGTAATAGGTGACTCTTGTCTTCGTTGATCACCCAGCCTAGAGACTGCAAAAGGCTGATTACCCTGTTGATTGTATAATAACAAAGAGATTCCGACTTCGCTCGAATCAACCAGTCGTCCAGGTACAGATGTACCAACAGGCCCTCCTTCCTGAGTTGAGCGGCCACCACAACCATTATCTTGGTAAATGTTCTGGGAGCTGTGGCTAATCCGAACAGGAGAGCCCTGAATTGATAATGTTGCCCTAGAATGCAAAACCTGAGAAACTTCTGATGATCGGATCGAATGCTGATATGAAAATAAGCTTCAGTGAGGTTGAGAGATGCTAGAAATTCTCCTCTGTGAACTGAGGCTATGACAGACCGAAGAGTCTCCATCCGGAACTTTGGAATCCTTAGACAACGGTTGACCCTCTTGAGATCGAGAATGGGACGAAAGGTTCCCTCCTTTTTGGGAACGACGAAGAAAATTGAATAACGACCTTTCCGATGTTCTGATGTTGGAACTGGAATTATAGCTCCTAGGTCGCTTAAACGCTGTAGCGAGTCTTGGATTATGAGACGCTTTTGTAGGGAAGAACACGGTGAAATTAGGAACAGGTGGTGAAGCCGCCGAACAAAATCTAAAGCGTAACCTTGATTTATCACTGACAGAACCCATTGATCTGACGTACATCTGGTCCATTCTCCGTAAAACAGAGACAGCCTGCCCCCTTTGATGGGAACTGGAGAAAGGACCGGCCTTATCTCATTGGACAGACTTTGTGCCTCCTGAGACTTGGGAAGTTCCAGGTCTACCAAAGCGGTGGCCACGAAAGGACTGAGACCAATTCTGTTATCTACCTGAAGACTGTTTAGCTGGAGGAGCCAACGGACGAGAAGAACGAAATCTTCTGTTAGACCGAAAACGAGAGCGAGATGAAAAAGAGCTTCTAGGCCTAGGACAGTCCTCTGGCAATTTGTGAATCTTATTTTCCCCTAGGGACAAAATTAAATCTTCCAATTCCTTACCAAATAATAATATTCCCTTAAAGAGTAAAGCCCCTAATTGAGCTTTGGAGGATGCGTCTGCAGACCAATTCCTCAACCAGAGAAGTCTGCGAGCCGATACAGAAGCAACGATAGAACGAGCTGAAGTCCTAATGAGATCATATAAAGCATCTGCACTATAAGCAACTGAAGCTTCCAGTCTACCAGCCTGAGCAACTTCCTCTTCAGAGAGGGAAGAATTGTTTTGTAAAGCCTGGACCCATCTTAGTCCAGCTCGCAAAGCCAAGCTACTACACATGGCCGCCCACACACCAAGAGCAGAAACCTCAAAAATTTGCTTAAGCTGAACCCCCAGCTTACGATCTTGGAGATCTTTAAGAGCCGTAGCCCCAGTTACTGGAATAGTTGTTTTCTTAGTGACGGCTGAAACAGCGGCATCCACCTTAGGAAATTTTAAAATTTCCAAAGCTTCCTCAGGTAATGGATACAATTTTTCCATGGCTCATGCTACCTTAAGCCCCAACTCAGGAGTATCTCACTCCCAGTACATAAGGTCAGTGAGAGAAAGATGAAAAGGAAATGATGTCGTGGGACCTCTAAGGCCAAGCAACACTGGGTCAACGTCACCCATCCGAGAATCCTTCACTGGAACCTCGAGACCCAATTCCAGTAAAATTGCTGGAATTAAGGGACTAAGTTCCTCTCTTCTAAACAGGTGGACTACTATGGGGTCATCCCCATCCGCAACATGAGGGTCTGAACTAATACTCAAAGCAGGGTCTTCATTTAAATCCCCCTCCGGCAAGGACTTGTCCGGGATAGGTAAAGAGCCATGCTCAGAATCATCTGAAGAAGAAAAAATGGTCTGATCTGGACCCTGACAAAGGGGACACTTCGGAGCTGACCCCACTCCCAAATCCGTGGAACTAGCCCTTTTTGAGGAACGTGGCCTTAACCTCTGTTCAGATGAGAGACTCTTATGTCTCTTATGAAATTTCTTAGATTTGTAAGCTTTGTGAAGAAAACGAAGAAAATCCCCTGAAAAGGCAGAAGAAGAGGAAGAAGAATCTGAAATCTCCTCCAGGCTTTCATCCGATAAATATGGCCCTGTTTCGCGCGGCTTATCCCCCCCAGGGACCGCCGGCTGCGGCAACAGCGGAGGCGGGTCAGAAGCACCCTGAATAGCTTGTTGTGTCGCCACCCTCAGAGTAGACAGGAGTGCCTCAGTTCCCGCACTGCAGCGAAAAGAGTCCGGGGCAGGAGAGCAGCTGGGCCGAGGTTTTGGGGCCGCGCGAAGTGGCCGAGTCCCTTTTTTTTATCGGCAAACTGATGAGCCTTCCCCCCCCCGGGGAGACAGGATGAACAGAGACTCTCTCTGGAGAGACGCGCGCGCATCTCCACAAGCACAGCAGGCCGTGCCTCGCGGCATAATAAAGAAAAAATGGCGCAAAATAAAAAGTATGAAATAAACTAAAAAACTAAAAGAAACCCCGGCGAAAAACAAAGGCACGGGCCCACTGACCACCAAAAGGTAAGTAAACAACGATTCATCTGTGAAGAATTATTTTTATTTTTATTTTTTACCTGACCGAAACGCCGCGGCCCCCAGGAGCTGCTCCAAGTAGGGTGAGTGAGCCGGGCCCCCCGGTATCACCCCTGCCAGGAGTGGTTGCTGGGTACAAAACCTCCCCAACTCCTGCAGCCTCAAAAACCAGGAGGGATAGTCTTCCCAGGACTTGGCAACCTCCCGGGAGGCAGTGAAATGGCTGTGAAGAAAAAATAAAACCTTTTTTTTTTTAAATAACTTAAATGAAAAGAACAGGCTCTCTTCAAAGGAAAAAGAAAGCCTGCAAAAAATGAACTCCTAAACTACCTGACTAAAAAATAACAAAATACCACAGATTGCAGGGGTTAGGGACGTCCACCTCTGCTGGGAGACAGAGAAATACTGATTGACTGCAGGTGGTGCTCCAGGGTATACGTCAGATTCATTAGAATGTTTTCTCTGCCTCCCTCTGCTGGATTGGTGACATAACCCAGGGTCTGGACTGATCCAGGTACGTACAGGGAATTACCCTTGCTTTTTCACAGGTAGGGTTATTGTTGTTTGAGTCCTTGGTGTTATTGCTGTTACGTTACGATGGGATTGCAGTATAGATTTTGAGTGTCTTTTTTGCGGGGTTTTGTGTTAGTTCACAATGGGGCAGATTTTAAGAGGTACCCAGTGCGCACAAATGTATGCCCAATTTTATAACATGCGCAGCCGTGCGCATGTTATAAAATCCAGGGTCGGCGCGTTCACAATTGTGCAACTTGTGTGCGCCGAGCCACACAGCCTTCCTCCATTCCCTCCCGTCCCCTCACCTTCCCCTCCCTAACCCGCCCCTAGCTCTACCTAAACCCCTCCCCCCCTTACCATTATCTTATAAGTTGCGCCTGCCAGCCAACGGCCGGCCCACAATCCCGGGCATAGTGGCAAATGGCCCCTGCCCCCGGACCGCCCTGCCCTGCCCACTCCCTGCCCCTTTTTTCAAGCCCCGGGACATACGCTCGTCCCGGGGCTTGCGTGCATCACCGGGCCTATGCAAAATAGGCTCGGCGTGCGCAGGAGCGGGTTTAACAGGGTTACGCGCATATATTACGCACGTAACCCTTTAAAAATCCACCCCAATGTGTCTGGCAGTGGAAGGTGTTTGTGCTGCTGTTACTGTGAGGTGACACCAGAATTTGAAAATATCTTTTACTATGATGAGCTGTAAGGGAAACACCCAAGCTCCATTGTTTGGGGGAATTTCAGTGGATGCACAGAGTTAGAGAACTGGAGGTGCAGGATTTGTATTGACATTCTGTCCCTTCCTATATATTCCAGACTTCACTCTCATAGCCATATAGAATTGATTGAGGCTATCAAATAATTTTATAGAAACTGGACAGCTTTTTAAAATTATGCAGAAGACCCTTTGGACTTTAAAGCAGGATCCATGCTATAGAGGTGGGTGCGATGAAGAAATGTCATTTTGGCTCCCCCCCCCCCAATTCTTCTGTCTAGAGACGCCACTGATTTTCTGTGACCTTAAGCATTAGTACAAGAAGGATTACGGGGGGATGCTGGAGAGGCACAAATGCATTGGGCCCCGGGCGCTGGAGACCCTTGGTACACTACTGGGTGCGAGCCATATGGGACTGCAAGTGGCGGCAAAGAGGAGTGGAGATTTGGCAGGCTGCTAGATGTGCCCAACCAGCTCGCGACCCAGAAAACCACACAGTCGGCGGGCGTGATCGAGAATGAGGTAGGAGTTGGGGCTGAGACCTGGGGGTGGTGGCGCGACCGGGGGGGCGGGAGGTGGAGGTGCAAGGGAGAAGGCTCGCCTACGGTGCCTAATTCCCTTGCACCGGCCCTGGGGAGGAATCCCTACTCAACTCCCCGTCTCTTTACCATTTTTTAAAAATACCCTTTACCTGAACTCAGCCTGTCCTGGCTGAGTACAAGGTCGGTTTCTGACTGCAGGCATAAACCTTCACCTCCGCACTCAGCTTCCTGCACCCACTTGTCTTTCAGCTGTTTTGTTTTTTTACAGCTAAGTCCATGCCAGTTTGAAAAACCAGCTACTGGACAAAGGCACTCATTTGAGGGACCACGGAAATCACCTCAGGAATTATCAACTGAGGGAGGGACCATAAGGTATCACCACAGGAGAGGGGTGGGGGGCAAATTAATTTCCTTCTTCTTTTCACCTTCTAAAACTTAACGCTATCCCCAGTAGGGAGATGCACATCCACCATCTGCTGGAGACGGAGAATACTGGCAGGCTGATGTCAGTGCCAGGGTATATATTCCGAGATGTCAGCTTTGCTCGGTCTCCATCTGCTGGTAGAAGTGCATAACCGACTGGTTTTGGATTCACCTGTCCGAACACTAAGACATTATTATTATTTTTAAAATGTATAAACTTCCTTGAACTGTTACAGAAGGTGTTATGTCCACCAATGAAATAATCTCTGAACACTGGCAGTTGGAAAGAGGAAGCTTTTATTTAGTAAGAATTCCCACAGGGAGAGCAGCATACAATGCTGCAGAGATCTGCCTCATGGGATACAGCTCGGCTGGCAGCCACTTGTGCAAACATTTTTTGTATGCGGCTCCACCCCTTTCCTTTTGCCCTGCACCACCCTTACTACGTTTACCAAAGCAATAACTCTGCCCCCTTCCTTATCATTCTTACACTTCTAAAAGATTGCTTACACTTCTCTTGTCTGAGCTTGGCTCCAATCAACTTGCAGTAGTTTCTCGCGATCCGAGCCTGTACCTCCTTGTTCAGCGTGCGCCACCAGCTGCTCTGTCCCCAGACAGCACCCTTACAGAACGGGGTCACTGGGCAGCTATAGGTCCGGCACATGCTGTCAAACAAACCGCGGAGCCCTGGTGACCAGACCGGCTCAGGTGTTCTCAACTGGGCCACGCACAGGTCTGCTATCTACTCAGGGTAACAAAGCTATGCAGATTAACTCTGTTCTTTGACCAAAGAGCATGCAGATACAACTGATGAATATTCAGTGTGGTTAATCTGAAAACCAGACCCAAGGTGCTGACTGAGAAACCCTGCCCTAGAGGGTAGTTCCCGCCCCCCTCCACTGTGACTCTAGCAAAGGCAGGACTACAATTCCCAGAATGTTTCAGTTCTAGGACTGGGAGTCCGTTTCATGTTTTTGGTTTTTTTTTATGACAGACTCTTCTAGTCCTGGTTTTTATTTCACTGCATGCATGGACTTGTAATCTTGATTCCTCCCTCCACCACCCTCACCTGCCCCTGCAAAGAAAGTAGGAAGTACAAGTCCAGGGATGCAATTCAGCGGGTGGGAGGGGGAAGTAACCAGGCCTGGATCAGCCCATCCAAAATGAACTGCAGCCAGTTGGTAATACAGATAAGTGATGGGAAGCTCCAGTCCTCATGATCTACAAACAGGTCTGGTTTTCAGGATAACCCAGATAATACAAATTTGTCTTATGAATGTCCACTGAGGATATCCTGAAGACCAAGCCTGTTTACAGTACTTGAGGACCCCTGCTTGCTAGCCATGACTTAAGGCAGGGATGGGGAACCTCTGGTCCTCCAGGGCTGAGCAATAGGTGGGCTTTCAGAATTTCCTTGATGAATGTGTATGGGATAGATTTGCAATCGGTGCCTCCAATGTATGAAAAATGATCTCATGCATATTCATTAAGCATAGCCTGAAATGCCAACTGGATAGGACCCTCAAGGACTGGCTGTTCCCCACTCCTGACTTAGGTTAAGCAAGAAGTTGCATGTCATACAGGACACGATGATCCAGTCTTGGTTTTACCCCACTGTGTCAAAGGACATGGTGAAGACAGAATCTCTTCAAGTTGAGGCATTTTGAGACACAAAGTGTGCCAATACATTTTACTACTGCCAGGAGTGCCTGACACTTGGCACAAAGGTAAAGTTGGTCTTTGGCACCGCAAGCAAAAAAAAAAAAATAAATCTAACTCAAATAATTAAACATACTAACATAAGATCTGCAGACAAGAACAGACTATACAACCGAAAGCTCTCAAGTCTGTCTAAAATAGTCAAACATGGTCAGTTAAATATCCAGCATTAAAAGGATACTAAATCATTTCATCCAATTCCTTCCATTTATGAATTTTTTCAACAATATTTAGCACTACTGCAAAGTGCTGGATGGTAACATTATAAAGTACACTCCTCCATGTATTAATTCTGCAAGCTTTCCTCACACAGACATTGCCTCACCACAGAACAGGCACAGTCCAGGCAGCAGCAGTGCAAGCTTCCCTCATACACATACCTCTCGACCACGGAACAGGCGCAGCACAGGCAGCAGCAGTGCAAGCTTCCCTCACACACACACTGCTCTGCAACAGAACAGGTACAGCACAGGCAGCAGCAGTGCAGGTTTCCCTCACATACACACTGCCCCACCACAGAAGAGGCACAGCACAGGCAGCAGCAGTGCAAGCTTCCCTCACACTCATCCTGCCCCATCATAGAACAGGAACAGCCCAGGCAGCAGCAGGGCAAGCTTCCCTCACACATACACTGCCCCATCATAGAACAGGAACATCACAGGCAGCAGCAGGGCAAGCTTCCCTCACACATACACTGCCCCATCATAGAGCAGGAACATCACAGGCAGCAGCAGGGCAAGCTTCCCTCACACACATTCACACTGCCCCACCACAGAACAGGTACAGCACAGGCAGCAGCAGTGCAAGTTTCCCTCACACACACACACACTGCCCCACCACAGAACAGGTACCGCAAGGCAGCAGCAATGCAAGCTTCCCTCACACACACACACACACTGCCCCACCACAGAGCAGGTACAGCCCAGGCAGCAGCAGGGCAAGCTTCCCTCACACATACACTGCCCCATCATAGAACAGGAACATCACAGGCAGCAGCAGTGCAAGTTTCTCTTACACACACTGCCCTGGCACACAGCAGGTAGAGTGAGCAGAAACTGAAAGTATTGATTTCTTTTCTTCAACTTAAAGTGAAACTAGATCCTTCCATCTCCTTTTTGGACTTTGTTACTGGTGAATAAAAAAAATTGTATATTTACATAAATTTGAGAATTAGCAGAGACAAATATCTGAACATGTGCTCAATCCCTGGTTCTGCACATCATTTTTAAAAAACCCTCTCCTTTACTTAAACACAACTGAAAGTCTGTTTCCTCATCCTCAAACTCCATGGTTGGTCCATGTCTTCTTACAAAAAGTGTCTGTCCTCCTATTTTTCTCATTTGCTCTAGTGTCTTGAAATTGCAATGCAAAATGCTCCTTTTTGCTCTCAGTTCTTGACGTGCAGGTGCTAGTTGCCGCTCAGACACTGGAATCTGTTTTTGAAGTAGAAGAGCTGGTGTTTGAGCCGGATGCTGTTGTCAGCATATTCGGGGTAGCGGAACTTGTCATATTGTTTCTCCTTCTTGCTTTTCATCCAGGGTATCTTGATCTTTGAAGCATGGTCCACAACGACATCATCACAGGACCCAACATGGAGGATCCCCAGTCCGTCAATAAAAAACTCTTAGAGAGAGAGAGAGAGAGAGAGAGAGGGGTCAGGGAGTTTTACAGACAACATCACTGATAGCTACTGCCCATGCATGGCATGCAAGTCAAAAGAACAAGGTTAAGGTGAGACAGCAGATGGCTCAATGTCATAAGGTTAAGCCAGTCCTGGTATTGCCCCTATTGTACTATGGGACCTGTAGTTTCTATTTTTCTTAGGAAAACTGGAACAAGAAGTTCACAGATGCACTTAAGTAAAACTAGGACTAGTTTAGTCTGTCACTTATGACATGACATCTGGTCAGTTTAGGTTAAGAGAGAATGTACCATAGTAAAAGGTGAAACTGACACTCCCAGGGGAAATATGTGTCAGATTTGGCAAAGAATTCCTCCATTGCACAGAATTTTAATTTCTTGTACATAAAAATCCAGACTTGGGCCAACAGGAGAGAAGGCACAAAGGGGGGCCACTGGAATTTTGAACTTGTGTTGCATCCTCACCTTGTCCTGATGTTTGCAGCCAATGGTCCTGAGAGCAGATGTTCCCTCTTGGCATCCCACAACTCTCGGTGCATCCGAGCCACACAGCGCCTGATCTCCTGCCCTGCTCTTGCAGGAGCAGGAGACTGAGGGACCAGTCCAGGAGTTCAGGCGCTGTGTGGCTCAGACGCACCGAGATCTCCGTGTGCCGGAATGGGGGACTATGGCTGTGAGCATCAGAACCAGGTGAGGGAGGACTGACAGGCTGGTAGATAGCTGAAGGGGTGCGTGATTGAGTCTCACTGGATGTGCGGGGTGAAGGGTAGGGGAGGGGTCACTGAAGATTGACTGAGGAGGGCACTTCTTGAGAGTCTGAGTGGAGGGTGGTGGTGGTGGGGGACGGTTGGAGACTGATCTCCTGGTGCGGTGGCACTGCTAGAGCGAGACTTAGTGGGGTGGTGGAGCGGGGCTGTTGAAGACTGGTGGCAGTGAGAGAGAGGCAGCTGGCTTTGGGAAGGGGAGTGGGAGCAGTTGGCAACCGGAGACTGCATGATAGAGAGCGAGTAGGGGGAGGGCTGAGATGCAGAGTGTGGGGGGGGGGGGACAAGAGTGTTGGAGGGGATGAATAAGTGCTAGGGAGAAACTGGGGAGGGCAGAGTGTGTGTTCAGGGGGGTGCTGAGGATTAGGTAGACAGATTACTGGGAGCACAAACTGAACGAGGAGGGAGAGAGAGCACATGCGACAGGTGGATGAATTGGGCAAGGAGAGCGACAATACGATGGGGACCAGCTGGTGTGGGAGGGGGAAAGAGTTTACTTGAAAAAAATATTTATTATTCACACCATCTTAAATTCTTGGCATGTTATGAACACCATGCATAAAATAAAAACATAAAGCAACACACACGCACACACACACGCAATACATACTGATTGCTCAGTCTTCATCAGTTTTTATCAGTTTTTTACCACCTTACTTCAACTCACACACTAGCTGTTCAAGTGGGCCTGCAACACAGCAAATACCTCATTAAAAAGAAATGCTTTAAGATCCTTTTGAAAGCATCTTGTATTATGCTCTGCCCTCAATCAATGCGGCATTCCACATTTGGGGGGCCTGCAATTTTAAATTTCCAGTCTCTAGCTTTGCACAAATGGGTTACTTTCAGAGAGGGTATCTCAAATCGCTTTTTACCTTGTCAGCAAAGATGTCTGCCTAGACTATAAATGTTTTTAATAGCGTAGGAATACTAAGTGGAGCCTCTGAACTGAAACTCCTATGGATCACTGTAAGGATTTTGAATTTTATCCGCCATGTCACTGGCAAGCAGTGCAAATTGTTCAATGTAATTTCCTTTCTCAGTTAATTGTGAACCGACATGATGTGTCCTACGAATGCCGGTATATAAAAATGTTAAATAAATAAATAAATAAATAAATAAATCTGAACAGAATTGGGGCTATATGTTCTTTCCTGCCAACCCTGCTAGCACTCTGGCAGCAGCATTCAGCAACACCTGAAGAACCGGGGCCGGGACTAGGGGGTGGAGGTGGCTACCCTCCATGTTAAGTCCAAGGGGGTGAAATCAGCAGGGCGGTTGTCAGGGCTGGTGCTAGCTTTTTTGCTGGTCTGTGCGAAAAATTATTGTGCTGCCCCCACCCCTGTTCATTCATTGTCTGTCCCGGGCCCACCCAAAAAAAATAAAATCTAGCTCCCTCCATTGATAGAAACTTTAAAACCCAACACCCTCTGCCCCCCCACCCTAGACTCTATAGCTGGTGCAAGGGTATTAGGAACCCTAGGCAAACCTTATAGCCTTGCACAACGCCCCTCCACCCCACAACCTCCTCCCTTGGCCTGTTCCACACACACAGTTAGGAGTTATGCATTTTTAACATTTTACATGAAAAATATCAAAGTACAGTATTCTAAGGTAAAACTATCACTTACATTATATTTACATGCAGTGCTGTGATGTCAACCAGAAATCCCTGAACCAAATCACTGTGAACCTGGAAGATGTAGTAGGCCAGATTGACAAACTAAAGAGTAGCAAATCACCTGGACCGGATGGTATGCATACCAGGGTTCTGAAGGAACTCAAAAATGAAATTTCAGTTCTATTAGTTAAAATGTGTAACCTATCACTAAAATCATCCATCGTACCTGAAGAATGGATGGCGGCCAATGTAACCCCAATATTTAAAAAGGGCTCCAGGGGCAATCCAGGAAACTATAGACCAGTGAACCTGACTTCAGTGCTGGGAAAAATAGTGGAAACTATTCTAAAGATCAAAATCAGAGAGCATATAGAAAGACATGGTTTAATGGAACAGTCAGCATGGATTTACCCAAGGGAAGTCTTGCCTCACAAATCTGCTTCATTTTTTTAAAGGGGTTAATAAAAATGTGGATAAAGATGAACCGGTAGATATAGGGGTAGATTTTAAAACCCCTGCGCGCGTAAATCCTCTCGGATTTACGCGCGCAGGGCACTCGCGTGCCGGCGCGCCTATTTTGCATAGGCCGCCGGCGCGTAAGTCCCGGGGCTTCGTAAAAGGGGCGAGAGGGGGCGTGCCAGGGGGCGGTCAGGGGCGTGTCTGGGGGCGTGGCGACGGTTCAGGGGCGGGCCGGGAGGGCGGTCCCGAGTCCCCCAGCACTGCGGCCTATGCCGGGGGATGCCGGGGCGGCGCGCGCAACTTACGCCTGCTTCAAGCAGGCGTAACTTGCCCAACAAAGGTAGGGGGGGGGATTTAGGTAGGGCTGGGGGGTAGGGTAGATAGGGGAAGGTGAGGGGACGTGGAGGGAACGGAGGCAGGCTGCGCGGCTCGGCGCGTGCAGGCTGCTGATTTTGCGCAGCCTTGCGCGCGCCGACCCCGGATTTTATAAGATACGCGCGGCTATGCGCGTATCTTATAAAATCTGGTGTACTTTTGTTCGCGCCAACTACGCGCGCGTGTATGTTCTGAAGATCTACCTCGGCGTGTATTTGGCTTTTCAGAAGGCCTTTGACAAAGTCCCTCGAGAGGCTTCTAAGAAAACTAAAAACTCATGGGATAGGAGGTGATGTCCTTTTGTGGATTACAAACAGGTTAAAAGATAGGAAACAGAGAGTAGGATTAAATGGTCAATTTTCTCAGTGGAAAAGGGTAAACAGTGAAGTGCCTCAGGGATCTTTTCAATATATTTATAAATGATCTGGAAAGGAATACAATGAGTGAGTTAATAAAATTTGCAGATAATACAAAATTATTCATAGTGGTTAAATCATAAGCAGATCGTAATAAATTGCAGAAGGAAGATTGGGCATCCAAATGGCAGATGAAATTTAATGTGGACAAGTGCAAGGTGATGCATATAGAGAAAAATAACCCATGCTGTAGTTACACGATGTTAGGTTCCATATTAGGAGCTACAACCCAGGAAAAAGATCTAGGCATCATAGTGGATAATACAGTGTGCTGTGGAGGTCAAAAAAGGAAACAGAATATTATAAATTATTAGGAAGGGAATGGTGAATAAAACAGAAAATGTCATAATGCCTTTATATCGCTCCATGGTGAGACTACACCTTGAGTATTGTGTGCAATTCTGGTTACCGCAGCTCAATAAAGATATAGTTGCACTGGAGAAGGTACAGAGAAGGGCGACCAAAATGATAAAGGGGATGGAATGGCTCCCCTATGAGGAAAGGCTGAAGAAGTTAGAGTTGTTTAGCTTGGAGAAACGAAGGCTGAGGGGGGATATGATAGAGGTCTCTAAAGTCATGAAAGATCTAGAGCGGGTTATTTCCTCTTTTGGATAATAAAAGGACTAGGGGGCTCTCCATGAAGTTAGCATGTAGCACATTTAAAACTAATCTGAGAAAATTCTTTTTCACTCAACGCACAATTAAGCTCTGGAATTTGTTGCCAGAGGATGTGGTTAGTGCAGTTAGTGTTGCTGGGTTCAAAAAAGGTTTGGATAAGTTCTTGGAGGAGAAGTCCATTAAAAGCTATTAATCAAGTTGACTTAGGGAATAGGCACTGCTATTACTGGCATCAGTAGTGTGGGATATACTTAGTTTTGGGGTACTTGCCAGGTACCTGTAGCCAGGATTGGCCACTTTTGGAAACAAGATGCTGGGCTTGATGGACCCTTGGTCTGACCCACTATGGCAATTTCTTATATTTTTAAAGCAATAAAAATGCCTTCTCTAACCCAGCCCCTCCTTTTCACTTATTCTCCCCATTCCCTCCTGTCTGCAAGGAATGAGAAGGGGGAGGGAGGCGGAAGAAGGTATGTATGAGAAACTGGAGTGGATAGCAGAACAACGTTTTTGTCTGTTTTGTGTACACGTTTCTATTTATAATTTGTGATCCCTTCTTCTGTATTTGGTGAAGGTCTATGTTCTATAAGTGAATAGGTCTTCTGATAGTTTATAGGTTCTATATAGGATCTGTAGCAGTCCAGCTTTTTTAGTTTACCCACTAGACCAATGCTTCTTAACTCTTTCCTTGGGACAAACCTAGCCAGTCAGGTTTTCAGGATGTGCACAATGAATATGAATGAGATAGATTTGAATACAATGGAGGCACTGCATGCAAATCTATCTCATGCATATTAATTGTGGATATTCTGAAAATCTGACTCTAGGTATGTCTCGATGACAGGGTTGAGAACCTAGAAGGTTGCACTAGAAGGTGTATTGGTTTTTTAGGGACACACAGATTATTTGCAGCGTTGCCTTTTCAAACAGTTGTTGCTGCTCTCAGAGTTCTGGGAGCTTGTGCAGTTTTGGTACAGCAAGTGACTTTTTCAGGGTTTTGTGTTACTTCATAAAGTACTTAGCAATGGAGGGACTTTGTGTCACTTTTACTGAAATGACAACATAATCTGAAGTTTTTTCTATGGTGAGTAGTAAAGGGAAAACATTCCAATTCAGCCCAGCCAGCCATTCCAGAGATTACCTTCACCCAATGTATTATGAATCTTTTGACTGATAAATTTAGGTATTTTGCGGGATTTTTTTTTTTTGTGGTGTATATCCAAAAGTCACAAATTACACATTCATGAGAGACAGTCACAGGATTTCTGAAACATATTTGTATTGTGTGTGTGTATATCTGTGTATACATACACATATATGTTTAATATTTAAAAATATGATGTCTAATTATGTTGTTTTACAGGACTGATTTGGGAAAGGTCATGGTGGAGACATAATGATGGCTGAGTTTAGTTATCGAGATCTCAGGGGGGTTAGTTTTGGGCCTGAAAATGAATTAGGGACAGCGCTGAAGGACTTAAGGAAGTCCTGGGGGACTCCCAACCGCGCAAGGTTTCAGCATGCTGCTGAATAAGGCTGTGTAGGAGATGGGTCAGGGCTGCCTCAGGGCCTATGGATGCATGATGGCTCACAGGCCCTAAGCTGATTTATTCGTTTTATTTTAAAACATTTATTTTATCCACTTAGATCCACTGTACTAAGCAGAGTACAACAACAATGAAATAACATCAAACCAGCATAATAACAATACTAATACGATCAATATAACTGTATTTAAAGAGTGGTCGCATGCCTAAAAAGCCACTTCACTACTTGCTCCCTAATTCGGGACATTACCAAACGCCTCTTGGAAAACAAAAATTCTTTTAACTGAAGGCGAAATGAGCACAAATCATCGTTTTAAGTTTCCGCTGCAGAACAAATCTACAGCATTGCAGCCCAAGGAGCACAGGAGGGAGGGGAAGAAAGAAAGGGGGAGATGGGGGGTGGGGGTGGCTGTTGCTGGTAGGCAGAGGAGAGGAGGAAAGGGGAATCTGCTGTGGGGGGAGAGGGGGATGCTGCTGGGCAGAGGGTTGGAGGACAGGCAGCTTCTGCTACAACGGCAAAGGAGAAGAAAAAGGGTTCGCACTCAAAACGCGGGGAGTAGCTGGCTTGTTACGGCAGTTACTACCCCAAACCAAATGTGCCTGATACTTCACTTTCCATGCATATCCAGCATGGTTCTCTGCTGCATCGGCATGGGAGAAAGACTGATACATCACGCATTTCCAGCATAGCTCTCTGCTTCAACGGCAGGGGGAAAAAAAAAAAAAACAAAAACAAAAACAAAAAACTGATGCTTCACGCATATCCTGCATAGCTTCAACGACAGGGGTGAAGAAAAAAAGGATTCGCAATCACAAAGCGAGGAGTAGCTGGCTTGTTACGGCGGTTACTACCCCAAACCAAATGTGCCTGATACTTCACTTTCAATGCATATCCAGCATGGCTCTCTGCTTCTACAGCAGGGGAGAAGAAAAAAAAAACCAACAAGAGCTGTACAACATAGTCTAGGTAAAACAAATAAGCATGGGTGTAGCTTGCTTATCGCAGCGGTTACTGCCCCTACTACCCCTAACTAATCAAGCTAGATATTTCACTTGCATGCAGCTCCATCACTGCTCTCTACATTAATGGTGGGGGTGGAAGGGGAATAGAACAAGGAGCTAAGAGTAACAGATAAGAATGAGAGAAAAAATGTGTGAGGCTTGCTGGGCAGACTGGATGGGCCATTCGGTCTTCTTCTGCCGTCATTTCATTTCTATGTTTCTGTTGCTGAGCAGAGGGCTGTAAATGTTATTATTTATCGTAAACTCTAAGGGGTAGATTTTTTTTAAAAAGCATGTTCGCGTACTTTTGTTTGAGCACCAGGCGCAAACAAAAGTACGCTGGATTTTATAAGATACGCGCGTAGCTGCGCGTATCTTCTAAAATCCTGGATCGGCGCGCGCAAGGCTGCCGATTTTGGGCAGCCGGCGCGCGCCAAGCCGCGCAGCCTGTCTCCGTTCCCTCCGAGGCCGCTCCGAAATCGGAGCGGCCTCGGAGGGAACTTTCTTTCGCCCTCCCCTCACCTTCCCCTCCCTTCCCCTACCTAACCCACCCCCCCCCTATCTTTATCCACGGATTTACGCCTCCCGGAGGGAGACGTAAATCCACGCGCGCCGAGACTCGACCCGGGGGCGGTTCCGGAGGGCGCGGCCACGCCCCCGAAACGCCCCGGGCCGAAACCACGCCCCCAGTCCCGCCCCTGAAACGCCCCGCCCCCGAAACTCTGCGTCATCGGGTCCCGCCCCCGACACGCCCCCTTCCGAAAACCCCGGGACGGCTCTGCGCACGCCGGCGGCCTATGGAAAATAGGTGCGCCAGCACGCAAGGCCCTGCTCGCGTAAATCCGTGTGGATTTACGCGAGCAGGGCTTTTAAAATCCGCCCGTAAGAATATTGTGTTGCGATAGCACGCTGGGGGTGTAATTTTATGGTGAGGCAGGTAATAAAAACGATGAAGATGTTGATGGATATTGGGCATGGGGAGGGGGAGAACCTCAAGGCAAGGGATGGGTGGGAGAGATGAGGGATGCTGCTGGGCAAGTGGGGGGGTGGGGGGGAGAAGTGGTAAGAAGAAAAAGAGGGGGGGGATGCGGAGCATGGATTGGAGTGGGAGAGACAGACAGAGAGGAAGGGGCATTCAGGGGAAAGAGTCGACAGGGGGATGTAGGGAAAGGAGTGGAGGGGAAGAGAGAGGGGATACCGAGCAAGGGGTGAAAGAGGGAGTTGCTGGGTAGAAGAGGAGAGAGGGAGAGAGGGCCTGCTTTGCTGGGAGCTGCCACCACCACCAGGGGAACATTTGGGCCTTTGCTGCCAAAGGAGAAAGCACTGGGCAGAGCAGCCACTGAGAAGTCAAGGGCTGGCAGGGGCCATAATTCTGAATATCTGCCCTGGGCACAGGAAAAGCTGGTCCTAGCGTTAGCATGCAGAGGGGAGGGGAGGGGAGGGGAGAGAGCAAGGCGAAGGAACAGTTTGGTGCAAGGAGAATGTGCCCAGGGGCTCTTCTGCCCCCACGGTTTAGTCCTTCTGGTTTTCAGGGATTTTAATTCGGCAATCCATGGAGCCCAAGAGCTGCTGCTGGCAGCACTTAACTGTTTGTAGCTGCTGGCTTTTGCGACAAGCACCTTGGATACCGCTGTGCTACTGTAAGTAATGGCAGCTGCAAGAAGTCAACACTACCTGCAGCTCAGGGCGCCTCTTGTGCTCAACGATTTTCCAAACTAAAAATCCCTGAAAACCAGAAGCTTTAGTCACGGTGCTAGAGAGGGGATTCTGCATCAAAAATTTTAAATTTTGCATCTTTCAATGTTTTTCTTACCGTTTGAATGATTGCTCTAAGACCGCCGTCATACTGTATTATTTTGACAAATGAAATATGCCGAATTTTGCAGCGTTTTAAAATACTGTGGCAGAATTTTTAATTTCTTGATGTATAAGTTTCCTAGGCAAGGGAAATCTGCCTCTCTTGAGAAAAGCAGACATGAACGAGCCACCAGGGCACGACAGGAAGCGATCTGCGGTGTCATTGCTGTTGTGCCAAAGGCTTGCTTGAGCATGGACTCCAACCGCCTATCGTGCGCATCCTTCAAGGCTGCTCCTCCCTCTATGGGGACAGTTGTTCACTTCGTGACGGCGCACACCAAGGCGTCCACGTTCAGGAAATGCAGGCCGTTCTTTGGCCAACAGGTCCAGAGAGTAGAAGGCCTCCAAGGCCCAACCTCCTTTAAAACTGTCTTCCAGAGGCATCACAACGGGGCAATCAACTCCTGGATGGCTTCCAGCATTGGGAAATAGCAAGAGGCTTTCCGTAGAGACACCAGGATGGGATTCTTCTTTGGTTCCAACATAGGGTCCGTGCCGGGAACTCCCAGAGTCTTCAGGGTCGGCAATTCATCTCTGTGGAAAAACCGTAGCTTGGTCCGGTATGGCTCCAGGCCTGGAGGGATTTCCCCATCCTCCAATGAGTCTGCATCCCCTGGGTCCCTGTCAGGGATACCCTTGGTGAGGCGAGGCATGACCCGAGGCATGCTGATAGGGCAGGGGCAGTAGCTGACTGCGCCCGAACAAAGGCTTCAAGGCCCTGAAAGAATTCCACCCAAGAAAAGATCACCTGGTCCATACCTAGCCCAGGAGAAACTGGGGTAGGGGCCGCTGAACTGCCCTCTCCCGGGGAGGACACAGCCCTGGGATTGCTCAGGTCCGGGGTGCTACCAGATAAGGTCGTGGCTGACCCATCCTCTGAGTGGGAGGGGCCGAGCTTGGAGAAGTTCTGAGAGTCCAGCCCTCCCTGGGCTTCCTCACAGGGCTGACACAGGAAGGATTCTAGGTCAGACTGTGCAGCCCTAATATGGCAGGCAGCGCAAAGGGAGTGTCGCTTGTGCTTCTTTGTTGCAGGAGCCATAGTTAACAGTAGCTTGTGCATTCAGCCGTTTAGAGCCTGAGCTAGAGCGCGCACAAATCCGCCCGACACGCGTAAGCATAAGCTTCCGGTTGTGCGCAAATGTATGTGTGTGCTTATGCGCGCAGGTATGCGCGTGGTTATGCACACAGGTGTACGCACACTTATGCGTGTGTTGGGCGCATAGCCCTGTCGGCCTGCACCACTCATAACGATGGTCAATGGGGGAAAGTGGCGCTACACCAAACTGTGTGCAAGATGGCGTTGCTCTGGCCTGCCATTTGGCGTGCCCACTGAGTCTGAAACAGGGCCTAGCCCATTGGGGAAGCGCTCAACCCGTTCGGAAACCCCCTTCCCTTGCCTTAACGGGATAGAGAACATCGTCTGTATGGTGCGCCGAGCAAGGAGACCGGAGGAAAAACCTACCGAAGCCCTTCCATGTCTCTGGATCAGAGGAGTTCTCTACTTACCTGGTCTCGGCGCTTACCGGCTGAGTCAGAGACGGTCTTCAGCTGTGGGGGGAGAGGCCTATGGCCATCACCGCCACGCTTGGCTTCCTGCACCAGCTGCCTTTCAGCTCCTTCAGCAGCAAAGTCCACGCTGGGAACCGGCTACCGGACCAAGGCACACCTCTGAGAGATCTCGGAAATCACTTCAGGAATTCTCAACTGGGGGAGGAACCTTTAGGTATCAGCGCAGGAGAGCAGGGCTTGATCTTTCTCTAATTTAAAGGTAAAATTTCCTCTTCTAAAGAGTACTGTGTTCCCTGATAGGGAAGGCCCAATCCACATCTGCTAAGAAATGGAGAACTACTGAATGGCTGAGGTCACTGCAGGGGTATATCTAGGGTGACGTCAGCTTTGAAACCTGACTCCGTCTCCATCTGCTAACAAGGGGGCACATAATCCACTGGTCCTGAGTCCATCTGGCTACATGCTAGGAAAGGAGTAAATTCACAATAGATGGACTGGATAGGCATGAAGATGGAGACAGAGCCTGTGACTGCATGAACTGAATGGCTCATGAATGTAGAGTCTCTCATCTCTAGGCTGGATAATTCAAGAGATGAACAAAAGGATATAGAGATTTAACAGAAAAATCTAGCAAATGTACTTACCAACACTATGTTTTTATCTAAACAAAAAAGAATAAGTTACTTTATTTTATTTATTTTAAAAAAATATATAGTTCCCCCATTTTAACCACGTGCCTATCCTTACCTAAGTGAGCCACCTTGCGGAGCCGGGGGTCAAATCCCACCTGCATTGCTTTATCTGTGCGTGCAAGGAAGAAGTTTACTACGCCATCTGTCACCACGCAGTTGGGGAAGCCCTTGATGCCATGGTGGTGGCCGCGGCGTGTACTCAGGCAGTCACCATCCTTGCCCCCTGGCTGAATACTGATCTTCTGTCGGAAGGTGGTGCTGAATCCAGTGATCTCCCGCACAGCACCCCCTACCTGTAGCATAAAACAACAGAGATCAAACATAATCAAACATTCAACTCTCCTAGGAGATGGACAAACTGAATTCGATGTCCACACTCCAAGATGCTCGTTACTTTTCAAGCTGTGAAGTGTGTTTCTTAGGAATATAAAATTTGCATGTTAGGTCAGACTAATGGTCCATCAAACCCATCATCCCGTCTCCAACAGTGGCCAATCTGGGTCATTTGGAAGTTCCCGGCAGATCCCACAGGGAAGATTTATTCTGTATTGCTCATTCTCAAAAGTAAAAGGTGATGAAACGCCACTCTGTTTTGCCGATAATTATTAATGGACCTGTCCTGCAGAAGCTTGTCCAAACCTTTTAAAAACCCATCTATACTACTAACCTTGACCACATTCCTCAGCAACACACTTCACAATTTAATTGCACAATGACTGAAAAATAATTTTTTCCAGTTTGTTTTAAATCTACTACCAGATAGTGCTAGGTCTAGGATCACTCCATGGAACTATTTGAAAGTGTAAACAACTGTTCCCTGTTAAACTGCTCCACCCTGCTTGTGCTTTTATAAGCCCCCATCAAGTCCCTCCTGTCAGTCGTGTCTTCTCCAAGCTAAAGATCCCCTGCCCTGTTTAAGCTTTATTCATAATGGAGCCAGCCACTCCATCCCCTTCATCATTTCTGCTGCATTCTAAATATAGGGCTTTTCTGTTTGACTTTCCTGTCTGAGTCCAGCTGTGTAGGAAATTCAGTCATAGAAATCCTATGCAGAAAAACCAGTGCGAGGAGCTCTGAAACGCATGTTCTTAATATCTTGTCCACTAGGTGGAGCAGCTCCACTGTTAGTCACATGGGCACGGTAATATCTGCTGTGGACAGGGAAAGCCCGCATTTCTTTCCCAGTGTGGGTCCGTGTTGTTCAAAGTGGCATTGCTGCTGCTGGAGTTGCACTCATAACCACTGGCGGGGCAGATGACACAGAGTGCCGATCATTCTTGGAGACGAGAGAGAAAAGCCTGCATCTTTGTCAGGGACGTGGGAGAAAGCAGCGTATAACGGTACCGAACAAGCAGCGCAGCTCCATGTAGGCAGCAGAGGGCGCTCTAGTTGCATGGAATGTTCAGGTTCTGTGTTAGGCAGTGGCACTCTCTTGGTTCTTTTTCCTGTCTTTCATTTTTCCTGACTATACAGCCCCCACCTCTGGTGTACGTGTACAGGATAAAAAGCTGGTTTAATATCTGCTGGCTTCACCTGAAATTCTACACTCTGCTCCTTAGCTAGAGGAAAGGGAGTCAGAAGAGAGGCTGTGCATGATGGCTCCCTGATGAGAGCAAAGCTGCCACCTGACCCAGGTCAGACCTGAAAAGGCTTCCTTGGTCCTGATTTTGCAGTCATGTCTATGGGTCTGCACAGCGACGGATTTAGGATTTTGATGCTCCTAGGCATGATTGATCCGCCCCCCCGAGATTGCACAACAGGGAGCAGAAGGTCTAAAGCACAGTCCTCTAGTTTCCTGTAGTTGCTCAGGGGTAGATCCAGTGGTAAAAATTTTAAAAATTCTGAAGCAAACTGGCAAATTTTATACTACATTATAAAAAGAAGGTAGTTTTACACTAGAACTATTAGTATATTTTATTTTTATTGGGTGAAGAAATGCAATTTCATATATCAATACAAGGGGGGAGACCTCAGGGTTGAGGACAGAAAGGGAGGAGGAACAGGAATGGGATGGGGAGACGGGGGGAGGAATGTGAGAAGGAAAGAAGACTAGGGATGGGAGAGGGGGAAGATTAGGAATCTTGGATGGGGAAGAGGAGGGGGAGGAGAGCATAGGAAGAATTGGGGAGTGGAGTCCAGGATCTGGGGGATAGAATCCAAGATCTCAAGGGAGGGAGGATTTGAATTGCAGTGAGTGAGGAGGGAGAGATAGCCCTACCATGCTCTGCTTCTCCTTGCATCCTCTCTTCTAACATCCTACCCGATATGACATAGACATACACACACACACACAGAGCACTAATCCTCTCTCTCTCTCATACATACAAACACTGCCCTCCTACCCTATTCCCCCCCTCTTTCTCTCTCTTTCACAGACAGACACATATCCCCAAGCCTCTCTTCCACCCTCCAATGATCTCCACTCAGCCCCTCCCAATCTCCCCAAATGATCCCCTCTTTTGTTCTGTCTGCCGTAGGTTTGCCTGTTCCCTTGCATGCTGCCTGGAGGGGAGGGACTGGATCAGGAAACAGTGAGGTTCAGCATGGCTGGAAGGCAGCAAATCTTCAGCAAGCCCGCTGCCCAAAAACACAGGTGTAGTGTGCCTGCTGGTAAATCCAGGCTGGGTTTTCTCATAAGAGCATAAGAAGTTGCCATACTGGGTCAGACCGAGGGTCCATCGAGCGCAGCATCCTGTTTCCACTGGCAAGTACTCAAAACATTAAATAGATCCCATGCTACTGATGCTGGTAATAATCGGTGGCTAGTCCCTAAGTCAGTTTGATTAATAGTAGTTTATGGACTTCTTCTCCACGAAAGGCAGGAGCTACGAGCCCAGGCATGCAACGGGGCACAACTAGAATTGGCTCAGCCTGTCAGGATTAGCCAGGATCAGGTGGCAATCCTAGATGAGAGCTGGAAGACAGGCTGAGAAGGAATAAGGAGAGAGGATATTTCTTGTTCTTGTATACTTCAGGTTATTCTTTCCTTTTCACCACTTTAAGCATTACTTTAGCAATAAGCTTGCACTGTGAAGCCAATAAAGTTTATTGACTCTGAATCTGACCCATACATATACAATGACTCTAACTAGAGCCATTTGTGGAGGTACCAGGAGGCAGGGCCAGATTTAAGATGATGGTGCCCACAGACATATTATTAAGGTAAGGAGGGTTCCCTCCTTCCTCTCCCCCCTGGAAAGCAGAGAGCAGCAGGGTAAATCTCAGTTTTTGGACGCCTTCAGAATTTGGCGCCTAAATCCTGCCCTGCCTGGGGGAGACCCCATGCTGTAAAATAAATAGAAAAAAAACAACTTTCAGTCCTGGTTTCCTTAAGATGTGGCAAAACTATGGTCAGCAGAGGGCTCCCTCTGCCTTACAAACCAGCCTGCAACCAGTAAAGGCTGAAGCAGATTCTTCATAAAAATGTTATCACAGAAAAACAGAATGTGATGGCAGTTAATGGTCCCCCAGAGCTGTAGCCAGGCAATTTGGTGCCTATGGCCAAGTGGAAAACTGCGTCCTCACCCAATGCACACCGCATGACCACGAGTTGGAAGACTCTGTTAAAGGTTTGTACAGCAATGCCCATGGCCAGTGCAAGGGTATTAGGTGCCCTCCAGCCGATCACACCTTCCTCACACACAATTCAAAATTATGCATTTATAACAACAGATTTTACATGAAAAAGAGCATTCAAAGTACAGTCTTCTGAGGTAAAAATATCACTTGCAATAGGTATGCTATATTTGCATGCACTGCTGAGGTGCCAACCAGAAAACCCTGCAAAAGAGCAAGAGATACTGGGAATTGATATGGTATTAGGCCTACTCTAATGCATCTTGTGCATGGGCATGACGCTCAGAGAGCCATGAGTAAAAATAATTTCTATATAAAAAGCTCTAATTGACAGCACTCAAACAGCAACAACTACAAATATTACACCAGGCCTAAAATAGTAATGCACCCCCTATTAGGAAAACAGAACAAGCCAAGCTGCTGTAGATCCCTACATAGAAACTTCACACTAATGGAATAACTCACTTCAGTCACACATGCAAAACACAGATAGATCCTCCAATACAGAATAAAGAGACCATACAGTATAAACAGCAATGTACACACAAAAACTGAACTGGAAACTGCAACAAGCCAAATTCTTTATGCACTGCAACAATGTCAAAAACAGAAACATTACCATTCCTCATAAAACAAAATTAGTAAAACCATACCAATAAAAAGAATGATTCAAAACAATGAATGAATAGAACAACATTCAATAATTTAAAAACTTATATAAAAATCTTCCAAACATCAATAAAATATTTCAAAACAGACACATCAAATAACACCCAACAATTAAAATAAGGATTTTAAAAAATTCCCGTTATCCATACCTTATTTATTTATTTATTTATTTATTTTAAGTTTTTCTATACCGGCATTCGCGATAAAAATCGCATCATGTCGGTTTACAATTAACAAGTGGATAGGGAACAAAGTCAAAAAAATAACATTTAGTAATAAATAATAATAATAATAGTAGTAAAAAACATAAAACAAGAGAAGGCTAAGGAATGCAGTTACAATAAAACAAGGGAATAAAATAACTTGGATCGGAGAAAAGAAGCTGGGGTTTAAATAGAAAGAACATATATGCCAGTCAATGTGCTTATAGCATTGATGAATTGCCCTTATGAGGTAGGGATGTTAATTACCATGATTAAGGCAAAGTCTGGGCGACTGGTTGATAATGGAATAGGTTCAGTTTAGTTCAGGAAATGCTTTCATGAATAGCCACGTTTTAAGTCTTTTCCTAAACGTAGGAAGGCATGGTTCCTGTCGCAAATCTGGTGGGATGGAGTTCCACAGTGTTGGTCCTGCAGTGGAGAAAGCCCTGTCTCTGGCGGTTATGTGCTTCATGGATTTGGAGTGTGGTACTTGTAGGGTTTCTCTATAGGACTCTCTGATTGGTCTTTTGGACGTGAATTTTTTGAGAGGAATTTGAAGGTTGAGCTGCGATTGTTGATGTATAGCTTTGAAAATAGTGGTTATGGACTTATATATGATTCTGTAGTGGAACATTTGATTTCCAGGTGCCCTGAAATTATCATGGATTAGCAGGGAGAGTAACTGGGGTAGCTGTGCACACACATGCTCCCTCTCATACACATATATGCTCTCTTTCACTCCACCACACACATACATACATACATGCCCTCTCTCTCCCACACATACAAGCACACATGCTCTCTCACTCTCCCACACACAAGCACACATGTTCTCTCTCACTCACTTCTTCCTTGACTTGGCAGACAACAGCAGTCTTCTTCTTCAGACCCCGTGGCCAAGGGAATGACTTCCGACCATAGGGCCGAGCCAGCCCTAACATTAGACTACTTCCAGCTGGGGAGGGTGCGCACCTCTTTCTCCGAAGAAGCAGCGTGGCCCCACCGAAATTGACGATGTGGTAAGCGCAACCTTAGTAAGTGGAAAAACAGCGCGGCCCCACCAGAATCAGCAGCATTGCCAATGGAGCCGCTCTGCTTTTCCACTTACTAAGGCCACACTGACCACGCTGTCAAGTTCGACGGGGCTGCACTGCTTTTTCTTTTGCTGAGGACCCGCCGGCCGCACTGTTTTCATTGGCAATGGCAGTGCTATGGTGCCTTTTGGTTGCAGCACTTATGGTCACGGCCATATTGGCCATAGGCACGCTACAGCTCTGATGGTCACGAGGTCCATTTTGTTTTTTTCCCACAGGGGCCAGCTCTGTGTGTGCAGTGGATGGTTGAGCAACCCCAAACTCCTTCACTATTTCCAGGGGAGGGATAATGTGCATTGAGTTTAGCACCCCCAATCATTTAGAAGTTTTTTCCTTCCCACAAAAGCACTGCAGATTACAAAAGCTCCAAACTGCAACCATGATCAAAAGAAAATACAATCCCACAAATACTGTCACCCTACCACAGTTGCAGTGGGGAAGTAGCCTGAACTGTATTTTTTTTGGGGGGGGGCAGTGCCGGTGGAAGGGTCTGCAACACCCTAGGCAGTATCATGTGACTCCCTTCCATTTCTGGCACTCTAGCTGATTGCCTGGTCCACCTAGTGCTCCCCCGGCCCTGAGGAGGGGGCGTGGGAGGGCACCTAAGGTTAAAATGGGTGGGCTCCATGGCCAGTCCCCCGCCCTACCCCATCCAATGTGGGTCTTCAATAGAGTGGCTACAAAATCCTTTTTAATTTCTGGTAACACTCTCTTCATTCTCTCCATGCCCGCTCTGCTGTTTCTCACTCTCCCTCTGTTGTTAATGCAATTACTTTACACTACGGTTAATGTCTCCAGGTGCTGAACAGCAATTGTGTAACTAGGATTCCGGCCTTCTACCCAACCCAGGCATTCCTGAAATTTTAAGGGGCTGAGAAGAAGGGAGATAAATAATTACCTGCCAAAAGCTAACAGAAATACTATGATGAAATCAAACTTTTACATGTCTAACTCAATGACAGGATCCATTGAGAGAGGTAGGAGCTTGGCCTTTGAAAGTTTTTATAGACTAGGTTCAGGAGCTTGAATCTGGTGTGGTAACGTGTTGGGAGCCAGTGCAGGGATTTGTTTATATTCCCGATTATGCAAGCTGCAATGTTTTGTATGAGCTGTAGGCAACGGTTTAGGGTGTTAGGGATTCTTGCATACAGTGAGTTGCAGTAGTCCAGGCGGGAACTTATAGTGGCTCCATCTGCATTAGCAAAGGTGGTGTTATCCAGGAGGGGCCAGAGGTGGCAGAACAGGCGGAGATGGCTGTTCTGGTCACTGTTTGGATCTGGGGTTTGATGATGAGTTGGCTCTGGACTTGGGAGCTGAGGTGAAGGTCACTTTGGGGTGAAGGTGGCAGGGCTCAGGCTTCCTGATTCATACAATCTGTCATTTTTGGGTTTAGGCTTTGTTTTGGTGTAACCAGTTTTCAATTTTTTTTCAGGTAGCTGTTGATGTTGGTGATGACAGTGTCTTGGTTTGAGATGAATTGGACCAGAGTCTGGATGTCATCAACGTAAGAGTAGTATTTGATGTGTTAGTCTCTGATAAGTTGGTCCGGGGGGGGCGAATGTAAATGTTGAATAAGATGGGTGATAAGATGGATTCTTCTGGGACTCCATGGGAGAGCAGAGAGTGCTGTTCCCAGTAATACAGTTTGGGCGCAGTCATGGAGGAAGGACGTGAAGCAGGCAAATGCAGGGCTAGTTACTTCTAGGTCATTTAGTCTGGCGATGAGGAGGTTGTGATCTACTGTTTTGAAAGTTTCCAAAAGGTCCAAGAATACCAGTGAGGCTGAATGTGCATGGTCTAGGAAGAGCTGAAGTTCTTCCACCAGGCTTATTAATATGGTTTCTGTGCTGTGATATGGCCAAAAGTGACAGGACTCTAGTGCACTGGAGGTGATCAGGTTATCAGAGACTTGTAGTAATGCTGCCTTCTCAATGATCTTGCTTAAGAAAAGGAGGCTGGAGACAGGGCGATAGCTGTTCAGATCATTAAGGCTGAGGTTGGGTTTTTCAGTGCAGGTCATACTATTATTGTTCTTTTGAGTCAGTCTGGGAGGTGGACCTCCCAGTGACGAATTGATGATGATGTGGATATGGTGTAGCAGTATGGATTTGGCTTGTTTTATTAGCCAGGAGGGAAACAGATCTTCTAGGCAAGTTGCTGTTTTTACCGTAGAGAGCAAGGAGTCTATATCTTTTTTCAGCAATGGACTGACATTTGTCAGCGGTGTGGTACACTGTTTGTGTGTTGGACTTTCTGTCTGTATCCTGTCTCATTAGGATCAGTTGTGTGTGATTTTCTCTGTAAAGAACATAGCTAATTTATGGCAGTTGGCCTCTGTTGTGAGGGAGGAGGGGTAGGGGAGCTGTGGTTCTTAGGAATGTGTTGATGGTTTGGAATTCTCTGGGTGAGGTTTCTGCTTGGTTGATTGCATTCAAGTACATTTGCATTCCGGTTTTCTGATGGTTCTTTTCAGTTCATTTATGTCCAATGACAAACAGGATTGTGAAACAGATTGTAAACACTAAGAGAAATTAGATAGGCTACTAAGCATGGGAACACAATAATAATGGAAAAATTACTTACCTGATAATTCCTTAGTGTAGACAGATGGACCAATGGGTTATGTGCTCCCCTGCTAGCAGATGGAGATGGAGTCAGGTTTCAAAGCTGATGTCACCCTAGATATACCCCTGCAGTGACCTCAGCCATTCAGTATTCACTTCAAAAGCCATTATGGACATACTATTGCAAAAACTTGAATACAATTTAATAACTTGATTAAGAACTTGATTAAAAACTGGAGACTGTAACTGTACTCAACCAAACATAAGCGCTGAATCCCAGCAATATTATAGATGCCCAGATCTAGAGATAGGGTGATGGCTTACCCGTAACCTCTTTGGGATTGAGATTCATGTGCAATTTCTTGGCACTGTTCATGGGAGGCTGTGAGCGGGATGCTGAGTCCATCTGTCTACACTAAGGAAACCGAAATTATCAGGTAAGTAATTTCTTCATTTCCTAGCGTGTAGCCAGATGGACTCAGGACCAATGGGATGTATAAAAGCTACTCCTGAATGGGGCAGGAAGCTGCCCATGGTTCGGTAAGCACTGCCCTCACAAAGGCTGCGTCTTCTCGGGCTTGGACGTCCAGGCATTAGAACTTGGAGAAGGTGTGCAAGGAAGACCACGTCACTGTTCAGCAGATGTAGACAGGAAGACAGTAGCTTAGCCTCCGCCCAGGATACTGCCTGGGCCCTAGTGGAATGAGCTTTAATCTGAAGGGGTAAAGGCTTCCCTGCCTCTACATGAGCTCCCGTGATCACTTCCTTGATTCAGCAAAGCCGCTTCGCCTTGTTTCCTTCCACCATAAAGAACAAGTGGTCCATCTTGCACACTGGTTCTGTATGTTCTAGATATCATACTAACAGCCTACTGATGTTTAAGTGGCGTAGGAGGCGGTAGTCTTCCGAGTCCTTGCGTCTATCTAGGGACGGTAAGGAAATGGACTGGTTCAGGTGAAACTCAGAGACTACCTTTGGCAAGAAAGAGGGGATGGTGCGAAGCTGCAACGTTCCTGGAGTCAACCAAAGGAAAGGCTGGGAGCCCCTGGCCTGACCCCTCATGGGTGAGGGGTGCTGTGACCTCTTTTTCTTATCTTCCAGTAGCCGAGGCACTGGCGATTCACCCCACTTACTGGCTAGTTTTCCAATTCACTTCCGAATAGAAGGGATCCCTTAAAGGGCATCTTTGTGAGGTTTGCTTAGAGGTCGTGTCCGCTGAACAATTTCGCAGCCATAGCTGTCTTCTGGTCGCCACCACTGAGGCTACTCCTCTAGCTGCAATACGCACTAGGTCAGAGCTTGCATCTGCTAGGAAGGCTGCGGCGGCATCCATCACCTGTCTGGGATAAGCCCCTGAGGTATCTGCCTCTGAAGAGAAGCAGACATGAACGAGCCACCAGGGCATATCATGCGCCCCTGAGGTATCTGCCTCGAGAAGCAGACACGAACGAGCCACCAGGGCACATCAGAAAGTGATCTGCAGTGTCATTGCTGTCACATCAAAGGCTTGCTTAAGGATGGACTCCAATCGCCTATCATGTGTATCCTTCAAGGCCATTCCTCCCTCTACTGGGATACTTGTTCACTTCGAGACAGGGCAGACAGTGCATCCACTTTCGGGAAACGTAGGCATTCTTTGGCTGCCAGGTCAACTGGCTTCCAGGGCATCCCACTCCAGGTCAATCAACTCCTGGATGGTTTCCAGCATCAGGAAATAGCAAGAGGCTTTCCGTAGAGACACCAGGATGGTATTCCTCTTTGGTTCCAACATAGGGTCCGTGCTGGGAACTCTTAGAGTCTTCAGGGTCGGCAATTCATCTCTGTGGAATTGTCCGGTATGGTCCAGAATGGTCCGGTATGGTTCCAGACCTGGAGGGATTTCCCCGTCCTACAATGAGTCTGCATCCCCATGGTTGTCCATGGTGTCTGGGTCCCTGTCAGGGATACACTTGTTGAAGTGAGGCATGTCCCAAGGCTTGCTGATAGGGCTGGGAAAACGAGGCCTTCCTAGCTGGGGCTCAGACCGGACAGGGGCAGCAGCTGACTGTGCCTGAACAAAGGCTTGAAGGCCCTGAAAGAATTCCACCCAAGGAAAGGTTGCCGGGTTCATACCTAGCCCAGGAAGAACTGGGGTAGGGGCCGCTGAACTGCCCTCTCCCGGGGAGGACGCAGCCCCAGGTTTGCTCAGATCCGGGGTGTTACCAGATAAAGTTGTGGCTGACCCATCCTCCAACTGGGAGGGGCCGGGCTTAGAGAAGTTCTGAGAGTCCAGCCTCCCTGGGCTTCCTCACAGTGCTGACATAGAAAGGATTCTAGGTCAGACTGTGCAGCCCTAATATGGCAGGCAGCACAATGGGAGAGTCGCTTGTGCATCTTTGTTGCGGGAGCCATAGTTAACTGTAGCTTGTGCATTCAGCCGGTTAGCAACTGAGCTTGAGCACGCAGAAATCCGTCCTGACGCGCACAAGTATAAGCGTCCGGTTGTGCGAGAATGTATGTGTGTATTTATATGTGTAGGAATGCGCACGGGTATGTGTGAGGTTATGTGCGCATTAGGGCACACAAGGCGGCCCACACTGCGCATACCGATGGTCAATGGGGGAAAATGGTGCCACACCAAATCACGCGTAAGATGGTTCCCCCGCGGCCTGCCACGTGGAGTGCCCACCGAGTCTGAAGCGGGGCCTAGCCCATTGGCGGGTTGCTCAAAAACCCTCATCCCTTGCCCTTACTGGCTCGGGAACATCGTTGGTACAGCATGCCGAGCAAGGAGACCGGAGGAAATACTTACCGAAGCTCTTCCATGTCTCTGAATCAGAGGAGTTCTTCTTTACTTACCTGTGCTCAGAGCTTACAGGCTGAGTACAGAGATGGTCTCTGGCTGTGGGGGGAGAGGGCATAGGCAGTCACCACCATGCTCAGCTTCCTGCATCCGCTGCCTTTCAGCTGCTTCTGCAGCAAAGTCCATGCCGGGAACCGGCTACCGGACCAAGGGATCTCGGAAATCGCCTCAGGAATTCTCAGCTGGGGGAGGGACCATTAGGTATTACCGCATGAGAGCAGGGCTCGATCTTTCTCCAATTTAAAGGTACAATTTCCTCTTCTAAAGAGTACTGAGTTCCCGATAGGGAAGGCATAATCCACATCTGCTGGAGACGGAGAGATACTGAATGGCTGAGGTCACTGCAGGGGTACAGCTAGGGTGTCGTCAGCTTTGAAACCTGACTCCATCTCCATCTGCTAGCAGGGGAGCACATAACCCATTGGTCCTGAGTCCATCTGGCTACATGCTAGGAAATGGGAGATTTCAACTACCCCAATATTGATTGGGTGACTGTCTCATCAAGGCATCATAAGGAGATTAAGTTTCAAGACACTATAAAGGACTGCTTCATGGAGTAACTGATCCGTGAACCAATGAGAGAAGGAGATACTTTATATCTGGTTCTCACTGGAATGCAGGAATTGGTGTAAGAGGTGACAGTAGTGCCTGGCTGGTCTAAAGACTAAGACTCTGGCCCTGCACTTTGTAGCAGAAACCAATTCAAGTCCCTGTCAGGGACCTGTCCTGACAGCTAGGCTGGAGATCAAATTCTTACATGCTGTCACTGCTTAAGTAGCTTAGTGGGTTAGAGCAATGGGCCCTGAACCAAGGTCTGCATTCAATTGGGCAAATAACATCTCTCTCTAGAACAAGAAAAAAAAAGAATAATTTTCATAGCACTGCATATATATTAAGTAGCACTATAAAAGTTTGTAGTAGTAGTAGTATTGGAGCTGCTTGGCAAAAGTGATCATAATACAATCAAAATTGAGACTGTCACTGGTTGAAAAATACACAAAACTACTGCAATAAATTTCAAAGGAGAAATGATGATAAGATGAGGAATCTAGTCAGAAGAAAATTTAAAAGAGCAGTTACAAGCTAAAAGTCTGCATGAAGCACTGAGACAGTTTAAAAACACAATCATGGAAGCCCAGATGAAATGTATTCCTCAAATTAGAAAGGTCAAAAGAATAAGCACCTGCCAGCATAGCTAAATGGTACTGTGAAATATGCTATCAAAGCTAAAAAAGGCATCTTTTAAAAAAGGGAAAGCACTGCCACTAATAAAGTGGGCCAAGAGAGAATTTGAGGAGAGACTTGTGAAAGAGGTAAAAGACTAACAATAAAAACCTATTCAACCACATTAGAAACAAAAAAATCTTCCAAGGATTCAGTTGGACCACTAGATGACCAGGGGTAGAAGGGGCATTCAGAGAGGATAAAGCCATAGCAGAAAAGCTAAATGAATTCTTCACTTCAGCCTTTACAGAGGAGGATGATGGGGAGATTTCCACTCCTGAACTGTTTTTTTTCTTAGTGATGACTCAGAGGAGCTAAATCAAATCAGTGTTAATCTGGAAGAAATTCTAGAGCAAAACTGACCTAAATAGTAACCAGGACATGACTGTATTCACCCCAGAGTTCTAAAGGGACTCATGAATTTGCAGACCTAGTACTGATATTTTGTAAATACCATTCAAATCTGCCTCTATACCTGAAGGCTGAAGATTAGAAAATGTAATGCCAATTTTCAAAAAGGGTTCCAGGAGTGACCCAAGTATCTACAGACCGGTAAGCCTAATGTCTGTGCCTGGTAAAATGGTTTAAGCTATAATTAAGAGCCAACTTACTAGTCATATGGATAAACATGGCTTAATGGGAATAACCATATTTATCCATATGCATGGATTTAGCAAAGGGAAGTCATGCTTTATTAACTATTAGAAGTCTTTGAAGGAGTAAATAAGCATGTGGATAAAGGTGAGCTGATCGATATAGTGTATTTGGATTTTCAGAAGGTGTTTGATAAATTTCCTCACAAGAGACTCCTCAGAAAGCTAAAAAGCCATGGGTTAGCAGGCGTTGTCTTACTGTGGATTGGTAACTGGTTAAAAGAGTAGGACTAACTGGTCCATTTTCTCAGTGGAGAAAGGTGACTTGTGGCATGCCCCAGGGATCTGTCCTGGGACCTGTGATTTAACTGTTTCATTAATGATCTAGAAAAGAGAGTGGACAAGTGAAGTGATCACATTTGCAGTTGACACAAAAATATTCGAAGTAGTTAAAACATAGGTAGTCTGTGAGGAACTGCAGAAAAACCTCGTGAGACTGGAGAAATGGATATCTAAATGGCAGATGAAATTTAATGTGGACAAGTGCAAGGTGGTGCACATAGGAAAAATAATCCTAACCTTGGAGTAAATTTTCAAAAGGATTTTCGTGTAAGTAGCATGTACTCACGAATATGTTATCTTATAAATGTTAAGAGGCTGTATGTGTTTTCTTGCATTGGAAATATTTGGGTATACTGAAACATGCGTGCGTACTTTTGAAGGAGAACTATGCAGCACTTTATAAACTGCGCTAGGAGTTTATAAAATACTAGCATAGATCACTTAGGCGCATAATTTTATTTATTTATTTATTTAACATTTTTTATATACCGAGGTTCTGGTAACAATGTTACTAATCACCTCGGTTTACATAAAACTTAAAAATGACTTAACACAAGTCTCTTACAGAGAACAAGGAAAATGAGGAACTTGGAAAAAATTGAATTAATTAAATAGCACCTTATAACATATGTACAATTTTAATTTAAATGCTGTTCTGCAGATACGTTTGAAAGTTAGGCTCTAGTTAAGCACGTAAATGTAACATGCTATCACAGCAATTTTCAAAAGCCATTGGTGTGGAGGAGTAGCCTAGTGGTTAACTCAACGGGCTATGAACTAGAGAAGCCAGGGTTTAAATCCCACTGCTGCTCCTTGTGACCTCGGGTAAGTCACTTCACCCTCCATTGCCTCAGGTACAGATTCAGATTGTGAGCCCTCTGGGGACAGGGAAATAACCACAGTACCGGAGTGCAATCCACTCTGAAGTGCCTGAAAGGCAAAAAATAAAAAGACCCACATTAAGTGCACTTAATGCTGGTAAAACTTATTGACGATTCAATGGCATATTTGAAATAATTTTCAAAAGCCCACATAAAGTGCTTTTACATGGATAAAACCCAGTTTTACGCGTGTAAATGCGCTTGAAAACCAGGCCCTGTGTGTATATATTGCTGGGTTCCACATCAGGGGCAACCACTCAAGAAAAGGATCTTGGGAGTCGCTGTGCACAGTGCACTGAAATCATCAGCTCAGTGTGTGGCGGTAGTCAATAAGGCACGCAGAATACTAGGAATTATTTGTGAAAGAATAGTAAACAAAGCAGAGAGACCGCACCTTCAGTACTGCATGCAGCTCTGGTCACCCCATCTCAAAAAAGATATAGCAGAATTAGAAAAGGTACAGAAAAGGGCAAGAAAAACGGTGACTGGGATGGAACAGCTCCCTTATGAGGAAAGGCTAAACAGATTATTTTATTTATTTATTTATTTATTTAAATTGTTTCTATACCGCTTTTTCAATAACAGTATTGGTCAAAACGGTCTACATATTAAAAACATACATAATATAACTAGGTAACTTAGTAATAAAACCAGCTTTAAAATACACAATTTAGGTAAGCAACAGTAAACAAGTAGTAAACAAAAAGCAATACAAAGTAGCCTGTTACGAGTCTATCGGTGTCTCAAAGAAAATTAAGAGAATGAAATTAAGAATGATCTACAGAGTGTAGATTAAATGCATCTGAGAAAAGGTTTTTTAATGTTTTTTTGAAATCTGTTGAATTTGTGAATAGACTTAGGGAAACTGGTAAGAAGTTCCACCATTGAAAAGGCTCTTTCTTTCTTGTAATGTCCAATCAAGCCATTCGATTAGAAGGTGCATCTAAGATATTTTTACTTAAAGATCATAAATGTCTAGTAGGTTTATAAATTCGGAGAATAGGGCAAAGCCAGATTGAGACTGGGTTGTGAATAAGTGAGTGAATAATGGTTAGAATTTTGTATTGAATCCTACATTTAAATCGGGAGCCAGTCTAGTAAAAACAGAACCGGAGAAATGTGATTTCTTAAAGAAGCACCGGTTAAAACTAGGGCTGCTGAATTTTGGATTAGCCGAATTGTATATATGTTACTGTTACGCGTGTAAATCCTTTTGAAAATTACCCCCTTATATTATAAGCCTCTGGGGACTGGGACACACAGCAAGTTTCCTTACCATAAATGGAGATTTCCATGGATAGCAGGATGAATTAGACATTACATAAAAGCGAGGGCTCTTCAGCTTGGAGTGGAGATGGCTGAGAGAAGATGTGATAGGGGGGTTATAAAATCATGAGTGGAGTGGAACAGGTAAATAGGCAACAGTTAATTACCCTTTCAAATAGTATTAGAAATGGTGATATTTCTTGAAAGTAACAGGTAGCAGATTTAAAACTAATTGGAGGAAGTGTTTTTTGTTCACTCAACACACAGTCGAGCTGTGGAATTTGTTGTCAGGAGGACATGGGGCTGTCGAAAGGTTTGGCTTATAATTCTCTCCGAGTCCAGGTGGCAGCCTTAGGCTGTTTTAGAGGATGGCTGCATGGGAGACCCTTAGCTTCGCATCCAGATGTGGTACGTTTTTTTGAAAGGGACAAAACATTTGCGTCCTCCAGTTCGTAGACTTGGTCTGTCCTGGAATCTCAATTTGGATCTGCGGGTTTTGTGTGGCCCTCCTTTTGAGCCCTTAAGCAGGGCTTCTTTGAAGGATCTTAGGCTGAAGGAGGTATTCCTAGTGGCGATTTGCTCGGTGAGACGGATTTCTGAGCTCCAAGCCTTATCGTGCAGGGATCCTTTTTTGCGGATTTCCAATGATGGGATCTCATTGCGGCAGTTCCCTCCTTTTTGGCCAAGGTGCTGTCTGCCTTTCATCTTAACAAAAACAATCTAGAGCAATGCTCTGTCGCTGTCAATAAATAAACTTCTAAATGATGTATGTTGTGTTTTCTGATTGTTTTAATAAAGTATGTGCCTACACAATAAGTGGTGTGAGTTTTATCAAAAAATATAAACTTGTTTACCTAAATGATAAATGGAGTAAGAGAAAGGTTTCATACATAGTGTAGGTGCCCAGCACCACTGTTCAGTGGTCTATAATCATTAACCTTCCTCCTCCTCCTTAGATTCTTTTTTGTGGTTTTTTTTGAAAGGTTTTTTTTTTTAATTTTTTGAAATTTTTTGAAAAAAAAAAAAAAAACCTTTCAAAAAAAACCACAAAAAAGAATCTAAGGAGGAGGAGGAAGGTTAATGATTATAGACCACTGAACAGTGGTGCTGGGCATCTACACTATGTATGAAACCTTTCTCTAACTCCATTTATCATTTAGGTAAACAAGTTTATATTTTTTGATAAAACTCACACCACTTATTGTGTAGGCACATACTTTATTAAAACAATCAGAAAACACAACATACATCATTTAGAAGTTTATTTATTGACAGCGACAGAGCATTGCTCTAGATTGTTTTTGTTCAGTTTCATCAGTTTGCTGTACTGTTTGGTGTACCTTTGATAGATTTTGCCTTTCATCTTAGCCAGACCGTGGAGTTGCCAGGGTTTTTGCATTTGACACCCATGTGAGGGAGATTTATCTGTTGGATGTGTGTCGGGTTCTCCTAAGGGATCTCAAGGTGACTAATAAATTTCAGACCTCGGACCACCTTTTTGTTTTATCAGTGGATCAAGGAAGGGTGGTAAGGCGACTAAGAGTACGATTTCCCCTGGGTTGAAGGAGGCGATAGTTTTGGCCTATATTTCTAAAGGCCAGCTGATCCCCGAGGGTTTGCGGGCACATTCCACTAGGGCTCAGTTGGCCTCCTGGGTGGAGTGCCAGTTGGTGTTGCTGCAGGAGATTTGTTGGACAGCAACGTGGTCCTTCTTGCATTCTTTCATGAAGCATTACCATTTGGATGTCAGGGTCTCAAGAGGAGGGCGCCTTTGGGGAAAGTGTGCTACGTGCAGGTCTTTCGGGATCCTACCCAGTGTAAAGGAGCTTGGGTACATCCCAATTGTCTGGACTGATCTGGGTATGAACAGGAAAGGAAAATTGGTTCTTACCTGCTAATTTTCATTCCTGGAATACCACAGATCAGTCCAGACTCCCAGCCCATTCTGATTATGATTTTTCGAAAGACCTCTCCTGATTCTGGATGCTGCTGGTGATGCAGAGTTTAATTTTGTTCTGAAGAAGATAATTGTATATAGTTCTCGCAGTTTGGAGATTTAAATTTTTTCTTTCTTGACCATAGTTCAGGGGTAGGTTTGGTTGGGTGTTCCAACTTGTTCCCCAGCTCTTTAGAGGAAGAGATCCTGGTGGTTTGGAGTTACACATCTTGGCTTGGGTACAGGTCAATATTGAGGGACTGCAGGTGGAACTCTCGGTTATGTAGCAGTGCCTCAAAGTTTTGTTCTCTGCCTCCATCCACTTGTCTGGACTGATCTGTGGTATTCCAGACTGAAAATTAGCAGGTAAGAAGCAATTTTCCTTTCTTGGATCCATTGTGGGGAGTAAAAACCAGACCTGGCTCAGCCTGTCCCTGATGACCTGGCATTTGTTGGCAGCCCTCTTTGACTAAGGTTGCCAGCTGGCTCCAGATACACCTGAGAGGGTTGATTTAGTCCTTTGTTTAGCCCATTGCATGCTGGGACTTGTAGTTCTGATTCTCCTATTTCGGTCCATAAGAAAAAAAACTGCAAGCCTCTGCACGTATGTTTTAAAATCTGACGGCCGCGCGCACTTGTGATGGATTTTTAAATCCATGCGCACATGTATGGGCGGCCAGCGACTCGCGCATGCAGGGGCGGGGGATTTTATAAGCTACGTGCAGCGATGCAATTGGGCCTCTCCCAGTTCCTATCCTAACCCTAACCTTCCTATCCTTTCCCCTCTCCTCCCCAACCCCTAACCCCTTCCTACCTGCTTATTTTATTTTGTCTGATTACTCACTGCTCCTCTGGAGTAATCTCTTCCCTGGGACAGTGGCTAATGGTGCTGTCCCGACCTGCCCAGAACATGCCCCCAGGTTGCCCCTTTCTTTAGGTCCGGCACTTGTGCGCATATTCGTGGTTACGCGCGTGCCCGGGCCCTTTAGAAAATGCTCGTGGCGTGCGCAGGGCCCGGCCATGCTCGTGGCGTGCGCAGGGCCCGGCCATGCACCGGTATCTGCGCGCGTGGCCGTTTGAAAATCGACTTGCGTATGAGCAATTGCTCATGCGCTTAGCTTAGAGGGAACTATGCCCACAATGCTTTAACAACCTGTTAAAAAGCTAATTTTCAGCCTTTGGGAAACTTTTTTTGAAAACTCCTGTGCTCACTTTCATATTTTAAGCTCAAATTCACAAAATCTTATTATCCACTGACTTCCCACGATTTCTTTGGCATAAAATTTGCCTTCCATTTTCCATTTTTTTCCCCCTGCAAGGATTTACTGCTTCTGCTCCGAAAGCCCTTCCAAAAACCTTGTGCTAGATTTTCACAAAAGATCCGGTCAGCTGGCACTGCCTAACTAATCACAATTGCTTTTATTTTCTCAACCGTTTCATAACAAGCACAAAATAAAACATATCTACTCATCTAAAACTTTTACTCTGGATGTCCTGGCCCAGGCTGTGGCTGTTTTCTGTAGCTGCCATACTCACCAGATCGAGGGTCGTCTTCTCTAGCACCTCCACCAGTTTCTCCACTTTTGTTCTAGGGGAGAAGATGAAATCATCGTCGACCCACAGGAAGTACTTGGTGGTGGCCTGAGAAATGGCTAAGTTTCGTCCAGCAAACCAGCCCTGGAGAGGAGGAGGAAGGGGAAAAAAAAATGACAAGCTCAAATTTAAAATTAAAACACACCATGATTTGGAGCAGTGATGGACCAGAGCAGATGCCACACTGGACCTCTCTATGTCGTCATGAAGGCCACAGGGGCCTGCTTAACAAAAATGCATTCCGCAGGTACAGAATGGATAACAATCTTGTAATAAACATACAAAAAAATGTTAATGCCTGCTTGCAGCTTCCCTGTCTCTCCTCGGTCAGATCTACTCAGTTTAACAGCTAAAAGTCACTTTTCCCTCCCCCCGTTTTTGGTTTTTTTTTTTACATTCACTCCCTTCAGAGCGGCACTAGATGGGCTCAGCATGTGTCTCCTCTGGGAGTTAACGTTATCTAACTGCTCTGTTATCTAATGATCAATATCAAATATAAAAAAAAAAAAAGGATAAACATGCTTCAGGCACGAGGCGGCCGCTGTGAAGAGGCCAAGGCCCCGGGGAGCAAGAGACCCTTGACTGGCTCTGGGACCTACCTTCCCGAAGGGCATGAAGTACTGTTCAATGAAGGGTCCTTCCACCTTCTCGGGGTGCTCGTTGTCGTCGGCGATGATGATGCTGACCGTTGGGTAGAAGCGACGGATGCTGCTAATCAGCGCACGCAGCTTGTCATAGCGCAGGAAGGTTTTGGTGAGTATGCTGACCAGGGCGCTGACATTGTAATCCGCTGGAGGGCAATAAAAGAAACAAAGTGGGAAGTGTCTTCGAGGAAAGGTACGGGTCTGGGAAGCAGCATGTCTGGCTTGCGTGGGCCCAGATGTACTAGCGACCAAAACCAAAGGATGATGTTCTGTGCAGAATAAAGAACGCCTGGTGTTCACCGATCCTTTTTGTTTTGGTCGCTACTGCAGTACTGGATCGGTTTCCGGTCTGTTTTTTTGGACCGAGATGTACTAGGCCGGGGCCTAATGAAGCATATATAAAGCCCTGTGAGTCTGCTAGTTTGCTTGTATAGGTCTGGAAACGGTGGTTCTTTCGCTCCAGGATTTAATTTCTTACAGCTTCTACGGGGGGGGGGGGGGGGGAATTTTCCAAGCAAACACTTCTGGGATAAAAAGACAAAACCAAAACACTGCTGATTTTTAAATTTAGTCCATAGGGGGGGTGGAGAGAAAGATCATGGTATGTTTTTGTTTTTTTTAACAAGCAGTATTCCTCCTGCTACGTTGGGCTTTTAGCAGTTAGCCTTCATTCCAATTAACCCTGGATTTCCCCCCCCCCCCCCTTTTTATACCTACTCTGGTCAGTGCAGCGATGGGTCCTAGGCCAGGGGCCATGGACCAGGATTTCCTCTGCAATCATGGGCCCCAGATTTGGCCACTAGGTGTCACCCTTAAGCAATGACACAACACCCTCAGCCCTCACCCTTCATGGAGCTGTCAACGCAGTCTCCACAGCATCCCCCAGACCCAGCTGAGCAGGGAAGCAGAAGACCCAACTGGGGGATCGAACCAGGTGATCTTTTGCATGGCAATGCACATCACTGCTGCTGAATCACCATGTCATGTTCTTGGCCCTGCAGTTCTTGCTGTTTTTTTTGCACAGCATGCTATCATAGACTAGCCACGTCCAAGGCTACTGCATCTCATTAGTGACTGATTCGTGCATTTGAACCTTGCATCCCTCAATAAAGACATTAGCATTAGGTATGTGCATATGAAGTCACCAGGACTGTAAGGACTTGACTGAATATTCTGAGACTTTTCTAATGTCACCATTTCAATCTGTCTTTTCTTAGACTGCACACATTTTCATTTTGGCCACAACCTAGAGGGACAGGCAAGTCCTCTCACCTCCTGCTTTCCTTATGACAGCAAAAAAAAAAAAAAAAAAAGAATCAAAATACTTGTTTGTGGAGGCAAAATCAAGCTGTGTCTGAAATGCATGGCTATGTGAACCTCTTCAAGATGGACAAAGAGGTCTCATCCCGCAGAATTGCTAAGTGGCCCAGTTAAAATTTGGGCCAGTCCTGATCCCTTTTGGTTTTTTTTAAAAGCATCCTCACCTCATCCATGAATAAACGTGTCATGACTTCCGTTTTGTGTTCAAACTTAATTCTGGAGCAGACTCCAAAACTCCACTCACAAACATTTCATCCGACATTAGCTACTCCTGGAGTAACTAAACCAGGAGAGAAACCACCTCCCAGGGTGGGATTAGTTTATTCAGTTTGGATCTCACTCTCCCACCTCCTTCTAGTGTGAACACAAGCGGCAGTGAGCCTAGGATGAATGCGCAGTCACTGCTGGATTACAAAGGTTGTCAAAGCGATGGCAGAAAAACAGGACGGGCAGGACTGGTCTCGGCTTGCCTTACAGCCCCTTCCTACCAGTGAAGGCGAGAGAGCACTTACGGCCGGAGGACCCTGGGTTATACAGCTTCAGGGTTGGCGCGTAGCGGATTTTGATGACGAAAGTGGCCTGGTGACCATCAGTCTCAAGTTGAACTGCAAAACAAAAAGAGCAAAGAGGACTTGGTGGTAACCAATGCAGATCTCCGAGAGCACCGAGACGCTATGCAGGTCCTACAGTTTGCAGGCCAAGTGAACTGTGTACTTTGGCAGGTGAGAGTGTGATATTCACCCACTGAAACATGCCCACAAAGCTGTATGGTCAGATCTCTAAGTAGCGTCAGGAACTTTACCCAGTGCAAGCTCCAGGGAAGGAGACCAGTCCCAGGGTAGATGGCCAGTGCCACTGTCACCTAAGAAGCTCTCCATTGCTGTAGAACCATGTGGCTAGTGGATGCATGCGATGCTGGGTGAGCTTGGGCACATTAATCTCTGGCCCCATGCCCAATGGGCAGGCAGATTCAGTGATATCGTGTTTTTTTTATACACTAGATTTCCGTTATGGAAAGGGATGTTTAATATTGATGTTCCCCTTTCAAACACTTCAACGGGTGGAAGCCTTTTATTCTTGAGCAGCTGCACAGTGATATCCACTAAAAGCCGACGGTCAAGAAAACTGGCAACCTTGATGTGGCCTGCGTCACCACCCACCTGCGTCAGCGGTGTTGGGATGGAAAACCACGTTGGTATAGGTGATAAACTGTAACTGCTGATTCAGGTTGTCCAGGCGGGGGCTGGACAGGGAAAGCCTCATCTCCCCCTCACCCGTCACCTTCACGTTGTCAACCACTGCTGCCACGTTAAATGTTCCCATAGTGGCTGACAAATGAACCTAAGCAGATTGGGAAGGAAGAGCGTTATGGCGTTAGCTACCCATACAATATTTTAAATAGTACTCATCGGTCTTAACTTTACTTAGTTCCTCAGCGTTCTGATGTGGCACAGCCCTGTCACAGATAGTTTTACCAGCTTTCATCACATTGCCCCCTCCACCCGCCTTTTTTTTTCATTTTCCCCCCTAAAAGCATCAGAGAGAAAATTTCACTAGTTTCTGTGCATAAGTTCTTCGTTTAAAGCCCATGGTAAATATTTCAGCTAATATGCAAATTTTGACATATATTCACAAACTAAGAAACCCATTGCTTACCTAGAACCTCTCACCTCCAAAATTCCCTTCCTCCATCTCCTGGGACGAAAGGAAAATTGGTTCTTACCTGCTAATTTTCGTTCCTGTCGTACCACGGATCAGTCCAGACTGCTGGGTTTTGCCTCCCTTCCAGCAGATGGAGACAGAGAAAAAACTTGAAGAGCACCCCCTCTTAACCTGGTGTGCCACCTGCATCTCTTCAGAATAATCATTACCAAAGCAGAACATAATAACATAATATGGATCAAGCAAAGGACAAGAAGAAACCCAACCAAAGTAACCATAAACTTGAAAAAACTGAGCACAGGATAAGGAGACACCTGTGCCTACTTCAGAACTTGGAACAATCAGAGCAGACTCTCAAGAAACCTACTGATCATCCCCCAAATGGGAGGGCATCTGGACTGATCAGTGGTACTACAGGAATGAAAATTAGCAGGTAAGAACCAATTTTCCTTTCCCTGCACGTACCCAGATCAGTCCAGATTGCTGGGATGTACCAAAGTTTCCCCATCTAGGATGGGACCTTGAAAGTCCTGCTCGAATGATACTGCTTCCAAAACTGCTGATGTCCGGTCCCTGGATGTCCAAGCGGCAAATTTCTTGTGGCGAGACCAACTGGTACTCTGCCCAGGAAGCAGCCTGAGATCGAATCGAATGTACTTTCAAACCATTGGGTACAGGCCGATCCCAGCAAATGTAAGCGGAACAATAGCCTCTTTCAGCCAACGGGTTATGGTCACCTTTGATGCTTTGTGACTTTCTTAGCGCTGCTTCACAAACCAAACAGAGGATCTGATACCCGGAAGGCATTCATGACCTTTGACGCTTTGTGACCTTTCTTAGCGCTGCTTCACAAACCAAACAGAGGATCTGATACCTGGATCTGATACCCAGAAGGCATTCATGACCTCAAGATAATGCAACCCTTCTGACATTTTAGACATTTAGACCCTTCTGACATTTAGAACAACCCTTCTGACATTTAGATGCCTCTGCTGCCTAGCATGAGGCGCCTCCATCTCGACATTTGGAAAGACCAGGAGCTCCACAGACTGATTCAAGTGGAAGGTCGAGAAAACTTTTGGCAAAAAGGATGGAACCGTTCTGAGGGAGACTCCGGATTCGGAAATTTGCAAAGAGCTTGGAGCTCAGAAAACCTCCTAGCTGAGCAGATTGCCACCAAAAATACTGCCTTCAACGTGAGGTCCTTCAAGGTGGCCTTCTTAAGAGGTTCAAAAGGGGCAACACACAAGACCTTGAGGACTAAAGGCTCCAGGATGGACATACTGGACAGATTAGAGGATTCAAATGTTTTGCCCCCCCCCGGAGGAAACACACCACATCCGGATGTGCCTCTAGTGCCGCACCATGAACCTTGCCTCTAAGGCTTCCGGTGTAATTGCTCAGTAATCTTGCACAAAGAAATATATGGAAATCTGCAGACCTGCAAGAAAACAAGCTTCAAGAGGACAGAAGACAGACAGGGAAGGGCGTCTGGACTGATCCGTGGTACTACAGGAACGAAAATTAACAGGTAAGAACTAATTTTCCTTTCCTGTATGTACCCGGATCAGTCCAGACAGTGGGATGTACCAAAGCTTCCCTAAACTGGGTGGGACCGAGACAGTCCCGCTCGAAGCACTTGCCGCCCAAAGGAACCAAACACCGGAGCGGGTACATCCAGACGGTAGTGTCGAGCAAAAGTGTGCAGAGACGTCCAAGTGGCGGCCCTGCAAATCTCCTGCGGGGAGACAGATTGACTCTCCGCCCACGAAGTAGCCTGAGAATGCAGAGAATGGGCCTTCAGACCCTCAGGAAGTGGACGACCTTGACAAAGATACGCCTAGGAAATGGCTTCCTTCAACCACCGCGCAATCATGGTCTTAGAAGCCTGTTTACCACGGTTGGGACCACTCCAAAGGACGAAGAGATGGTCCGATACCCGGAAGTCATTGGTGACCTGGAGATAGCGAAGCAAGACTCGTTTTACATCTAGCCGATGAAGGTCGCCACCCACCGTACCCGCAATCTCCTCCGGAGAGAACGCTGGGAGTTCGACCGACTGGTTGACATGAAAAGCGGAGACAACCTTAGGCAAGAAGGAAGGAACCGTCCTGAGAGAAACCCCAGAATCTGAGAAACGCAAGAAGGGCTCCCGACAGGACAGCGCCTGAAGCTCGGAAATACGGCGAGCAGAGAAAATAGAGACCAAAAAGGCAGTCTTTAGAGTAAGATCCTTGAGCGTAGCGTGGCGAAGAGGCTCTAAGGAAGCCACACAGAGAGCACGAAGGACTAGGTTGAGACTCCACGACGGACACGTGGCCCGAGAGGGGGGGCGGAGGTGTCTAACGCCCCTCAGGAAACGAATCATGTCAGGGTGGGCTGCTAAGGCATGACCGTCCACCCGACCCAGGAGAGAGCCGAGCGCAGAGACTTGAACGCGTAGAGAACTGAAGGAGAGGCCCTTAGAGAGACCCTTCTGAAGAAAAGAAAGAATCAAAGGAATCGAGGTGGAGCGCGCAGGGACACCCGCCTCCGTACACACGGACTCCAAAACTTTCCAGATGCGCACATAGGCCAGAGAAGTCGACTGCTTCCGGTCTCACAGCAGGGTGGAGATGACCACCTCCCTATAACCTTTGCGCCTCAGGCGACGCCGTTCAAAAGCCAGGCCACAAGACAGAAGCGATCGGCCTGGTCGAAATATACAGGCCCCTGCCGGAGGAGACGAGGGAGATGACCGAGGCGCAGGGGCCCGTCCACTGCTAGATTGAGATCCGCGAACCACGGCCTTCGCGGCCACTCGGGAGCGAGAATCACCGGTCCCCGGTGGAGCTCGATTCTCCCGAAAACTTTCCCCACCAGTGGCCACAGGGGAAACACGTACAGAAGGACGTCGGCTGGCCAAGGTAGAGCCAGAGCATCCACGCCCTCTGCGCCATGCTCCCTCCAGCGGCTGAAGAACCGATTGGCCTTGGCATTGCGCAGAGTCGCCATGAGGTCGAGGTCAGAGCAATGGCCGCGTCCGAGAGCTCCCATTCTCCCGGATCAAGCGACTGCCGGCTGAGGAAGTCGGCTTGAACATTGTCTTTTCCGACGATGTGAGAAGCCGCAAGGCACTGTAGGTGACGCTCCACCCAAGCGAGGAGACGGCTGGCTTCTAAGGCTACCAGGGGACTGCGAGTGCCCCCTTGGCGATTGATGTAGGCAACTGTGGTGGAGTTGTCGGACAGGACTCGTACCGCCTTGCCGCGGATCAGGGGAAGGAACTCCTGAAACGCCAGGCGGACCGCCAAAGTTTCCAGTCGATTGATGTGCCAGCGCGACTGAGTCTGCGACCATGTTCCCTGGGTGGACTGAGAAAGGCAGACCGCACCCCAGCCCAACAGGCTGGCGTCCGTGGTCATTATCGTCCACTGTGGAGCTTGAAGAGGCATCCCTTGCAGAAGATGAGGAAGAGACAGCTACCACTGTAATTCGTCGGCAGTAGAATCCAAGAATGGAAGGACTACGTGGAACTGCTCCGACACTGGCTGCCAACGGGACAGCAAAGCTTTCTGTAATGGAAGCATATGAGCAAAAGCCAAGGGGACAAGGTCGATGGTAGAAGCCATGGATCCCAGGACTTGGAGATAATCCCAGGCTGTCGGGGAGGGTAGGGCAATCAAAATCTGGACCTGATCGATCAGCTTGAGGGCTCGCGCCCGAGGTAAGAAAACCTTGCCTACTCGGGTGTCGAAGTGGGCTCCCAGAAATTGCAACTCCTGGGAGGGCCGAAGCTTGCTCTTGGAAAAGTTCACTATCCACCCGAGAGAGGCAAGGAGCTCCAAGACGCGATCCACCACCCACCGGCAAGAGGTCTCCGACTTGGCCTTGATGAGCCAATCGTCCAGATAGGGATGGACGAGAATCGCCTCCCGGCGCAAGGCCGCCACTACTACTACCATGACCTTCGTGAAGGTGCGAGGAGTGGTCGCGAGGCCAAAGGGGAGAGCTCGAAACTGGAAGTTCTGGTTGAGAATGTGGAATCGGAGATACTTCTGATAGTCGCGGTGAATGGGAATATGAAAATAAGCTTCTGCGAGATCGAGGGAAGCAAGGAACTCTCCGGGGCGGACCGCCGCAATGACCGCCCGCAGGGTTTCCATGCAGAAGTGGGGGATCTTGAGAGCCCGATTGACCCTCTTGAGGTCCAATATTGGGCAGAAGGACCCGTCCTTTTTGGGCACGGTGAAGTAAATAGAATACTGGCCAGCGCCAATTTCCCTTTCCGGGACTGGGACCACCACTGTCAGATCCAGAAGCTTGGAGAGTCTGGACCACCGCGTCCCTCTTGGCCCGGCCGCAAGGCGAGAAAAGAAAGAGATCTGGAAGTTCCCTGACGAAGTCGAAAGCGTACCTGTCTCTGATAATGTCGAGGACCCACTGATCCGACGTGATCTTGACCCATTCCTCGAAGAACAGGGAGAGGCATCCGCTGAGGTAAGGAACCGAGGAATGGGTCGGTTGAAATTCATTGCGTGGCAGGTTTAGTGGCGGCACGCACGGGCTGGCCCTCGCGAAAGGGCCGTCTGCCACAAAAGGACTGCGACCAGGACTGCGCACGAGAAGACCCCCTCGCAGAACCGCCCCGCCCCAGAGAAGCGAAGCGACGCTGGCCCCTGAAGCGAGAGCGAGAGGCCGCGAAGGATCGGGAAGACTTAGGGCGGTCCTCTGGGAGCTTATGGACCTTGTTGTCAGCCAAGGAGTCCATAAGCTTCTCAAGATCCTCGCCAAAGAGCATCTTACCTTTGAAGGGCAGCGTGCCCAGCCGAGTCTTCGAGGACTGATCAGCCGACCAGTGGCATAGCCAAAGGAGCCTCCGGGCCGCCACTGCCGAAACCATCGCCTTCGCCTGGACACGGACCAGATCGTAGAGGGCGTCCGATACGTAAGCGGTGACTGCCTCCAGACGTTCGGCTTGTTCTGCCTCACCTGGCGGAAGCGCCCGGGCGCAGAGTAACTGTTGGACCCACTGGAGGCCCGCTCACATCATGAGACTGCTACAGCAAGATGCCCGGACCCCAAGGGCCAGAACGTCGAAGATGCGCTTCAGGTAAGCCTCCAGCTTATGATCTTGTGAATCCTTCAAGGCTGTGGAACCTTCCACCGGAATCGTGGTGTGCTTGGCCACTGCAGAAACATAAGAATCCACCGATGGATATCGCAACAGCTGCAAGCCCTCCTCCGGGAGGGGATAGAGCTTATCCATCGCACGCCCCACCCGAAGCGCACCCTCAGGAGCCTCCCATTCCCGCAGGATAAGGAGCTTATGGGGTGGAAGGGAAAGGCCGAGGCCGGAGCCCGGAGCCCTCCCAGAACCGGGTTCATATCCTTAGGGAGCGAGGCCATGAGATTATCCACGGAGGGACTCTCCAGACCCAGCTCCTGCAAAACAAAAGGGAGGAGGGGCTCTAATTCCTCCTTACGAAAAAGACGGAGGGCTCTAGGGTCATCCCCCTCTTGGGGGGGGGGGGGCATCCGCCGAATCCGAGGAAGCAGCGGGATCCGAGGACACGGGAGATACCGGGGGGGGGGGGCACCCCCGGGACCACCCGCACCCGAACTGGTCCCTGGGGCTCCGCGGCCGGGCCAGTGGTCAACGGCGCTGAGCGAGGGATTTTTGGCGGGGGGGGGCAAGGGGGGGGCTTTCGTCCAGCTCATTCAGGCTAGCTAGATAAGATTTGTGCATGAGGAGGACGAAATCCGCTGAAAAAGGGACCCTGGATTTGGCGGGGGGGGGGGGGGGCGAGGGAAGGTCAGGACACCCCTCCTGGGCACCCGCGGGGGCCAAATCGGGGGTTAAATCAAAAAAATCTGGCCCCCCAGCCCCAGGGAGCACTGAAATCGGCCCCGATGAAAAATCCAAGATGGTGGCCGTTCCCGGGCTCTGCCGACCCGGGAAATACCTAGCCATGTCGGGAGGAGTGGAGCCCCGGGCTAAATTTGCTTGTCCTGCCGAGGAGGGACCTTCCCCACCCAGCAGGCAAGCAGTGCAGAGGCCCTGCCGCGAAAAATGCGAAGAAGGCAGCTCACAAGAAAGGCAGGCTGCCAGCCGGGACATAGCTAAGCCGCGGCTGAAGAAAAAAAAGCTGAAAAAAATGCTTGATTGACAAACCTGCTGCCTTCTGCTTCTCTGGCTGCTGGTTCTAGCCCTACTCTGACCAGAAAAAAATAAAAAAGCTGGTCAACTGCTGCAAATAAGTTAGAGGTAGGTGAGTACCTGCAACTTATGGAAAGTTTGAAACTTTTAAACTCCTTTTTTTTTTTTTTTACTGAGCGCAGCAGCGGGTTAAAAACCCTTTCGGCAGCCAGAGGGGCAACGAGGCCCAGAGAGCATCGGTCCCCACACCTGGAAGCGTCCACGGTCTCAGGACTATGCAGGGAACCCCCTCCTGCAAAAGGGGCAAAGCCCCCCTGAGCCGGGCAAGAGCTGGGAGACGGACGTCTCCCACACAAAAACAGTAAAAGCATTAAAAGAAGGCAAAATTTCCTTCATAGATTTTTTAGTTTTTCCTTTGTTTGTAAAACAAGTGGGAATCAAAGAACTACTTGCTTGAGCCGAAAAAGAAAGAAGAAGAGGCTGACTAGCCTACAGCAGAGAACCGAAGGGGAGATGCTGCACCTGCTGGAGACAGACAAATACTGAAGGGGTAGAGGATAGGCTCTGTCCTGATATAGGGCATCCTTCAAGTTTTAGTCTGTCTCCACCTGCTGGAAAGGAGGCTCCACCCACTGTCTGGACTGATCCGCGTACGTACAGGAATCCACCTTCTCCCTGGGAAACTTGTTCCACCTTAGTCCCCCCCTATTAGAATTTAAACCCAGTACCTATCTTACCCCTAGTGTAGACAGAGCATACCCGATCTTCAAGCTCTGTCTACACTCCCAAACACCTTTATTTATTTTAAGAACCCTGTCAAGCTAGTCTTCAGTCCTCCAGCTACATAAATCCAGTTTCTAGAGTGCAATCTATCCTCAAAGATCATATTGTCACAAATTCTTGTTATTCTGTGAACTTTGTCCACAGTCTCCACATGCTTTGCAATCATTCCACCTTTGGCTATTTTAACTCCACCAGTTTTTATTTTTTTCTCCAGGGTGTGTAACATGAGCTGAATGAAATGTGTCCCCTCAGGCAAGCAACTTATCTCAAAACAAATAATTGCTTACAGATGTATCTGTGTTTGATACTATTATCTATTTCACGGTTGTATTTTGGTTACCTGGCCTTAAACTTTGCCTAGTAAGGGATAGGCATGATTTAAAGAAATAAATATATCAGTCCACAATCATTATATATATTATTCTGCTACTCACCCTGTACCCTTTCTGCCCAGCATCTTCAAGTCGTAAGCCTGGAAAACAGAAAAAAAGATAATTAAATAGCACTAACACATTAGAGAACTGAAATGGATATCCCTGATTGACTCAGTCTGTGGTGTAGCCAATGGAAAATGTAAAAGCTCAGCTACAAAGATTTAAAATGACTTCTGAAGAAAACCAACTAATCACTCAGCACTCAAACAATAACAACTCTACCTATGAAAAGGCAACACTGCAAGTATTACACCAGGCCCTAAAACACCAACACACCTCCTATTAAGAAAACAGAAGAAGTGATGTTGCTATAGATCTTTACATAGAAACCACACACCAGCAAAATACCTCACCTAGGTCATGCATGCCAAACACAAACGGACCCTCACCAAATACAGAATAGAGAGATCATAAAGTATAAATAGAAGCGTGCAGACAAAAACTGAACTGGAAACCACAACCAGTCAGACTCTGTATGCAGTACAACAATGGAAAAAATGAAAACATTACCATTCCTCATAAAACATCAAAAAATATAAAACATCAATAATAACAGTAAAACCATACTGTAACGGAGTGATCCCCCAGAGGGAGAGGACTCTGAGGGCAGGACCCTGCTGGGGCAGGGAGAGGCCTGAGGGTGGGAGCAGCTGGGGAGCATAAGAGTGTAAGCCCAGCTGGCTTCAGGAGGCCCTGCATCTCCAGGAGAGGAAGCTCTGAAAACTGCATTAGAAAAGGCTGGAGCCCATGTGGCTTTGTGCCTCCAGCCTGGGAAACACTGCTTGGTTCCCCACACATACTAACAAAAAGAAAAAATATTTTAAAAACAGGTGACAAATAGAACATCCAATAAATAACAACTCATAAATTTTTTTTTTTTTTAGATTTCCCAACCACCAATAAAATATTTCAAACCAGCAGCCCTCCCCCATGCACTCTTCTTCCTAAGTTGTATTTATTTATTTATTTATTTAATTTCTTTTCCTATACCGATGCTCAAGACTAGGTCTTATCGTACCGGTTTACAATGTAAAAAAAAAAAAAAAAAAAAACAGGGAGCATAAAAAAAGTTGTACTGGCAAATTAGGTGCTGCTTTGCTGGCGGGGAAGGGGGAGGAACGCTCCATTCTTCTTTTTGCCAGTGGGGTGTGGGAACCACCACCAGTACGTTATCAAATGATGCTGCCGGTGGGTTGGGAGCCCCATCGCCATGTCAGCAAACTATGCCACCCTCTTCCTGCCAGTGGGGGTGGGAACGCCACCGGCATCTCATCTACCCGTGTTGCTGCACAGGACCTTTATTTGGTGTTTGGCAGGAAAATGAGGCAGTCACTGCAGGGCACTTTCTACCACTCCAAAACGTTTGCCACCTGAGGTCACCTGCCTAATGATAGAACCACTCCTGACTGAAGTCAAATATGGCCATTTCCCAGGAGCTCAATGAGAACTGCAGAAAGGAGCAGCATAAAAGCAGGGTTACTGACAAGCTCCATTCAATTCATAAAAGGCAGGCTGAGTCAGTCCTGGTTTTGACCCATTGCATATATGGCCTTCTATTACCTTTCTTAGAGATACTGGAATTAGAAGTAAGGTTGCCACCTGGCTCCATGTCATAAAGAATAGGCTAATCCAATCCTAGCTTTATCCTTCTGCATGCAGGGATGTCATGACTCAGCGTGTGTGAACCCTTGGGGCCACTAATCAGATTCACGCTGCCTAACCAGCACACAGCACTGCTGAGGCTCGAATCGGTGGGAAGAGACTGGCCCAAAATGTCAGCCAGGCAGGAACGGGCAGGGATTAGTGAAGGCAGAATTTGTTGTGGCTCCTGGCTGCAGCAGGCCGCAGCCAGTCACTCCTACCTGCTCTACCGCCAGCCTCCGACGCGGCGCGCTCCACGGCAAGCTGACCATGGCCTTCCTCATGGCCGCGAACACCGTCCTCCGTCCAGCGGGGGTTTCCCTAGGTGCGCGCGGGGGCTCCTCCCTTTAAAGGAGCCGCGGCAGGAAACCTCAGCCCGGCCCCGGGAGATGACATCACAAACCCCACAGCAGTCTGCAGTCCTTTGCCTTTGCAACAGGTCGTCTCCTCGGAGTGCTAGTTGCTGTTCCTGACATCTTTGTTCCTGTTCCTGCCTTGATCCTGTTCCTGGTTCCGTTCCTGCTTCTGCTCCAGTCCTTGTGTTCCTGAGTCCTGTTCTGGCGTTCCAGTTCCTGCTTTCCTGCCCGTGCCTTCGTTCCAGCCTTCGGTCTTCTCCTTGATCTTCAGTTCCTGTGACCCTGTCCTCGGCTTGATCTCCTGGTTTGACCTCGGCTTGTCTCCTTGCCTCTGCTTGCCTGCTGCCCGTCTCGACCCTTGGCCTGGTACTTCGCTCTTGCCTCTCTGCTGCCTGCCCTGGATCTTCGCTTTGGATTCTGTTCCGCACCTTCGCTGCCAGCCCAGACCCAGACGTCTGACCCTGTCTTCATCTTCAGCTCCATCATCTTCCATGAGGCACCCGCACCTATGTCCTGCCGGCCCCGGCACCCAAGGGCTCAACCTGCGGGGGACGAGGGCTGGTATAGCTGAAGGTCCAGCCAGGTTGTCCTCACCAGCTCCACCTACCAGAGACAAGATCCATTGGGGGCAATCCCTCAGTGGTTACATCACCACTCTCTCTGGTCCAAGGGTCCACAACCATAACAGGATTCAGGACTAACAGCCATACCTGAGAACGCTCTGGATTTGGGCCGGAGACTCTGGAAATCTAACGAATTGCCGGGTCTCCGGGCCAACACCCTAAAACTCTGGATGACCTGCTGCAGAAGGCTGGAAGAAAAAGGGTAGAGGAAGGAGAAGAGTCAGCACCCATGCCTCAGGAAGGCGATGTGAAGAGCGAGATGAGCAGGAGCGTTGCCCTCCCCTGTGAGAAACAAGAAACTGCAGACGCAGGAGGAGGAGCAACCGTGTCGGGCTGCGCGCCAAAAACAAAACAGAGTGGCCCAACATTGCAAGAGGAGAAGGAAGTGGAGTGCATGTTCTGCGGGCTTGGGTTAAGAGGAGGCTCCTGTGGCTAATGAGAATCGAGGTGAGAAGACAGAAAGAGTGCATATGTGTGTGGAAGAGGGAGCGAAGTGAATGAGTGTGTATGTGTGTGTAAGTGTATGCATTTATGGGCATGTGTGGAAAAGGGAGAGGAGAGTGTGCATGTATATGTATGGAAGAGGAAGAGAAGTGAGTGTGTGTTTGGAAAACAGGAGTCAGGGCATATATATGTGTGAAAGGAGAGAAGTGAGTGTGCATGTATGTGTGTGGAAGAGAGTGAATGTGTGCGTGTGAAAAAGGGAGAGGAGTGAGTGCATGTGTGTCTGAGTGCACGTATATGTGTGGAAGAAAGAGAGAAGTGAGTGTGCATATGTGTGCGGACAAGGGAGAGAAGTGAGTGTGTGAGAATTAAGATGTATGTGTGTGAGTGAACATGTAAGTATGCTACTGTGTGAGAGAGGAAGTTTGTGTGCACACTGCTATCACCCCCCCCCCCCCCCGCGACAATCTCAGGGTGAAAGGAAATAATCAAATGTTCCCAGGTATGCTAATAGCAGGCAGAGAGGGGTCAGGGACAAGGCCGGAATACCACAGATAAATTGGACCACTGAGGCAGCAGCAAGGCAAGGCAGCAACACCAGGAACCACAATAGCACAAGATCAAGGATCAGGACCTCTTGCTCAGGCACTCACCAAGGCAACTGAGCCTCCTTTTCTTTCAGCATAGCAGTGATGTCAGCACCTATGCCACAGAAAGTCCTGGAGGCTGGGCCTATGAAACCAGTGAGTACTGCGAGTCCTTAGTCTAGGCCACAGGATGTAGCCCTGAAGGCAAGACGTCGGGAACCACTCCGGGTCATCACTGGGGAAGACATGGCATGCTGGACGCAGAGCCACAAGGTACAGGGTGCTGACCGGGGTATAGCAACCCTGGGGTCGGAAGCATGTTACTAGGGACTTGTAGTTCTCATTTTCTTAAGTAAAAATGGGACAATCAGAACCTCAAGTCTCTGCATGTAATGGGATAAAGCCGGACTGGATTAGCATGTTCCTAATGGCATGGAGCCAGATTTACCTAGAAGTCCATAGATGCTATGAGGTAAAGTTAGAACTGGTGCAGCCTGTTCTTAATCATGCAGAGCTTGCTTAGAGCTCTCCTCTGACTCAGGCCCACCCAACTGGCTGAACTGGTCCCGGTTTTGCCCCTTTACATCTACAGACTTGCAGTTTTCACTCAAGAAATCAGATCTACAACTCCACAGACGCAATGGGACAAAAGTAGAACTGGATCAGGTTGTCAGAACTGATCTTGGCACAGCGTCTGCCCTCAGTCTGCCGGCGAGGAATTTCAAACGTCGCCACCATGACGCCACAGTAATACTGAGTAAGGCAAAGGGCAGCAGCACACGCATCTCTCACCTGGCACCAGTATGGTCTGCAGTGGCCGAACTTCTACCCCTTGCACTGGGTACTCCAGGGGAGAATTTGCTTTGGCAATGATGAGCTTGTCTGCCAGAGACTGAGTCCTGCAGGGCACAGAGAGAGCACACAGTATAAAAGAAAATCCCTGCCAAAGCCATGAAAGCAGCATGCCAGAAAGATCCCTCAGAATATTAACCTGCCTGCTTTTTTTTTTTGGCTTGTCTTATGCCCTCTTTTGGTCTTGTCTTATTCTTCTATCTCTTTTCTTTTTTGTATATATTTAGTCCTTATACTTGCATACAATTTTTTTTTTGGGGGGGAGGAAAGGGAGTGTTCGCCTTTTTCTTCCTCCCCAGCAGAGCTTCTGAGACTCTCATTTCCTGAGTAAACCTATTTGTGCTATATTCATGCTTCACATATTAATGGCTCAAGTGGGCAACATTTTCTGACAATTTATTCCCAGGCCTTCACATTAACAAGCACAAAAAGATGCCAGATTTATATCATGCCAAATGACGGTGAGAAATAATGTGACCTCTGTGCTAATCTATTACATCTGCACAATACAATTTGCTTTCACACTGTAAATTTGTAAAACCTGCACAAAGGTTTTTGAATGAAGGAATAAAATGAAGCAAAACAGCACTGAACCCCAATCTGTCAGCATTAAGACGAGAGCTAAGATCTGACAGCCAATCAAAACTTGTGCTAAGACACAACTCAAAATTTTACAATTTCTTTTAGCATTGAAAAAATAATTGGGGTATTTCTTAGTGTCGAGACAGATGAATTCAGAACCAGTGGTTTATGCACCTCTACCAGCAGATGGAGACGGAGCAAAGTTGACGTAACAATATATATACTCCTGCAGTGACATTAGCCAGCCAGTATTTTCCATCTCCAGCAGATGGTGGGCGTGCATCTGATTCAAGTGAAAATCTGAGACCACTTTAGGCCAGAAGGAAGGAACAGTACGCATCTGTATCGCCCCTGTGTTATGCTCCGCGGCTGCAGACGGCTGCGACCTCTGTTGCTCACCTCTTTTTTTACTCTTTGGCTCCATTGGGCGAACTCGCAGCCTCTGCCAGCTACCGCCGGTCTTCCAGCCTCCGTTCCCGGGCCCACCTGAGCACCATGGACACTGCCAACCGCCATCTTACCCTCGGGGTTCCCTAGGCGCGCGCATGCGCTCCCCGACCTGCTTTAACCATTTCATGGCGGGAACCTCGGGGGCGTCCCCTTTAGATGACATCACTCAGCTCCAATATTTAAGCTCACTTGCCCAGACAGCCGATGACTTAGCAACTAATTCATCTTGCTGAATCTACCTACTCTCGCTAGAGTGCTTGTTCCGGTTCCTGCTTCCGTGGTGTGAGACAACCAGGTACCCGCTCCTTGGGGCCCTTCTTCGTCTCTTGGCTATCCGCTCCTCGGAGGGCCTTTGACCTGGACTCCTGCCTGCCTCGCTTTCCGAGGCTTTCTACAGAACTACGTCCTTGTCTCCTGTCACTGTGAGTAACCACACTGTGGACCAAGACTGTGATATCTTCATTGGGATCCTCTCCAGTGTATCCATACAGTGGATACTGTGTGGACCCATGCCATGATAACACCAGAGGAACCCTCGCCGATGTACCCCGCTATGTGGACCACTACCATGACCTCCCACCGAGGAACCCTCTAGTGTACCATCTCTACTGACCCCGTGTAACTTCAGTGACTGTAACTATCACTCGGCATCCCATGCTCCTCGGGTAGTACTGCATCTTTTGCCTGACTCCTGTCCTCGGAGTTGAATCTGATGCCAGCATCTGTGCTGTTGCCCCGTGACCCGCCTCCAGGGATCACCCTCTCTTTCTCCTTTCTACCTCTGCTGTATAACATCTCGCAGCTGAGACTCCGCCTCCCGACGGTGAGGCTCAGTGGGGTTCCTCCCCTGGGCGGTACCACCTCTCACCTCGGCCAAAGGGCTCACATACTTACAAATCCTAAAAGATTGCCAAGTCCATAGACCCGGCACAGATTTTGGCCTGGCCCAGCGAATTTCAAACCAGCAGAAAGCTTTGGAGAGTTTGACTAATTCCATAAATATTTTAAATAACTGGCTGGACACTGCCTCGACATCTACCAAGCTGAGCCCAGCTCCACAGATGCCTCCGTTTCGGCCACCAGTGCCCCTGCCGGCATTCCTTGTTTTTCAGGTGATCCCTTGTCTTGAGGGGCTTCTTGAATCAGTGCAAAATGCCCTTTTCCTTACAACCTGCATACTTTCCTGACATGGCTACCAAAACAACATACATTCTATCCCTTCTGGAAGGACGAGCATTGGCCTGGGCGTCACCCCTGTGGGAGCGAGTGGACCTGATCCTCCAGGATCTACTGGGCTTCCTCGCCCTCTTTGATGATCCCGCTCGAAAGGCTATCACCGGTTCCACACTACTGCACCTGCATCAAAGTTCCAGATCCCTCACCGACTACATCATCGAGTTTAGGACCCTTGCGTCTGAGCTGCAGTGGGATTTGAGCTGCCTGACTGCGATATTCCTCGAGGGCCTGAGTCCGCACATCAAAGATGAGCTAGCAGCTCGAGAACTTCCTGACACCTTGGATGCTCTCGTGGACCTCGCAGGCCGCATTGACCACCATCTTCATGAATGCTTGCATGAGACCAGAGGACCCATGAGGTTGACTACTGGTACTCCCCGCATCCACCCAGCACCTTCTACGAAGACTGCTGCTCCGCAAGATACTGATGAAGAGGAACCGATGCAGATGGGTCGCAGCCACTTATCCTCGAAGGAAAAGCGTCGCCGCCTACGTTCAGGCCTATGTATGTATTGTGGTCAGCCCGGACATGCGGTACCTGCTTGCCCACTCTGTTCGGGAAACTCCCAGGCGTAGATTCTGCCGGAGGAATTCTCCTAGGCCTGACATCAGCCTCTCCTCCATTAATGTTACCTGTTTCCATTAACTCAGGTACCCTGGAATTTCACACCCTGGCCTTAGTGGATTCCGGGGCTGGTGGTAACTTTTTTCTCCGACAGCTGGTGGAGCATCTCCGGATCCCCACAGTCTGCACACCCACGCCATTGTTGCTCTCCTCTATCCACGGTGAGCCGTTACCTGGTGAAGCTACCTGTTCCATAGTCCCCATCCAACTTCATACCGGATCCATGCACATGGAGACCATCTCTTTTCTGGTTCTGGACAAAGCCATCCATCCAGTGGTTCTTGGACTACCGTGGTTGAAACTTCACACTCCGCAATTTGACTGGAACACATTACACCTATCCCAATGGGGCAGCTCTTGTCATAAGGATTGCTTGGAAGTCGTGTCACCCATGCCTTGCTTAACTACCACAATGTCTCTCCCAGGACTCCCGCTGCAGTACTCTGCTTACACCAATGTATTTTCGAAGAAAGCTGTGGACACCTTACCACCTCATCACTCTTTTGATTGTGCAATAAATTTGCTTCCGAACTCAGAACCTCCTCGCGAAAGGGTGTACCCACTTTTGCTAACAGAAACTAAGGCCATGTCAGACCACATACAAGAGAATCTAGCAAAAGGCTTCATTCGGCCTTCCAAGTCTCCCGCTGGAGCGGAATTCTTTTTCGTGGGGAAAAAGGACAGTTCCCTCCGGCCGTGTATAGATTACCGCGGCTTAAACAAAATTACCCAGAAAAACCAATACCCCTTGCCACTAATCTCTGAACTGTTTGATAGGCTCCAGGGGGCCAAAATATTTTCCAAATTGGACCTGAGGGGGGCCTACAATCTGGTCCGGATATGCCAGAGCGACAAATGGAAAACCGCTTTTAACACCCGTGACAGCCATTTCTAATACCTGGTAATGCCCTTCGGTCTTTGTAACGCCCCAGCGGTGTTCCAGAATATGATGAATGAGGTATTCAGAGACATGCTCTACCAGTGCGTCATAGTCTATCTAGATGACATCCTGGTATTCTCACGAGACCTCCAGAATCATCGCCGAGATGTCTGTAACGTCCTTCAGCGCCTAAGGGACAATCGCTTATATGCCAAGCTAGAGAAATGTTCCTTCGAACAAAAGACTGTTCCTTTTCTCGGTTACGTGGTCTCGAGTCAGGGGTTCCAGATGGACCCCCAAAAGATCAAGCACATCCAGGATTGGCCCCAACCAACGGGCCTCAAGGTGCTCCGTAGATTCCTGGGATTTACTAATTATTACCGGTCATTCATTCCACACTGACTACCCCTCTCACAGCCATGACCCGCAAGGGAGCCAATTCCTCGCAGTGGTCACCCGAGGCCATGTTGGCTTTTCAAAAACTTAAGGACGCATTCCTTAGAGAACCGTGCTTATGCCACCCGGATCCCTGACGACTTTTCATTGTCGAAGTTGTCGCATCCGACGTCGGAGTTCATGCGGTCCTGAGACAGCATTCTGCCAATCACACCTTGCATCCTTGCTCATTTTTCTCTCGCCGCTTCTCATCTGCAGAGCACAATTATGGAATCAGGGACAAAGAATTATTGGCAATTAAGCTCGCCTTTGAAGAGTGGCGTCCCTGGCTCGAAGGGGCTCAGCACCAGGTCACGGTATATACTGACCACAAGAACCTTGAGTACCTGATTCATGCACAATGCATTAATCACTGGCAGGCCTATTGGTCTCTCTCTTTTTTACTCTGTTCAATTTCTTGCTATGGTACCGGACAGCCAACAAGAACACTCGAGCCGACGCTCTTTCCTGGTCCTTTACCACTGAGGATGTCCTGGATGTTCCGCGTCACATCATCAATCCAGACAAAGTTCTCTCCGCCACGTTCACCATACCACCTGGGAAGACGGTGGTTCCCTGTCCACTTCATAGAAAGATCCTTCAATGGGCACATGATTCCCTGCTAGTGGGCCACCCAGGTCAAGCCAGAACCCTTTCCTCACTTCAGAGGTTCTACTGGTGGCCATGAAGAAGGATGCTCAAGTGTATGTGGAGTCGTGGCCCACCTATGCCCGTCAGAAGCCGCCGACGGGTCTCTTGCAGCCACTTCCCGCGCCCAGTGAACCGTGGACACACATCGCCATTGATTTCATAGTGGATCTTCCTCCTTCTAGCGGCAGTAACACCATTTGGATCACAGTGGACCAGTTTTCAAAAATGGCTCGCTTTGTGGCTCTACCTGGCCTCCCTTCAGCACAGGAACTGGTGAGACTGTTCATCCATAAAGGATGTAAGCCCGCGCGCACCTTTTTAAAATCTACCCCAATGCTTATGTGGGGTCTCTGAAGGCTGATCTCGTAGTCAGGTTTTCAGGCTCTTTGTATGTTGGAAATCCCCAGTTTTTACTTTGCATATGGAAGACAGAGAAGACATTCCTGAGAACACCTTCCACCTTCCTAGTGGGATTCAGTATATTCTGTGTCATACAGCAGCTCTGCTTCTCTTAGAGAACCTGGAAGCCCAAATCCCGCAGTTCAGAGAGTGTAAAACCAGGACTGACTCAGCCTGCCCCTGATGGCCTGGAGCCCCACCCCACCCCACCTCCCATCATCCCTTCTTACCGTAATCTGTGGTTTTGGTATTCCTGTTCCCGCAAGAGAGTGAGTTCTGCCAAATCAGAGGAGGCAATGTCCTCTGAAAGCTGGATGACGTATGAATCGCCTAAGAGCTGTGTCTGCAGCGGGAAGCTCAGACTCGACTCCAACTCACAGCTGCAGGAATTCTTTGGGAGTAACCTGGGTTTATTGAATACAAGATGACAGAAAGAAAAGCTCTTTATACCTGTTTTATAAAGCAGTATTTCTTAGTGACTTTACAGCACTGTTAAGGCAATAGCAGTTTAATCATTAATGATCCAGTTTTGCCCAGGACTGAATAGCCAGTAAAAACTTTTTTTTTTTTAAATTATGGTTTCTCTCTCAAGACGTATTCAAAAGATCGCAGAAACAGAATGCGATGGCAGATAAGGCCCATACGCCTGGTAGTTGGGTTATTTCCTTCACAGTGTGGACAGGAATAAATGGGTAGACCAGATGGCTCAGTTGGCTATTTTTTTTTCTGTCGCCATCTACCATGTTACAGTGAAGTACATGACATAACAATCAGATTAACATAGTAAATGACGGCCGATAAAAAAACAAAATGGCCCATCTAAATCAAGAAGCTGAGAGTTGTCCACTTTGGGTAGATGTACCTACAAATTCCCATATGCAACCCAACACAAAACACTTCTCTCCCGGCAGGTCTTATCTGACCTCTCAACCCTTTTCCTACTGCTGCCCTGCATATCCATCCCAAGCGTACACAAAATCCACGAGTGATGGTCTCCACCACCTCTGCTGATAGACCATTTCAGGCCTTGTCATGATTCTTAAGCCAACACCCAGGCCCCCTTCTAGGTCTTATCAACTAATCCCCACAGCCACCAGCATTAGTGAGGGTGTTGTAAAAAAATTCAGCCTCCCTCCTCCATGCTCACTGAAGTTTGGGTTTTAACCATGATCCCTCCTTGCAGATCACCCCAGTCTTCTTGGAGGCCTGATGCTGTTGTAGCACTACTGTTTAGGCTTGTAATTGCTGCTCTGTGCATGTTATCCTAATGCTTTCTTGGAGGCCCGATGCTGCTGTTTTGGGTTTTAACTGCAGCTCTCTGCAGGTTACCCCCAATTGCTTCCTCATCATCCTCTTTGCCACTAGGGATCCTCCGTGCTTAACCCACACTTTTTTGAATTCTGTTACTGTTTTCATCTTAACCATCACCTCCAGGAGTCTCTTCTATGCCTACCCCACCCTTACATGAAGAAATATTTTCAGATGTTGCTCCAGAGTCTACCTTCCTGAAGCCTCTTATTGTGACCTTTTGTTCTACGCCAGTGATGGGGAACTCCACAAACATGCCAGGTTTTCAGGATATCTACAATGAATATGCATGAGAAAGATTTGTATGCACTGCCTCCATTGTATGCAAATCTATCCCAAGCATATTCCTTGTGGATATCCTGAAAACCTGGCCTGTTTGTGGCACTCGAGGACTAGAGTTTGCCATCCCTGTTCTAAACCGTGATTTAAACCTTTGCATCATATAACCCCACCTCGTCTGTCCTTTCTCATATTTAGATCCCTAAGCCTCATGTCAGACAGCATCTGTTGCATATCCTTTACCATTTTGGTAGACTCTCTCTGGATGGTCACTGGGGAAGAATGGCACTCCAGAAAAGGGATGATCAGTGGCACCCTTCCCCTCATGGCCGGCTGTGCTGCTCCAGCCCCCACGCTGCAACAGGCTGGGCCACTGCTGGCGGGCCTAAGGAGTCTGCACACACATTGAGGGAGAAATACGAATGGGGGCAGCTGGTGCACAGTTTGCCCTGCTTTACTGTGTTGCTGGTGTCCCCTTGCCTTGACGCCCCAGGCAGACACCCATCAACCTCCTCCATATGTAGCAACCATGTTATCTGAACCACCTCCAACCTGTCTATATCCTTCCATTGGTATGACCTCTACAACCGGGCACGGTATTTCAGCAAAGGTCCCACCAACAACCCTATATAGGGGCAATAAAATGTATTTATTTTATTTTAAAAAAATTATTTCTAACCTGCACCCTCCAAGGTTCGGGGGGCAGCAAACAATAGTTACATATAATAAAATACAATCAATCAAGACCAATCCATACGAACAGCAATAACTAAAATAAATCCAAAACGCTTAGACAAACTTAAAATTTTTTTTTAAATGATTTAGTCCCATTCTGTCTATAAAGACTGAGACTTGCAATTACATATAAGGACAATCAAGAGGCAAGTTTTTTTAAATCATCCAGGAACATAAAGGTTTTTAATTCTTTCCTGAATTCTTTCGGGCTCTCAGTGATGCGCAGGTGGGAGGATAAAGGGACCAGCAATGGAAAAGCCCTTTCTCTGGCATATTGTAGAGCCAGGCTTATTTATTTCTGCTGGTTTTGCTTCTCCCTTTGCCCCCAAGCATTCCTCTGGCTCTAGACACAGTGTCGTTCAGAAACACCACCTGGAGTCTTCACATTTGCTCTGTCTGTCTTCCTGACTCCTAATAGCAGGATTGACAGGTAGGGTTACCACATGACTCCATGACAGCCAGTCCCAAATCCCTCCCCCCTCCCCCACATTCACCCCTCTCCTCTGCATCTTTGGACTTACGGTCAGTATCAGATTTAGGATTTTTTTTCACCCCTAGGCACTGTTGGTGCTGTTATTCCCTTCGCCCTCCCGGACAAGGGGCCACAGAGCAGAAGGTATATGGCATAACCTTCTTTGCTCTGCTCTGGGCTGACCTTCTCCCCTCAAGTTCCTGAATGATAGGAAGAGAGGAGCTTGATTAGGGAGCAGTGGCGTTTCTTTGCTTCTGTTGTGTGCTCCGGTGTCACCCCTCTCCTCCAGGACAGGAGGGTAAGGGCTGGAATAGAGTAATGTTGTGGTGCTCACAGGCCCTATCATAGGCATAACTTGTAATAAAGAACAGTGAGAAGGCTGTGAAACACTTTATGACATCTCACACAAGAAGACTGTATTCTTGTTCTCCCAAGTTTTTTGACTTTCATTCAAAAGAACTTTATAATTGCTAATAAGTATTGTATAATATTTCTGCTTCAAATGTTGTGCTTTGCTTTTGCTGGACAAACACGCTACAGGCTAAATAGACAATGCTGTATTATCAAAAAGAATTGGGCTTCAGGGCAACAGAAACTATGTTTAGAATCAACAAGGTCAAACTGACAATGTAGTTAATTGCAGGCCCATTAGCATGCAAGGGTGAATCTACATAATGACCATTCAGATTAATTGTTTATAATAGAAAGCTAATCATATACATTTTGACAATTATGTAACCTAGTTTAGGGGCAGGAAATGTAGAACTGTGAATTCTATATAAAGCGTTATTATCAGTGAAATCATTTGAGAGAGGGAGATTTATGCCGATACTCGGCCGGATTTTAAATGCCCTGCGCACGTAAATCTGGCTGGATTTATGCGAGCAGGGCCCTCGCGCGCCACCACCTCCCTTTCCAAGATGGAAAGAAAGTAGCATAGAAATATGACAGCAGAAAAAAAAAACACACAACTGCTCAGCTCTACAATCCTCCTCACCTTTTGAACCCCCCTCCCCTGGAGTAGTCCTAAGCAAACTGCAGTCTACAGAGGGCAGTTCCAGGAGGGGGAGGCACACGATCGTAGGGAGGGGTTCGGCGTCCTTAGCCACAGCGGCGGGAACACAGGCTTCTCCCCCTCCAGCGGCAAGGCGCATGGCTGAGAGGGGCCGGAAATGCGCGCAATGTGGGACGAGAAGGAGGAGATCCATCCTAGTCTCCTTTTGCCCCTGCTGTGACGGCTGTGAATTGCCAGAAAACAGAGAGCAGCGATCAAGCGAGGAGGGGAGGGGAGGGGCTGCAAGCAGTTGTGTCACCAACACCGGCTCAGAGGGAGCCGCGAGGGCAGCTTGATCGGGCAGACTGCCCATGGTGGAGGGATGCAGCGAGGTGCAGGCAGGCTAAGAGTTAGAGAGAGAGAAGCCCTAGAGGGAAGAGGGCAAGGCACAATGCAGGAAACTGAGTTTTCTACAGAATTTATCTTGCTAATGCACCAGGCCTATAAAGAAATGAAAGCCAAAGTGGCTACATTAGAAGCCCCCCCCCCCCCCCCCTGGAAGTAGTTCCCCATTGGGCTCTCGACACACGCCAGGTTTAAAGAAACCTAGAACAGAGGGAACTCTCCTGCCGCCCCCCCCACCCCTCCCGCCCTTCCCTGGTGGTTGGGAGAGTGATGCAGGGGATTTGGAACTCCCAGAGGAAGCTCCCGTGGAGGCGTAGGGGAGCGAAGAAGGAGATGTAGCAGTGAGACTGTTTAGGAAGGAAGAACTGAGCCTCCTCGTAGTAAAGGTTATACAAGCCTTAAGCCTGCAGGAGTCAGGCAAGGAAAGTGAGGAGGAAGTTGAGCGTGCAAGGGGACCCAAAACTGAGAGGTATAAGGAGAATCAGCAAGAGCCTTTCCCCTCTACCCTGCTATAGAGGAAATGCTTGAGGGAGACCGGGTCACGCCTGATTCAGCCCTGAAAGCGAGATCCCTAATGACCTCTTTCTACCCACTACAACAGGGGGGAGGGGGGAGGCAGGTTACTAAAAGTCCCAAAAGTAGATGCCCCAGTGGCAGCAGTGTCAAAAGAGGACGACTATACCGGAGGAAGGAGGCACCTCCTTAAGAGACGCTCAGGATAGAAAGGTAGACGCCTTTTTGAAGAAAGCATTTGAGACAGCCAGTTTGTCTTTACAAGCAGCGGGATGTGGGAGCTATGTAGCCAGGGCATTGGTCAAATGGCTCCGGCAGCTCCAGGAAGAAACGTTAGGGATAGGAGAAAGCCCAGGGGATAGGATGGCCAGAGCAAAGCAAGGGATGGCCTTTCCGGCAGAAACATGCTATGATCTCATTAGAACCTCAGCCAAACAGATGGCATTGCTGGTGGTGGTGGTGGTGGCAAGGAGGTTTTTGTGGCTCAGGCATTGGGTGGTGGATGCACCCTCGAAACAAAGGTAAAGCGTCCTGCCCTTCAAAGGACATCTCCGCTTTGGGGGAAGACTTAGACGACCTAATGAAGAGCCTGGTAGATTCAAAGTCACAGAGACTCCCGGAGGATAGGCCCAAAGGTCCCTTAAGGCCCTTTAAACAAAAGATCAAATAATTTAGAGGCTTTAGGCAAGTGAGAGTCCCGGTTAGTCAGAGAGTTAGGCCCCAGCTGAGACAGCCCTTTTGAGAAGCACAGGGCTGGGTTACAGATAAACCCCCCAGAGCTCCGGGGGGGAGAGGGTTAAAGGGGCTAAGTGATGGTCGGGGGGCCCACCCTGAACCTCCTCCAGTGGGCAGTCGCCTAACACTATTTTTCAAGGAGTAGGCCCGAGTCACCAGGGGCAGGTGGGTCCTGGAGGTGATCCACCTAGGGTACTCTCTGAATTTGGCTACCACAATGCCAGAATTCGTTTTGGAGTCCCCCTGCAGATTGCAGGGGAAAAGTGAGGCAATCAGAATGACCCTAGACAAACTGGTGGCACTAGTAGCAATAGTACCAGTTCCAGTCCCAGAGAGGAGCACAGGTTGCTACTCCCTATACTTTGTAGTACCCAAAAAAAGAAGGGGCGTTCCGCCCAGCATTAGACTTGAAAAGGTGAACAGAGTCCTCAAGGTGAGAGGAATGGAAACATTGAGGTCAGTCATTGAGGCAGTCAGAAAAGGCGAATTTCTCACTATGCTGGACTGAGCAGAAGCATATTTGCATATCTCCTTCAGAGAATCGCACTGCAGATACCTGAGGTTTGCAGTACTGGGGAACCATTATCAGTTCAAAGTACTGCCATTTGGTCTAGCCACAGCACTAAGAACCTTTATGAAGATGATGGTAGTAGTGGCAGCAAGACTAAGGAAGGAGGGTATTCCAGTGCACCCACATCTGGACGATTGGCTGAACAGAGCCAGGTCAGAGGAGGAGAGCAGCAGTTTCACAAGGAGTGTGAGGGCACTCCTCGAGGAGTTAGGTTGGGTAGTAAACAAGGCCAAAAGCAGTTTACAGCCTTCCCAAAGGTTAGTGTCCCTGGGGCCTAGTTCGACACCAAGCAGGTAAAGGTGTTTTTGATGCAGAAAAGGGCAGATAAACTGAGTTACCAGATGAGGAAACTTCTAGGGAGCAGGAAACCAGCAGCAAGATGGCAGCGACCACAGAGGTAGTCCCATGGGCAAAGGCTCATATGCACCCACTACAGAGAGCATTGCTCTCAAGATGGAAACCCAGCACATGAAGATATGGAGGGAGGCTCAGGCTCACCTCCAAGGCCAGAGCCAGCCTACGGTGGTGGCTATTAGAAAGCAACTTATTAGCAGGGCTCAGCCTAGTTCCGCCAGACTGGGTGACGTTAGCGACAGATGCCAGCAGGTTAGGCTGGGAGGCGCATTGCGAAGAACAGGTGGTGCAGGGCAGATGGTCAGCCAAGGAGGGGGAGGCCTCAACGAACCAGTTGGAGCTGAGAGCAGTAAGGCTGGCGCGCAAATACCTAAGCCCCAGGGTCAGAACTAAACCGGTAGGAGTCCTTTCTGACGGCACCAGAGCAGTGTCCTATTTAAACAGGCAAGGAGGGATGCGAAGTTGGCAGTTAGAGGAAGAAGCAGAACAGCTAATGAGCTGGGCAGAAAGAAACCTGGTGGGGTTAACAGCCAGCTACATAGCAGGGAAGGAGAACACACAGGCAGACTACCTCAGCAGGCTAGACCACAGAGAATGGGAATTTTATTTATTTATTTATCAATCAGGTTTTATATACCATCATTCGGCTTCATTTTAAAGCCATCGTAACGGTTTACAAACATGGTAAAGGTTACAGACACATTAATATTAATAGAGAGATAACCATTCGCACAGATTAATTTTTAAGTGTTTAAATATATCCAGTACCTCGGATTGCACAAAGGGGTGCACCCCTTTGTCGCGCCCCCTTCAGCACGCGACGCATGGCGGTTTGGCACCGTTAACGGATCATCGGCGTTATCAGCGACGTCAGGGGGGCGTGTCTAGCGATCGGGACTCTCTCCTCGCGCTTCCCTCTCATTTCAGATGAATTCTCTTCCCTTCCCAATTTTTTCTTATGGCTGCAATGTTATTTCAGGGTGCCCGGTGGTGGTGGAGGGTGGCCTCCCTAAGTGCCGACACCTGGTGGTATGGCGCCATTAACGGATCATCAGCGAATTAGTGGAAGAAGCGTTTTCAAGAGTGATAGGGAGGTGGGGAAGGCCAGAATGGGACTTGATGACAACAGAAAGAAATGCCAAGGCAGAACAATTTTTTAGCAAGCAACAGGAACGGTGTTCAAAAGGAGAAGATGCCCTAGTCCAACCACGGCCGGTGGAGCAGCTGCTGTATATAATTCCGCCATGGGCCTTAATAGCGAGAGTACTGAGGAAAGCAGATTACGGGGACTGGATCATTCTGGTGGCCCCAGACTGGCCCAGAAGGTCGTGGTATGCAGACCTAGTGAGGCTGAGCAGGGGTGCACCTCTAAAGCTAGGGAAAGCCGAGAAACTGCTCAGGCAGGGCCCAGTCAAGTGAGGAAAGTCAGATCGTTATTATCTTATAGCCTGGCTCTTGAGAGGGACAGGTTAGAGAAAAAAGGCTATTCAAAGGCAGCAGTAGCCACCTACAAAGATCCTGGAGACACTCTTATCTTCCCGGGCGTGTGGTAGGGTCTGGAAGGTTTTTGAGGGGTGGTGCAGGGGAAGAAAAGTCTCCCCAGAAACAGCGAAAACAAGGGAAATCTAGAGAAAGGGTTAGCCCTAAATTCTCAAGTGCAGGTGGCAGCATTAGCCTGTCTTAGGGGTCAGGTGCAGAGAGGCTCCCAAGGGGCTCACCCTGACATGGCACATTTCTTGAGGGCAGTAAAACACATGCAGCCTCCAAAGCGCCAGGTAATACCCACGTGGGACCTTAATGTGGTCCTTAGGGCCTTGTCTAAGGCACCCTTTGAACCATTTGCAGGGGCAACATTAAAGGACCTCACTTTCTGGTGGCGATATGATGAGCCCGAAGGGTTTCACAGATCCAGGCTTTGTCCTGTAGGGAGCCCTACCAGTCGAATCAAAAGGACAGGGGAGTTACTCGACCTGTTCCATCCTTCTTACCTAAGGGGCTGTCAGAGTTTCATACAAATCAGGAGGAGGACAGGCAGGGGGCAGCCCTCACCCGTTAGACATCCGAAGGACGCTGCTACAATATTTAAAGTTCATCAATGAATTTAGGAGGTCAGATGGATTGTTTGTCCTGTTGGAAAGTCAGAGAAGGGGCCAGGTAGCTTCTAAGCCCTTGCTTGCATGCTGGATTAGGGAACTGATAGCGGCACCGTATATCGTGCAGGGGAAGCAGGCCCCGAGGGCCTTGTGCGCCCACTCTATACTAGAGCTCAAGCAACCTCGTGGGCGGAGGGAGTAGGGCTGCAACCCCATAGGATATTTGTAGGGCAGCCACATGGTCCTCCTGGGGTACGTTCACAAACCTTTACAGGCTAGACCTGCAGGTAGAAAAGGATCTCAAATTTAGAAAAGTAGTGCTGGGGGCCTCTAAGGCCTCAGCCTGCCCGAATTAGTTACTGCTCAGGTACAACGAAAAGGAAGGTGAAATTTATACTTACCAGATAATTTCCTTTCCTTTAGTGCCAAGTACCCTTCCGAAAGAAAAAAAAGGGGGAGGGTTTAAAAAAAAAAATGAGAGATATGCATCAACCTAATAGGCTAGGGCAAGAGGCTTCTGAGGAACCTCCCAGCTATCCCAGGATAAATAGCGTGAGTGACAGAAGCAAAAAAAAAAAAGAACATGGAGAAAGTTCTCTGCCTCCACCTACTGGCAAGCAGGGGAATTCCGCAGGTGTGGACTGGCCTGCTAGGACTAAAGGAAAGGAAATTATCTGGTAAATATAAATTCCACCATATTCCACCAATATAAAAAAAAAATTTCACTCCCTCTTTTCAGATTAACCTGCAGTGCCTCTTCCTTGCCTAGTAAGCCCTGTAGTTCTGTTACCTTAATATTAAGTTTATATATAGTGCCAATCCTCCTCCCTTTCTTTCTACCCTGTCCTTCCTGAATAGATTATAGCCCAGTATAACTATATCCCAGTCATTTTTTCTGTGTACCAGGTATCAGCGACAGCTACTACATCCAAGTCAGCCTCAACCATGACTGCCTCTAGATCTGGGACTTTATTATTCATTCTATGAACATTAGTGCACATATCTTTCCAGATGATGCTCTTTTTTTCCCCCATTCCTTTACAAGTGTTACATCTTTTCCTTACATGAGGGTAAGTAAAACAGAGGAAGAGAGCTGGAATTGAGATAGTGGGGATGACAGGGCAGCAGGGGCTCATACTGGGAGACTGAATAGTGGGGAAGAGATAAGAGAGATACGAGATAAGAGTCCTTAGAAAGGAACTTGGGTTGTAGAGGGAGTGATAAGAGGTCTTTAACATCAAGCCTATCTGTGTAAAGGCAGCACTGCAAATATTATGCCAGGCCTTAGAACATCAATAACTTTCTGCTGGGAAAGAGAACAAATTGGACTGCTACAGATCTCTACAGAGAACCTACATGCTGGCAGAATCCCTCACCCTGGTCACAATGTTACCACAAACTAGAAATATAAACATGCAAACAAAACAAATGGAAACCCCAAGAAGCCAGATTCTGCATGTAGTGCAAAAAAACACATGCAATATAAAGTGCAAAATACAAATACCAGAGAGGCACATTCCCAAAGCTGACATATTCCAATCACTAAACTGAAATAAAATACTTTCTTTCTCCCTTTGTTGTCTGGACATTTTATTTTCCTAATGTTGGTCAAAACATGGCTTTTCAAAAAAAGCTTTTCAAAGTGAGAATGGGGAATAGGTAGTACTAAGAAACAAGAAAAGGACTTATACACACAGGCAAAAGTCACCAGAGAACATATATGTGTTCTTTATTTTTATTTTTATCACACTTAAGTATTAAGTTAAAGAATTACAGTATATCGCATATATGGATAGCCCATAAAGGGAATTTCAATACACATTACATATAGCTTATAATATTTTGAATCATGTATCTGAACAAATTTGGCACCCTCTGGTTAAAGTACAATCTATTTCAAATTTATTCATGTGCCTATTTGTAAACCGCTGTGATGGTATATCACTTAACGACGGTATAGAAAAGTTTTTAAATAAATAAATAAATAAATAAATAAATTTCTGCTTTCCATTGTCTTCCAGGGTCTCCATTCCATTTTCCATTTCTTCTTGCTGTATTCTTTACTTCCCTCTCTCTCCAGGGCTGGTGCAAGAGTGTTAGGTACCATAAGTGAACCTTCGTTCTTGGGCACCCTCCACACCTACCAACCAGTAGCAGCTCTGGCAAAGCATCCTCCTCTTCACTCCGAAACCCAGCAGTCCCTCCCCCCCTATGAAACCTTTTGTACAATCCACCCTGTCAGCGCCTTCTTTCCCAGCCCCCGCATCCCCAGGAGCCCCCCTTTCCCTTCAGCCCCAGCAGCCTCTCTCATCCGTCCTTCCCCTCAGACCCAGCAGCACCATCTCTCTTGCCTCACCCCCCAGTTACTCCTCTTTCAAGCCACAGCAGCCCTCATCTCTTCCTCCAGAAACACAGCAACTCCTTTTTCCCCCACTCCCTCCAGTCCCTCTCTTCTTCTCCTGCTGGGAACTTCCTCCCACCCATCTCGCCAGCCTCAGCAGGTCCCCTTTCTCTTTCCCCCACCCCTAAGCCACTCCTTTCAATCCCTTCAAGCCACAGCAGCTCCCCATCTCGATTCTTCCAATCCTGCAACTCTTTCCCAGCCCTAGTAGGTTCGACTCTCTCTCTCTCTCTTCACCTCCCCCGCATCCAGCAATTTGTCTTACCCATTCACCCCTCAACCCCAGTAGCCTCCTCTCTCTCTTCCTCCTAGCCCCGGTTTTTGTTCCCTAGGCCCCTTGCTTGACCTGTTTTGGCCTGGCCGGGCCTGTTGGCAGAGAACAGCAGAGTCCCAGAGCTTTTAAATATCTCCTGCCTTTGGCACTTCTCTGCCCCGCTCAGTTCAAACAACTGACCTTTAAACTGAACCATACTGGACAGGAAAATGCTAGCAGCAGGAGGAGGCGTTTAAAAACACCAGGCCTCAGCACTACTATCTTGCCAGCGGGCCATGAGGGTGGCAACTACAGCAGCCACTCTTTGGCCCCATGGGGGCGCTGGGGACAGCATTGGGTTTTCAGCCCCTGCAGACCACACACGGGGAGGGGGAGAGTGTTGCGTCCATCGGTGCTAGATGGCTTCGCCCCGTTTGCCTCACCTTATTCTCGGCTCCTTCCGCTTACCTGGGGAAGATGGCTACCTCAGCGTCTACAAGCCGACCTCTCCGGCGTCCCCGGAACGGCTATCGTGCAGCCTCCCGCCATTGCTCCTCCCAGGTACCTACTAGGATGCATGCGCGCGCATACACCCCCCACATCTTAATTTATTTATTTATTTATTTAACATTTTTATATACCGACCTTCATGAAAGAAATTCGTATCAGATCGGTTTACAAATAACATGAGGGGAGTAACAAAGTCAACCATATAACAAGAAATGAAAGTTACATATAACAAGGGGTATTAACCTGGAGGGCTAGGATAGCCGGAGCGATAGAAGGCATAACTGAACAGATTAGATAATACAATAATATGAAGAGAAGAGGCATAAGTGTATAGGCTACACCATTAATGCCACCATTGGCGCGAACCTCGAGGGCATTCCCTCATGCTGTTGTCATGCCATCCAGGTATATTACCTTCACTAGTTTGCTAGCTCATTGAGTTAGCAAGGACTCGAATCCATTCTTGTCCTCGCTACTCTGCCACTTCCATGCTGCTGCTGGAAGCTCTCTCTCTTTGCCCTTTGGGGTAACTGCTAACCTGGGTAACCGCTCCTCGGGAGCCCTCTGCTTTATTTCAGGTGCCTTACAGGGAACAGGTACTCGCTCCTCGAGGGCCTGCTCTCCCTGCCTCGGTGCCTGTGCCTTCTTCAACATATCTGGTGGAATCGCATATCAACAGCAAACACCTAGTGAGTACTCTAACTCTCAGTCTATCTCATCCACAGTATCTCCTCGCTGGGAGACCTGCTGCGGAACCTCCTGACGTCATCTAGGAGAGAAGGGCTCCCTCTGCCGAGGTCCCTGAGACTGCAACTACAGACTGCCTCACTACTGCCACCTCTGGTGGATATCTTCAAGCTGTCTAATAAAGAACTATCCTGTGTTTTGTGTGTACGAGTCTAGTCCAGTGCTGTGGCTCCTCACGGGGCTCCTCCCCGTGGGCGTGGTCATCACCCACAGCACCCAAGGATCCACCAAAACACCCTCAACCATAACAGAGAGAGATGAGGCAGCAGCCAAAATTCTTCAGCCCATAGGGGAATGGTATTGCAGCAAATTATTCTTTGTCAGCATGGGCCCCTAGCGGGAGGGGGAGCAGAGGCTACATCAGGAGGGGGCACTGTCGCCCTCTAGTGTACGGCGCCCTGTGCATCCGCAATGATCATACACCCCAGAAGCCAGCCATGTCCTCACTGGCACTAAAAGGAGAGGCACTTAATCGGGCTTGCTCAGGTGCCATTGGGGGGTGCCCAGGATAGTGGCGGCTATGTTTAACCAACGTTCGATACTGTTACTCAGACCACTGTAGGGGTGATGTGGGGAAGTCTGCAAAAAAAAAAAAGTGGCCATGCTGAAGTGAGGCAGTGGCATTCAGCACAATGCGGCTTTTACTCCATGCCTCCACCTCACTAGTTTGGTTTAGATATTGGAAATAAATAAATACATTTTAGTTGCTGTCTATTACGCCTTCCATATGCCAGTGAGGGTGTCAGCAAGACTGTCACCTGTAGGTGCTCTAATAAATAAAGCTATGGCCATTTCAACCACTCCATGAAGCTGAGTGAAAGACAGCTGGAATGGGTGCATGTTGTTGTTGTTGTTCAAAACATGTATGGGTAGGAGAGGGAAATGAGGGATACGGCATGCTTCATTTATAAGGCTGTTGCCCAAACTGCCTAGGTCTTGTGTTCTTGCTGGACAGTATCCAGTCACAACCATCCTGCCAGCATCAACCTGCTAGGCTGCTAGGAATTTGTAACCTACTTGTTCCAGCCCAGCTGCAAGGGAGCCTGCAGTATCACTAAGCTTTACTACCTTTAAGGGCTCCTTGTTTTCTCCTTATCTCTCCCCTTGCCAATGCTTTCCAGAGAAAGATGGGTGGGTTGTTTGCATTACTGCAGTTTCTCAGTTCTCGTATCTCATTTACCAGGAAAAGAGATCCTGATTTTATGGGCTAACTGAAACCCTCAAGGACTTTGCTTGTACAGTAAACAACATCTAAATCCTGTAGCAGAGTCTGTATTTTCTGTAGCAATAGTTTCAAATAAAAATAAAGGGCTGTGATGGCACACAATTTTTCTAGATTAAAAAAAAAACCCCCAAAAACACATTGGTAGTCTGTAAGCCTTCCCATCCCCACCCACAGCACGAGCATAGTAAGATCAGCCTCTCGGAGGAGGTCTGTGTTATGGGAACCGGCCGCTGTAGGCCGCAGCCTGCTCCCTCCACCTACCGCCGCAGTCGCCAAGCTCTTCCCGCACCGGGCTCCTGCCGGGCCACGGGCTCAGTTGCTCCTTCCCTGCCATGCGCTCCTTCCGCGCAGGGCCTCCACCAGGCCTCCAACGCTGCTGCTCCTCCTCAGCCTGGACACTGTGGTGCCCTGTCCCGCAGGGATGCTCCGTGCTCCTAGGCACGTGCGCACGCGCGGCCTCTGACATCATTAAAGGGAATCGCTATGAGGGGTGCTAGGGCTCCTCTCCCTTGACCCGAGACTATTTGAGGCAAGGCCTTCCTGCAAGCCCTCACCTTGGCTACTCGGCTCCTACTTGTGTTCCTGATAGTCCCGTTCCTGAATTCTTGCTTATGACCGGCTTGACCTCTGCTTGTTCCTGACCTCCAAGATACGCTGCCTGCCAAGACCTCCGCCTGTACCCGACCTCCAGCCACGTCATCTGCCTTGCCTTGCCAGCTCTTGCCTTCTACTCAACCCTGCCTGCTAATAGCTACATCTGTACCTGGACTCTGTCTCCTGAGGCCCCACGTAAATCCAGCCGGCCCCGGTACCCAAGGGCTCAACCTGAGGCTGGTAGTAGTGAAGTGTCAATGGGGTCTCAGGCTTCCCATTAGCCTCGCCTGCCAACGGTGGGGACCTGTGGGGCTCCTCCCCCACAGGTGGTACCAACTTCCCCTTGGCCTAAGGATCCATGCTCTGTAACAGTCTGGCAGTGCTGCTCCGCTGTTAGAAGTCCAGGGTTAGGTGGGGAGGAGCCAGGTTCCAATTCCACATCTGTCACCCTCTCATTACGTGATCACTGAGTATTTGAAGCCAACTCTTCCGCACCATGGGGAAAAAACCCCCCCAACATTTCTTCTCCACACCAAATCTGCTGATCAGCCTGTTGGAGTCAGGCATCAGCCCATTTGCCCTAGGTCTAATTATCTCATTAGGGTTGCTGATTTATTTATCTTTTAAAGTCTTGTCTGGTTTTCTGCTGAAAGCACTGAGCACCTTAGCTACAGCTGCCTCTATCAGCACATCTCACCACCCTCTAAATAAAGAATTCCTGAAGGCAGTGAAATAATGACTTAAAAACCTCTTCCAGCCCCACCCCCCACCCTCAAAAAGTTGGTACATTCTTCAGGAATGCAATGTGTGCCAACAGTACAAGGCAGACCTGAACTTTGCCTCTAAAGTTAATAAGTTGCCTTCGCTGTAAGCTAGCCAGAGACATTGCTAGATACTTTAAAGACTCATTATACAGGCCGAAAGGGCTCGGCCTCTCAGCATTTTGCTAATTAAATTTAATAATCACAATCAGCCCCTGCAACGAACGACCTTGTAAAAACACAGGAAATTAATGATACTGAGATTCTGCTGGTTTTCTGAAAACGTTTACTGCGCACAAATCATCTAAAAATAGTAATAATGCACTTTGAAAACCACAGAAGTCTCTTCTTCAGATGTTGCAGAGGAATGTGCACTCATTTTTAACAAATTGCACATCTGACCTGAAAAAAAGCGCCATTTTTGGTTTGTTTCAAATGGAATGGCCTTTCACAAAAGGAAATAAACAACAAAAATTTTTGGAGTATTTTTGTATTAGTTAAAAAAATGGCTTTCCTCAAAGTTTTCCACCCCAACTCTTGACCCCCAAAAATCAGCTGGAGTGGACCCTGCCCCCTGCTGCCCCATAAAGGAAGACTTGAGGCCAGGGCCTACTCGGCTGGGCTTAGCCAAGCCCAGCTGTGGCCTCCCCGAGCCTCTGTGACTACACTGTAACCCCCCCCCCCCCAGATAAAAAAATGCCAAGACTGGGAAGGTTCCTGGCCCCTACTTATCTCTTTCACAGGGATCTCCCTGGTCCAAAAGGCAGGAGCAATCCGCACTCACTCGTGCGCTGCCTCGTGGTATATTTGAAAGTGACAAACAAACATCGTACTTATATGTAATAGTATTCAGCATAAAGGACAATCATATTAAGCACACACCTTCGTTTGCTTTACATATAATCATCGGTCCTGTCACGTCTGTCGGGAAACTCCCATCATTTTTTTAATGTTCTTTTGTGCAAGTAAAAATGTCATTTATCTCAAATCTGAAGCTGATCCAAATCTTCCGTTTAAATGACAGATGTAACAAATTCCATCGGTCCCTTCTGACATGCGCCGTGTTTCGAGTGAAAAAAAACTCTGCTTCAGGGTATGGCGCTACCAGTTGCTAAAGAACTTCCTTTTAATCTGCATTATTTTTCACGGGTTCAATTTGTTACATCTGCCATTTGAAAGGAAGATTTGTGTCAGCTTCAGATTTGAGATAAGTGACATTTTTACTTGCACAAAAAAAAAAATGTAAAAAGTGATGGGAGTTTCCGGATAGACGTGACAGGACCCGTGATTATATGTAAAGCAAACGAAGGTGTGTGCTTAATATGATGGCCCTTTATGCTGAATACTATTACATATAAGTACGGTGTTTGTTTGCCTTTCACAGTTGTTTCTTGTGGCATTTATCTGACCAATATTTGAAAGTGACACCAGCTGCACTGAGGCCAGTGCCAAAGCAACCTTTGTGCTTTCCAAACCTCATGTGCAAGCTTTGTAGATAAATTGTAAAGCTGATCCAGTAAAAGGTTTCAAAATGTGCCAAGAATTCCATAACTGGAATGTGATTTTCAGCGTAAAAATTATTGTGTCTTCTGCATACAATTCGTTTTTTCCTATAAGGAGAGAGGTGATGAAGGATTAAATAATTTCGTGAAAACAAGGAGTGCCTCCCCGGGGGAATAAAACTGGTGAAAGAACCTGGATATAAACTGGCAGCTCGTCACTCAACTGGTATAGTGTATCCCAGTGTAGGAGGTGCCAGTGTTTAAAATTGTTCCCAGAAGGACTGGCAAGATCTCAGTAACACTAGTGCCCTGTGCTTTTGCAGCATCGTTCAAGAGGGGGCTGATCGTGTTTACTGAACTAAAAAGGGGGGGCGGAACCTCAATGCAGCCAGCGCCATTTTTAAATGTACCGTGAAGCAGGGCAAGAGCAAATGGGGGATCACTCTTGTCCTTTGGACCAGGTGGGTCCCCATGGAAGGATTAAGTGGGGGCCAGGGACCTCCTTGGCTCTGGCAATTTATTCAAAGGGCGGGTGGGCGGTCTTTGTCTTCTTTTGTAAGGGCAGGGGCGGGGGTCGGAGGGACCCAAGGAGGCCCCAGCTGGCTTAAGGCAGAAGGGGGATTGGAAGGCCTCTAGGAAGCCTGTTTTTGTTTGGGGTTGGGGCCTGGGTGGTTAAATTTTTTGTTGTTGTTTGAAAAATGAACCAAACAAAAAATATTATATAAACCGAAAAATTTAAAAAATTTCCCAAAATGAAAACACATTTTTTTTATGCTTACCCCTAATGTCACATCAGAGACATTATTCACATGTAAAGAAGGGATCTATGTGGACTTAATAGATCATGTACAACATTTTTGGATAATACTTACATTGATCCAATAAAGGCCATCACAGCCTGCAGGGAATCCAGTTTACTCTACAGCTACCAGATTGCTGCACCGCTAAATGTTGTTATCTGGGTGAGATTTCTTTTGCATTGGTCTTAGTCTCTTTTTCCTGATTTCCTCTTCTCTGTCTTTCCCAACTCCTCTTCTAGGCACACCTCATTTTATTTTTGTTCTGTCTTCATCACTTCATCCCCTTCCTCAATATCTCTTTCATCTAATTTTTCTTCAGTTCTTTCTTCTCTGTCTCTAAACCTCTCCCTAATACTTTTTCTATCCTCTCACACTTATCTCATCTTTCCTTCTACCTCACTTCTTTTCTGTCCATCATATCTCACTCTCCAGTTCTCTCTGTCCCAACACTTCACTTACACAGCTCTCTCTTCCCCTCCATAGGCTGATTCCCCCATCAGTCTCCTGCTATCTAAGACACCCCTCTCTCATCACGCCTCATCATCCCCTCACTGACTTTCTCACATGTCAACCATTTCACTCCACTCACCTCCTCACATCCCCTCCAGTTTGTCTCCCTGCTCCATCATCCCGCTCCTTCAGCCCTCAAATGGCCCCTTTCATACTTCTCCCTATCAGTCTCTTACCTGTAGTTGTCACCTTGCATACTGTCCCCTCCCACCCTCCCACTCTCTATCATACACGCTTCCCCATCACCTGTTGTGGCTCTCACACACCAACCCCACATCACCTCTCTTTCTCTCTCTCAAAGCCTTCCAATCACTCTCTCCACTTGTTACCCTTCTTCACCCCTCACCACCTCTGTCTATCTCTAACACACACCCTCCGTCACCACTTCTGTCCCCCATCTCTAGCTCTCTTCACCTCCATCACCACATCTGCCTTTCTTTCGCACAGATCCTCTCCCTCCAGCTCTTTTGCTCCCCTTCGCCAAGTAACTGTGCTCCTGCTCTTCCCCACACACATCCCCCCCTCCTCCCAGATGGTTTTCATGCAACCCCATACCCGGGCTCTCTCTCATCACTTCAAACAGCCCAAATTTGCACTGCTAATTCCAGGGAGATGGGGCAGGAAACCACATTCACCTCCCCTTCTCCTGCCTCCCCCCTCCCCCCCAGCATTCAGCCTTCCTAAAGCTCCCTTAATATTCAACCTCCTCCTTCATCTCTTCCACATTCACCTCATTCTGGGCCATCCCCTTCTCACCTCCCCCAACATTAACCCCCTTTCCCATATCACCACCCCAAGCATTCAGCTCTCCCAACATTCAGCCCCCCCTGTGGGGGCAGGAAAGGGAATGGCACAGACATTGCGCAGCAGAAAACAGCCCCTCCCTTCCTGTTCCCTGCAGGGGGCCTCAAAGAAAAAGGGGCTAGAGCAGTAAACAGAGTGAGATTTGGGACACTGGCCAATACATTTGGGGCATGAGCCCTGTACATCCATGGTTAGTGGACACCCCCGAACCTGCCTTCTGTGAGCATGCTTGCTTTTCAAAGACTAACAGTGAGAGAGGCAAAACAGATAGGACAGTCACAAGTTCACTTAAATGGGTGTCTTTGTAGGTCAGGCTAGGCCACTCTTGGTTTTGCCCCATAACTTCAATGGAGTTGCAGTTGTGGTTCCTCAAATATAAGCAGGAGGACTCTTAGTGGCCAGGGGATGGGGGGGGGGGGGGGGGCGTTAAAACAAGGCTGTCCATCCCCAATGCCATGAAGCCGAGAGGTCACCTTATCTGGGGGAGGATCGAGCGAGAAGCTGGGTGGGCTTACCTTAGTACCTCTTCCTTAAATCGAACTGAGAGGTGCGCATACTTCTTGGAAGAGACCAAAATACTGCTGTCCAGCAGATCCTCAGGGATTCCCCGGTCCACTATGCTGTACAGCTTTGGAGACCACACATGGAAGACAAGGAAGGCCAAGGACACCGTGACAGCCAGGAAGATGCACAGGGATTTTCGGACCAGACGCATCTTTGGAGATGGAGGGAGGTGAGGGAGTAGAAGATGGGGGAGACAGAGGATATAAAAAACAACACGAAGTCAGTGATGTTTCGTTAATTTGTGGTATATACAGAGCTCTTCACCACCATAACCCTAGGATTCCTAACTGGCTCCATTTTGCTCAGCACAAGCTGATCTAGTTCTGCATGAATTCGTAGTTCTGATTTCCCTAAAAGCAGCAACAGGTCTGCAAAATGGAGGGAAACCAGGACTGATTTAGTGCAATTTGAAATAGAAATGGAGCCTATTTGGTAACAGTGAGCTAGACAAACGTAATACTTCCTCAATTGTTCTGAATATGATCCACCACCAAACAAACTTGGGGGGTCATTTATGAAAATGAGCTAAGGCATTTTCGCATGCGTTAAGGGCTTATCGCATGTGAAAAGCCCCGTTAACGCATGCGATAGGCCCTTAACGCATGCGAAAATGCCTTTAACGCATGCGATAGCACCATATCATTAACAATCAACCACTCGTGCTTCCAACCTAAAGGGAGCACTGAGCTCAGCCAAAAGAAGTAACATATTCACTAAACTAAAGGGCTAGATAAGCCACTTACCCGTCTTCAACGAAGAGCAGAAATCACATTCTGCAAAGTTTGCCCAAAAAGGCTAACCAAAACAAACATTAGCAGTCTAGGGCGGGTCGGGGATTGGCCTGCCCTAATTAGAGGAAAGGTAGGTAAGTAGTAATTTCTCCTTCCTCTACATTCAGGCAGGCCAATCCCCACCAGTGGGATGTACCATAGCTAATCCTGAAGGGGGTGGAAGGCTGCCAGCGGTTCAGTTAATCCCACCTGCGCAAATGCGGCATCCTCCCTAGCCCTAACATCTAAGTGGAATTGCTTGGAAAAGGTGTACAAAGATGACCACATCGCTGCTTGGCAAATCTCGGCAGGCGAAAAAGTTACGCCCACCACCTGAGCCCTCATGGAATGCGGTCTAATCAGCAAAGGACCTCAGCAGCCACACAGGCGGCCGTAATGACTTCTTTAACCCAAAGGGCTATTGTTGCATGTGTCACAGTTGCTCCCTGCTTATCATCACCATGGAGTACAAACAGATGATCAGACTTCTGGACAGATTTAGTCCACGTACTGTGGTAAATGTCGCTTGACGTCCAAGGAACACAAAAGACTATACTTATTTCCATCCCTATCCCTGTCCAAGGTGGGCAGGGAAATGGACTGATTCATATGAAACTCTAAAACTACTTTTGGCAAAAATGAGGACACAGTTCACAGCTGTGAGTCAGACGCAGAAAAGGCTCATGGCAAGAAAGAGGCTGCAGTTCGGAGACCTGACGTGCTGAACAGATTGCTATCAGAAAAACTGTCTTCAAGGTAAGCAGCTGCATGCAGCGACCGAAAGGTTGGAGCTGCCAAGAATTCCAGGATCAAATTAAGGTCCCACAGAGGCTCCAGACGCCGCAAAGGGGGACGAAGATGCTTAACTCCCTCAAAAAACGGGACATGTCGGGATGGGAAGACAAAGGCCCTCCACTGACTCGTCCCCAGTAACTAGCAAGGGTTGCAACTTGAACCTTCAGGGTGTTAAGGGCCAAGCCTTTATGCAAGCCATCCTGTAAGAATTCCAAAATTAAAGGAATATCCACCTTGCGAGATTGAGAACCTTGCTCAGAACACCAGGCCTTGAAAACTGTCCAAAACCTAACATAGGCTAGAGAAGTAGAAAATTTCCTGGCCTGAAGTAAGGTGGAAATCACAGCAGGTGAATAAGCCCACTTCAACAACTGAGCCCTTTCAATAGTCAAACCATAAGACAAAATTGACCTGGATTCTCGTGTAGAATGGGTCCCTGCTGCAACAGATCCTTCCAAGGTGGTAGCCTGAAGGGACTGCCCACCAGCAGTCTTTGTAAATCAGTATACCATAGCCTCTGAGCCCAATCCAGAGCCACTAAAAGGACACTGTTGGTTTGACTTGCAATCTTCCAGTTGATTCTGCCTATCAGAGACCAGGGGGGGGACCACATACAGCTGGGCGCTGTGCGGCCACTCCTGAATGAGATGCCCAGTGCTTTTGGGTCCTGCTCGCAACTGAAAAAGCATGTAACTTTCACATTGTTGATGGTCACCAACAGGTCTAGGTCTGGGCAGCCACAGTGGTCCACAAGGAGCTGAAAGGCTTCATCTGCTAGCTCCAGTTCTTCTGGGTCCAAGTTTCCCCTGCTGAGAAAGTTGGCTTTGATATTGTCCTGTCCAGCAATGTAAGAGGCAGATATGCCTAGAAGATGTTGCTCTGCCTACATCATGAACGCATCTATTTCCTCTGACAACTGTTGACTCTTGGTTCCACCCTGATGATTGATTTACGCCACTGTCGTCGCATTGTTGGTCATTATTTGGACTGCCTGAGCCTTTAGACGCTCAGCGAATCGCAAGCATGCTAAATGAACCACCCGTTCTTCCAATCAGTTGATGCTCCATTGCCGCTCCTCTGCATTCCAGTGACTTTGCACCATCAACTCCTGACAGTGAGTCCCCCCCAATCCAGAAGGCTTGTATCTTCCGTGAGCACAAACCAATCTGGCGTCTCCAGGGAAACCTCCTTCTTGAGTTGACCTGCCTGTAACCAGCAGTACAACTGAGACCTCACCTCCAATGGTAGGGGCAGCCTCACCACATAGTCCTGCAACTGCAGGGTCCATCGGGAAAGCAACATGCGTTGCATACATGCTCTTGCCTAGGGAACTGCTTCCAATGAGGCAGCCATCAACTCCAGGACTTGTAGATAAGACCACCCTGTCAGGTGATAGTGTTTGTCACGGTTTGAACTCGAGCCATCAACCTTTGGATTCGAGTCTCCAGCAGAAATATTTTGCCTTGCTTCATATCGAAGCAACTCTGAGATATTCCAGAGACTTAGCCGGCTGCAAATTGCTCTTGGCCAGATTCACCACCCAGCCTAGCTCCTGTAGTAATGAAACTACCTTTCAAGAAGCCCGAAGACTCTCTTCCATACTCTTGCCTTGAATCAACCAGTGGTTCAGATATAGGTGAACCAGAATGCTGTCTTTGCATAAGGCTGCCACTACCACCACCATGACCTTGGAAAAGGTCCTGGGTACAGTGGCCAGTCTGAAAGGCAAGGCCTGAAACTGGTAATGATGATTCAGTATGGCAAACCGTAGGAACCATTAATGTTCCCGGCAAATGGGAATATGCAGATATGCCTCCGTGAAATCCAGAGAAGTGAGGTATTCCCCTGATTGTACTACCATTATGACAGAGTGCACCATTTCCATCCTGAAATGAGTTACTCGCAAATGACAATTGACTCCCTTGAGATCCAGTATGGGTCAAAAGGATCCTTCTTTCTTGGGCACAACAAAATAATGGAATAACGGCCTGTATTTCACTGCAATTTGGGAGCAGGAATCATGCCTTTCAGGTCCAACAGCCTTTGCAATGTAGCTTCTACTACTACCCTCTTCTGAGGAAAGCTGCATGGAGATATCATAAAGGCAACCGGAGGAATGCGAAGAAATTCTAGAACATAAATGTCCCGAACCACTTCAAGGACCTATTGATCCGAAGTAATCTGGACCCACCAGTGATAAAAATGAGATAGGTGCCCACTTATCTCCTCTACCAACAGGTGACCCTGCAAATCTTCATTGAGAAGATCGAGGGGCTCCACTTCCAGAGCCCACATCCTTTCGAGGCCTTCAAGGGTGAAAGGACTGAGATCTGTGGAAGGGATGGGATCTCTGGGAAGAACTTCCCCTATAAGGCCGAAAATGCCAGTAGTCTCGAGTGCAGCCACTTGCCCGAAAAATCCAGGAAATCGGCTTCTTGTCCTCTGGCAGACAAGGGACCTGGGCTTCCCCCCATTTATTTGCCATTTTCTCCAATTCACTGCCAAACAAAAGTGAATTCTTGAAAGGTAGCTTGGTGAAATTGGACTTTGAAATAGTATCTGCCCACCAGTTGCACAGCTACAGCTGCTGTCTAGCCACTATAACGTAAGCAACTCCTCTGGCTATTGTGCGAACCAGGTCACAGCCCGCATCAGCTAAGAAGGCAGCCCCCGGTTCTACCATAGGTCCGCTATCTCAAACAACGCTGCCAGATTGAGCTACCAGGCCACAACAAGATGCAATTTGCAAGCTCATCGCCACTGCCTCAAAGGCTTGCTTTGGGATAGCCTCAATTCTCCTATACTGAGCATCCTTAAGAGCTGCACTTCCCTCTACTGGGATGGTAGATCGTTTCATGACAGAACACACCAAAGCAACCATCTTAAGGAAAAGCAAATGTGGATCCAAGAGGTATAAACCCACCAAGGCATGCCCCTCTGGCCCACTCCATTCTAGGTCAATCAACTCTTGAATCGCATCCAGGAGAGGAAAGAAATATGAAGCCTTGCGTAGGGTAACCAAAATGGGGTTCATCTTCTGCAACCCCGAGAGTCACCCCCACCATTCCGAGGGTCTTCAAAGTCTGAGAGATCAGGCTCAGCAACTTATCTCTATGAAAGAAATGGAGAAGAGCTGCCTTGCGTCACTTTTGCTTAGTGTTTGGGTAATTGCCAGGTTCTTGTGGCCTGGTTTGGCTTCTGTTGGAAACAGGATGCTGGGCTTGATGGACCCTTGGTCTGACGCAGCATGGCAATTTCTTATGCTCTTATGTGGCTCCAAATCTGGGAGAATCTCCTTTTCCTCAATAGGGGAGCCACCACCACCATCATCAGTGTTATCTTGATCCACATGTATTCGAAACTTGTCAGGCCACACTGTGCCACGGCGCTTAACACAGGAGAACTCTGAGCGCATGGACCTAAACTAGTAAGTATTGTTGACTCAGATAACTGATCCTGTAGAAAGTCTGTAATCCCTGGAAGAATTCCACCAGAAAAAGGAAGATGGCTCCATTCCAGGCCCCATAGCCTGAACCTGACATTCTGAGAGCAAGTCTCTCCTGAAGACTCAGCCAGTGGATCAACTGAAGGAGGGGATGCCAGCATCGTGTCGCCTTCGGTCCCACTCTCCTCAGACCAATGCAAAGGACTGTAGTCAGAGAAATTAGAAGGAAGCAAATCCCCAGAAGCATCCAAGCAGCGCTGACACAGGCTTGTAGAACGCTCCAGTTGTATCGCCCTGATGTGGCAGGCAGCACAAATAGATAAGTGCTTAGACTTCTTTGCTGCTGGCACAATGGTTGTAATGCGTTCAGACAGACATATAGGCACATGCCCAGCTAGATGCACAAAACGTGTCCAGGAACATGTGCTTAAAAAACACCCAAACTAGGTGCACAAAATATGCATCCAGAAAGAAGGATGCCCAACCTGGACGCATAGAGTGCGCGTCCAAAAGAACCGCTCAGGATTCACATGCCCAAAAGGAGACGTGGAGATAGACACACGAGGCACGCGCCGACACACACTAAAAAAAACATGCAAACTAACTGCGGGGGCCTACCATGCACCAAAAAGGCTGCTCAACACACCGTGCCCAAACTGCCTCCACACCTCACAAAGCTCCCCAGAGACGTGAGAGGGAGGAGTCAAATGCCGAGGAAACAGACCCAGTAGGAAAACTCTTCACCAAAAAGTTCTTCTTCTTCTTTCTCTTCTTTTTTTTCCTTTTTTCTTTTTTTTTTATAAGGTAAAAACTTTTATCTGAGCTCAGCCCTCCCTGGCTGAGAGCAGGAACAGGTCCCTGTTATAGGGGGAAAGGGCGAAAGCCTTCACTGCTGAGCCTCTCTTGGCCTGTAACCACTAATTTTCTTTTTTTTTTTTTTTTTAGTCCATGCCACCCAAGGCTACCAGACTGAAGGCTCTCTACTGAGGGAGGGACCAAACGGTATCACCTCAGGAGGCAAGCGGTGCTATATAAACGTCTCGTCTTCTAGATGTCTTCTTTTTCTTCCTTTTATTTTATTTTTTTTTCACAGACAATCCCCAGTAGGGCGATTCACGTCCACCATCTGCTGGAGATGGAGAATACTGGTGGGCTGATGTTGGGGCGGGACTATATATCCATGATGTCAGAGTTTGCTCCATCTCCATCTGCTGGCAGAGGTGCATAACCCATTGGTGGGGATTGGCCTGCCTGAATGCAGAGGAACAACATGCTCAGACAGTGTCATTCTCAGAGTAAATGTAAAATGTTCCATTTAACTTTTTCTTTGCTAGCAGGGCTTGGGAGGGTTTGGAAAGGCAATCTGGTAAGTACTGAAAAGGCCAATTCCATAGCCAGATATGAGGAAAAGTCAGAGATCAAGCAGTCTCTGGATAGTGCATCAGGAATGGAAAGCAGGCAGAGAGACTCAATGGCTCTGGATGGCTTTTTCTGTTCTTAGTCTCCAGGGCCAATACTCAAAAGAGTTGATCTAGCTAATAGGGTCATTCATCAAAATGTATTATGGCGTTAACGCATGTGATAACACGTTAATGCCATAACTTGAACAAGTTACTGTAAATTGGTTGTTTACTTTCTCAGATAATAGAAGGACCAAAGGGGCACTCGATGAATTAGCAAGTAGCTCATTTAAAACAAATCAGAGAAAATTATTTTTCACTCAGCGCATAGTTAAACTCTGGAATTCATTGCCAGAGGATATGGTTACAGCAGTTAGTGTAACTGGGTTTAAATAAGATTTAGATAAGAAAAATCCATAAACTGCTATTACGGTAATTGATAAGCAATACTAGCTTGTGATCTATCTAATGTTTGGGTACTTGCCAGGTACTTGTGACTTGGATTGGCCACTGTTGGAAACAGGATGCTGGGCTTGATAGACCCTTGGTCTGACCCAGTATAGCATATCTTATGTTTTCTTAGTCCTTCTATTATCTGAGAGAGTAAATAACTGATTTACATTAACTTGTTCAAGTCCTTTCATGATTTTCTAGACCCCTATCATATCCCCCCTCCGTTGTCTCTTTTCCAAAATGAACAGCCCTAACTTCTTTAGCTTTTCCTCATATGGCAGCTGTTCCATGCCCCTTATCATTTTGTTTGCTCTTCTCTGTACTTTCTCCAGTGCAGCTATATATTTTTTTAGATGTGGCAATCAGAACTGCTCATAGTACTCAAGGTGCGGTCTCACCATGGAGCGATACAGAGGCATTATGACATTTTCTTCACCATTCCCTTCCTAATAATTCCTAACACTCTGCTTGCTTTTTTGATCGCCACAGCAGTCTGAGCCTACAATTTCAATGTATTATCCACTATGATGCCTAAATCTCTTTCCTAGGTGGTAACTCCTAAGATAGAACCTAACATTGTGTAACTACAACCAGAGTTATTTTTCCCTATATGCATCACCTTGCACTTGTCCACATTAAATTTCATCTGCCATTTGGAAGTCCAATCTTCCAGTCTCACAAGGTCCTCCTGCAATTTACTTCAATCCTTCTCCTCCTGGCAACATCATCACCGTTTCTCTCCCTCCATCTCTTCTCGTCACCCCGGTATCATCATCATCAGCTTCCCTTTCCCTCTACTCCTTTCCCTCACCCCCTGGCATCATCATTAACTTAAGTCTGCCTCCACCCACTGGCATAATCATCCCTCTCTCTCCATTCCTGGCACCATCACTTTCTCTTCTCTGTCCCTCTACCCCATGCCAATCACCTTCTCTTCCCTTTCACCCCTTGGCATCATCTGCTCTCTCCTGGCATTATTATCATCCTCATCATCATCTTCCCTCCCCCTCACCTGCTGGCATCATCACCTTCTCTTTTTCTCCTTTCAATTAATTTATTAAAATATATTTATCACTTAAAGTTAACACTTACAGCAAGCATAAGCAATGCACAAAAAGAATAAAACATTCATGGATGATAACATATAGATCCAACCAAAGACCAGACAAAAGATGTCAATAAAATTTTACCAAAACCGAGATTAAACCCCAGGATTCTGAAGGAACTCAAAAATGTGTAAAAATGTGTAACCTAACATTAAAATCATCCATTGTACCTGAAGACTGGAGGGTGGCCAATGTAACCCCAATATTTAAAAAGAGCTCCAGGGGCGATGCGGGAAACTACAGACCGGTTAGCCTGACTTCAGTGCCAGGAAAAATAGTGGAAAGTGTTCTAAACATCAAAATCACAGAATATATAGAAAGACATGGTTTAATGGAACAAAGTCAGCATGGCTTTACCCAAGGCAAGTCTTGCCTCACAAATCTGCTTCACTTTTTTGAAGGAGTTAATAAACATGTGGATAAAGGTGAACCGGTAGATATAGTATACTTGGATTTTCAGAAGGCGTTTGACAAAGTTCCTCATGAGAGGCTTCTAGGAAAAGTAAAAAGTCATGGGATAGGTGGCGATGTTCTTTCGTGGATTGCAAACTGGCTAAAAGACAGGAAACATAGAGTAGGATTAAATGGCAATTTTCTCAGTGGAAGAGAGTGGACAGTGGAGTGCCTCAGGTGTCTGTATTGGGACCCTTACTTTTCAATATATTTATAAATGATCTGGAAAGAAATACGACAAGTGAGATAATCAAATTTGCAGATGACACAAAATTGTTCAGAGTAGTTAAATCACAAGCAGATTGTGATAAATTGCAGGAAGACCTTGTGAGACTGGAAAATTGGGCATCCAAATGGCAGATGAAATTTAATGTGGATAAGTGCAAGGTAATGCATATAGGGAAAAATAACCCATGCTATAATTACACAATGTTGGGTTCCATATTAGGTGCTACAACCCAAGAAAGAGATCTAGGTGTCATAGTGGATAACACATTGAAATCGTCGGTTCAGTGTGCTGCGGCAGTCAAAAAAGCAAACAGAATGTTGGGAATTATTAGAAAGGGAATGGTGAATAAAACGGAAAATGTCATAATGCCTCTGTATCGCTCCATGGTGAGACCGCACCTTGAATACTGTGTACAGTTCTGGTCGCCGCATCTCAAAAAAGATATAATTGCGATGGAGAAGGTACAGAGAAGGGCTACCAAAATGATAAGGGGAATGGAACAGCTTCCCTACAAGGAAAGACTAAAGAGGTTAGGACTTTTCAGCTTGGAGAAGAGACGACTGAGGGGGGATATGATAGAGGTGTTTAAAATCATGAGAGGTCTAGAACGGGTAGATGTGAATCGGTTATTTACTCTTTCGGATAGTAGAAAGACTAGGGGGGCACTCCATGAAGTTAGCATGGGGCACATTTAAAACTAATCGGAGAAAGTTCTTTTTTACTCAACGCACAATTAAACTCTGGAATTTGTTACCAGGGGATGTGGTCAGTGCAGTTAGTATAGCTGTGTTTAAAAAAGGATTGGATAAGTTCTTGGAGGAGAAGTCCATTACCTGCTATTAAGTTCACTTAGAGAATAGCCACTGCCATTAGTAATGGTTACATGGAATAGACTTAGTTTTTGGGTACTTGCCAGGTTCTTATGACCTGGATTGGCCACTGTTGGAAACAGGATGCTGGGCTTGATGGACCCTTGGTCTGACCCAGTATGGCATTTTCTTATATATTTAAAAAAGTTTTTACTGTGAGTTTTTGCCTCTACGGCCAACTTCTTTTCAAATTCTCTCTTAGCCTGTCTTATCAATGTCTTACATTTAACTTGCCAACGTTTATGCTTTATCCTATTTTCTTCTGTTGGATCCTTCTTCCAATGTTTGAATGAAGATCTTTTGGCTAAAATAGCTTCTTTCACCTCCCCTTTTAACCATGCCGGTAATCATTTTGCCTTCTTTCCACCTTTCTTAATGTGTGGAATACATCTGGACTGTGTTTCTAGAATGGTATTTTTTAACAATAACCACGCCTCTTGCACATTTTTTACTTTTGTAGCTGCTCCTTTCAGTTTTTTTCTAACAATTTTTCTCATTTTATCAAAGTTTCCCTTTTGAAAGTAGGAACATAAGGCCTGAATGGACAGGCAAAGCAATGGAGGTCAAACCCTTGTAGGAACATAAGGCCTGGACAGTTGATGGTCAGGCACAGCGTTTGAGATCAGGCTCTTATATCTCAAAAAAGATATACGTCCCTACAAGATATCCCTCTTGTAGGGACGTACGGCCTGGGCAGTGGATGGTCAGGCACAGCGTCTGAGGTCAGGTACATGTGCTGCAGTGCTTATATTATCTGGAGCATAGGAGGCAGTTGGGGCTGCTGCAAGGCTTTTAATTGCTTTTATTTATCTTGCCATTCACAGGGAAAATTTGGAAACCCAAGCAAAGGCAGGTTTACTTTCAAAAACACTAGCATTTCCATCAGCTCTGGTGCTAGCCTTGAGCAGTGAGGGCTCATGATATCCCCCGTCATTGAAAAGACACGTTCACTGGGCACCCTGCTTGGTGGACATGACAGATATCGCTGAGCCATTTTGGCTAGGTGTGGCCAGACAGTGGACTTGTGTGCCCAATATGCCAGCGGATCTGTCTGCATGTTCTCTATCGGCTCTGAGAGATACCGTGTCACTGACAGCTGTGCTGGTGTCTCCTTTGCTTGGGCGGGCTGAGAATCACTCATGCCAGCAGCTATCTCTCTCGCCTGTCGCACAACAGATAAATTTTATGGGCAACATGCCTTGGGCGTTCTGAAGTGGAGGAGGAGGAGGTACTATCTATCACTGACACAGTGCTGCTCCTGCTTGGGCTAGCAGCACAACTCTCTGAATTGCCCGCTGTTTCCACCTCTGCTTCAAGCCTAATCTGTCTCTGCCTATGGCGCTCCTGTTCACGGACTTTTGCTAACAGCAGGTCTTTCACCAATAAGAGACAATCGTACTGTAGGGTGAGTTTCCCTTTCACACGGGGATCACAGACTGTGGTGAGCATGTATGCGTTCTGTTCTGTTAAAGGCCTTAATCTCTCTTTCACCTGCTGCTGCAAAACGTCCAGACAATGCAGCACCTCAACTGTCATTCCCTCTTCCTGTTTAAAGGCCTCCAAACGTTCATCCAAGAGATGAACTATGGGGATGATGTCAGCCAAGGTGTCACTTCTGTAACTCAGCTCCTCCGTGACATCCTTGAAGGGCTGCAGGATTTTTACCAGCTGACTCATGACTAGCCAATCATGATGCCCTAGGGGATTCTGCACACTTATGTCCATTGTACCAGAAAGTTCATGAAGGGGTGTCTGCAGCTCCACTAACCTCTCCAGCATCATAAAGGTGGAATTCCACCGGGTGGCAATGTCTTGAATGAGACACTTGTGAGTCATCTCCAAATCAGTCTGCTTTTGTCGGAGAACCTGCCCCGCCTTGACACTTCTGTGGAAGTGCGCTGCTATGTTCCTGCACTTCTGTATTAACCTATGCAGGTATTCATTCTCTTTGTCATTGGAATCCAACCCCAGAGCTGACTTCACTACCAGGTGCAGAGTGTGTGCAAAACATCAGATGTTCTTAAAGCGCCCGTCATTTATTGCCTTAACCGTGTTTGCACCATTGCCTGTGACAAAGAACCCTGCCTGAGTTTTCCTGTCTCGCTGGTGTAGTTGCCAGCCCTCCAGCATCTGTCTGATGCATGCTAGAATATTGGCTGCGGTATGGGCCTGGTCCGTCAGGTGGGTGTGCAGTAAAGCACACCTCCACCCTGATACTTCTTCAGTAATAGAGCTGCTGGCTGCCCCTGCCTCAGCCATGTCCCACCAGTGTGCTGTTAGAGAGAGGTAAGAGTGTACAGCATTCATGGCGGTCCAGATATCGCAGGTGAAATGCACTCTCCCCTCTGCCTTAGCTAGCAGCGCTTGCATACGACTGCGACACTGCTTGTACAGGCTGGGGATGACCTTTCTACTAAATGTGGTTCTGGAGGGGACTTTGTAATTTGGAAGTACGACCTTCAGAAAACGCTTGAAACCCACATTCTCCACTAACTGCAAGGGCTGGCCATCAAGGGCAATCATTTCCCCAATGGTCCTGGTTACAACTTTTGAGGCTGCCTGCCTCCTACCCCGGGATAGCATTACCGCACTCCACCCCATTTCCTCCATGGTGGATTGTCGCTTCTGCCACATGTCAGGGGGTTGCTGGCCTGCCACCTGACTGCTAGAAGGGGATGAGGGCGTGGGCTGACTCTGCTGCTTTTCAACCACTGCACACTGCTTGGAAGGGGTCCCCCGACTGGTACTGCCACCATCCCCAGATGGCAGTAATCTTGTTGGGTGTTGCCTCTTCATATGATGGTTCATGCCAAAATTAGATAGATGTCCCATTTGCTTGCCTCTGCTAATATCCCTGGCACAGTAATTACACCGAGCAAAACGCGGGTCTTCCGTCACTTTAAAGTGGCTCCAGATCGCAGATGTTTTTCGTGATCCTCCCCTCTCTAAAGCCTTGGGGGTGGAAGCTGCCACTGGAGCTGAGGTAGTGGGTGCACCCTGAGAAGCAATGCCAGGGGGGGGGGCCTCAGTCACCCTCTGTGCCTGTGCTGACTGCTCTTCCTCCTCATCTCTTTCATCTCTCCCCTGCTGCACTGGAGGCTAAGACAGGACTAACTGATCCTCCCGAAGATTCTTCACCTATTACTTCTTCCGTTTCTGATGAGAATCCCACACAAGAAGATTCTTCATCTGAATCAGAAGCAAACAGTGACTGCGCTACCTTGTCAACGCTAAGTGTTAGTCGAGACTTCTGTCCCCCTGCTGCTTTTGGGTGTCTACATTTTGTCTGCCATGACTCTGCCTCCCCTTCCCTCACCTCCAAAACTACAGGGCAAGAAAGATGTGGTGGTGATGGCGATGCATCATGGTCAGATTTCATTTTTTTCAGGATGGAGCTGCCAGCCCCTACAAAGAGTTTAGATTGCGACAGGTGCTTTTTTAACTTTACTGGTGGCGTTGCACTAGTGTCTTTTGAAGTGCCTCCTGTGCCAGTCCCAATCACTCGACTACATCTAGCTTTCCCTGACATTATGGATTTAATGTCACTGAGTAGTGCCTACCACTGCCCACTATCACGGTGCCTGGTTATGCACTAATGTGTGTGGTGTGCACACAGACGCTGCTTGCTTGTAAGCACAAAAGAGGCAGACTCCCTGGGCACTTGACTGCACAGACCCACCCAATAATTAGGTTCAGTCTGTTAAAAATACCCACTGCCCACTGTCACGGTGCCTTGCTATGCACTAATGTCTGTGGTGGCACACAGACGCTGCTTGCTTGTAAGCACAAAAGAGGCAGACTCCCTGGGCACTTGACTGCACAGACCCACCCAATAATTAGGTTCAGTCTGTTAAAAATACCCACTGCCCACTATCACGGTGCCTTGCTGTGCTCCTCCTCGATCCTCGGAGACCGGATTCAAACAGCAGATTTCCACCTTACCTTGTCTTCGGTACTTCCTGGTTTCGTTCCAGGCGGTCTCCGGCTGCGGGGGGAGAGCGCCAATACCTTCACCGCCGCGCTCGAGGGGTGCACCCGCTGCCTCTCAGCCGTGCCCGAGGATCGGGGGCTAGGTCCTCGTCGCGATTCGGCCGCCAGACTGAGGCTCACCTCCGAGGGACCATGGAAATCACCTCGGGAATCTCAACTGGGGGAGGGAACCGAGGGTATCACCGCTGGAGAGCGGGGCTCGTCTTCAGGTAGGTTTTCCCCTTTAATTTTGGTTTTCTTTTTTCGATTTGGTTCAAACGCTGCGAGAGTGTGCAGATAGTCCCTAACTGCTATGGAGATGGAAAATACTGAAGAGCTGCACTTCCTGCAGGAGTATATGTTCTAGGAGCTGACGTCAGATTGAAATCTGATCCGTCTCCAACTGCTAACAGGAGTACACTATACCCATTGGTCCTGAGTCCATCTGCTACACGCTAGGAAAATCAACCTTGTCTGGTGATAACTGAGATGTTGAATACTAAGGTCTTAGAAGCATCCAAAGCCAGTTGAAAAGGGTCGGGTACCCTATCCAATTATCGCGCACGGAGCAAAGAAAAGAAGCTCCTTTGTTGAGCTCCTTTGTGCATGAGACAGAGCAAGTGCAGAACCAGCGCATGGCGCCTCTGGCGTCAACAGCCAGTTCTTGACACCCCCCTCGGATGACATCAGCTTGGGGAGGGGGCGCATGGTCTCCACTCCTCTCTCCCACCAACATAATCATCATCATAATCCATCTCCCTCACCCCCTGTCATCACCTTCTTTTCCCTTTCCCTCCACTCCCTGTCATCACCTTCCCTTTCCCTCCACCTCTCCTCCCATCCCCATGAAGCATCATCACCTTCCCTTCACTCTCCCCCACACCCTGTGGCATATTCACCTTCCCTTTCCTCAACCCAAGCCTAATTCTTGTACAGAAGAAGTCTGCCAGCAGCTTACAGAGTGCTGCCTCTTCCTCCTTTCCAGTTTCCATCTGCAAACTTAACTATATGGAGTCAGCAGGTTTCATGAGACTACAGGACCTTGTGCAGTATCTTGAGCCAGCAGAGGGGAAAGCAGGAGCAGCTACCAATAAGTGCTGTTGTCCATCACCCCCTGCTAGTGGGAGGACATCTTGCAGGCCAGGAGGAAAACAGGAAATGAGACTGCATCCGCAGCACACCTGCACTCCAGCCGCAGCACGCTGGTTGGGAAACGCTGCTGTAAACAACATTAATGCTATATATAAACAATAATTAAATACTGTGGACAAACCACGAGGCAAGATACAGGCACAGCCATATAGCACCCACCAGAGCAGCCTGCAGATCTTAATCAAGGGGTAGCCAAACTGAGATCTACCATTATAAAGCAGCAGGGGAAAGTATACTAATTGACATTTTAACCTTGAGTGAGTCACTTAACTGCCCTGACTTCAGACTAACACTAAAGCTTCTGGGGAAGGGACAAGGCAAGCAGAGGTAAATCCAATAAAAGCTACTGGAACACAACCATAACAGCCCTGACAGATGGTAGTGACGTGATGCACAGTGCATCAGCTGCTATTTGTGTTGCAAAATTCCCCACCCGGGATTCACAGCTAACACAATTAATTACTGAAAAATACATAAAGAAATTAAGTAACCTGAAACCAGTTAAGCAAAGTAGTTGCATCACAGGCTGTCTGAGCTGCATTCATCAGCTTTCAAATTTCCATCTTTCGTGTCCCTCGATAGCCACAGATTTTATATTATGTGTGTACAGATACTGTGGGAGCCAAATCTAGACTAACTCAGGGTTCTTCTGGGTCAGGTACCTAAGGGCAGACTTGCAATTGAAACAGATGAAAGGAAAAACACTAGATAAATCCATCAGTAGTAAAGATCTCAGCAACAATACTAAAATGTATTTTTATAGTGCCAACAGAATACTGAGCATGGAGCAAGAAGCAGCAAGTCACACCGGTCATAGACTAAAGACCCTGTCCTATGCAGCTTTTAAGTTTTAATATGGGGGGGTTTAGCAACTCACTCTAAGTTATATTGCCCCTGTACAGGTCCCTGGTGAGACCTCCTCAATTGTACTGTGCACAATTCTGGAGACCGCACCTTCAAGGATATAAACAGGTACTTGCCAAGTACCGTTTTGGGTACTTGCCAGATACTTGTAATCTATATAGGCCATTGTTGGAAACACGATGCTGGGCTTGATGGACCCTTGGTCTGACCCAGTATGGCAACTTCTTAGGTTCTTATGCTCTTAGGAAGGAGTTGATCCACAGAGTAGCTACTAAAATGGTTAGTGGTCTTCATTCTAAAACATGAAGACTTAAAGATCTAAACATGTACATCCTAGGGGAAAGGCAAGATGGGGGAGATATGATAGAGACATTAAAGTATCTCTCAGGTTTCCATGCACAGGAGGTGAGCCTTTTTCAATGGAAAGGAGGCTCTAGAACGAGGGGGTCATGAGATGAGGTTGAAAGGGAGTAGATTCAGGAGTAATGTTAGGAAATATTTCTTTACAGAAAGGGTGGCGGATGTGTGGAACTGCCTTCTGATAGAAGTGGAGACAAAAACAGTATCTGAATTCAAGACAGTATGTGACAAATAGTGGGGATCTCTAAGGATGGGATGAGAATTATAATGCAAAATTAATTGGATGAATGGGCAGACTGGATGGGCCAGATGGTCTTTCTCTGTCGTCATGTTTCTATGTTTATACACTGGCAATGGAACCGAGGTCTCCATGTGACTAAAGGGGCAACAATACACATTAGGTAAGGGGTGTACAGTGCCAAGGTCATTACTCAAAGAATTTGTCCGGCTAACTTTTGGAGTTAGCTAGACAAACTCTTGAGGTCTGACATTTTTTTCCCTGCTCCTTGCCTAAATTTTGTTCTCAAAAATTGTTGCCTGCACAAAATTCAACCCAGGTTAAAAGAGGCGGCGCAGGGGGGAATTCCTGGGGCACAGTTTCACCTTGTCTGAGCAGCGCTGATATCCAGCTCTGCTCAAACAAAGTTACTTGGGGGAACCTGTTGGACAAACAGCTGTCCTAAGGTTGCCCGGACAACTCCGTCTGGGTGACTTCAGGCCTGATATTCAGCCTGACCCGTATTTGTGTTGAATATCCAGGACAAGTCCAGGTGACTTTACTCGGCAACGACCTCTCCATGATTTATGACGGCAGCTCAAGGCAGCAGGCACTGTCGGCAATAACCACTTGCACCATACATTAGGATGTCAGGAGCTGAAGGCCCGCTGTCGCTTTCTGTTACAGCATACAGAAATGGTAAGGTGAATTTTCCAAACATTGCACACGTAAATAGCATGTATTTGCACATATGCTATTTTATAAACCTCAAACCTACACATATAAATAAGGGTTCGCACGTAAAAAAGAGGGGTGGTCTGAGGCATTCCGGGATGGGACCCACGGAAGTTGCTATTTTATAAGAGACATACGTATGCAGATTTGACAGCTTACTCGCGTATATTTAGAGCTGCTCATTATCTGGCGTAAGTGATGTTAAATCTCTTTATTATGAAGTACTGACTGGGAGGGGGTCTGGGTGAACCGAGGAGAGTTCAGGCTGAAGAACCAGGAGGGTCTGGATGACCTAAAGGGCTGAGCAAACTGGTGGAGTAAATGATAAAACTGGTAATTTCACTCACTTGCGTATGTTAGAAAATCTGCAGACTTACATGAGTAAGAAATGACTTACCCGGGATAAGTGCTATTTACATTTTGCATGTATAATGCTCATACATTAGTTCAACACCATTTAACCACATAAATATTGACTTTTGCAGCTAAGTGGCAGCTTTGCTGTTAGCTGGATAAGTCTTAAAAGTGCCTCTTATCTGGCTAAGTAAGATAGCTGGATAAGTAGCTCTATTTGAGACTTATCTAGCTATCTTACTTATTTATTTATTTTATTTAAAAACTTTTATATACCGGTATTAGTATGCATACATCATACCGGTTTACAATGTAACTTTAAAGGTAGAAATTACAATGAACAGGGAGGGCGAACAAGGAGGAGTATACAAAGAGCAGGAGGTGGAGGAATTAAAGCAATAAATAAAAACTGCAACGGACTATTTACAGGAATATACAAGGCGTAGGCAAGATCTTGCAGAAGTCGGTGTACTTAATCAGGGTAGGCCTGTATAAGTAGCTCTATGACTTATCCAGACACATCAGAACTTATCCATCGAACTTATTTATATATTCACATGTATTTGTGATGAGTTGCATGGTAGTGAGCCCTTAGTGATGTGGTGCAGTTGACTCAGTCTCATAGGTGTACTTACGAGGCCTACACCAACAGCTGGCGAAAATGCCCTGAAGCAGGACAGACCGAAGCTTCACCTATACCAGCCACCTGCCCTGCAGGTTGAGCCCTTGGGTTCTGGCAGACGGCAAGTCTTAGGTGGCACCCTGAGGTGGGATGAGCAAGAGTCCAGGAAAACACCAGGGTCAGGATAGGCAGCAGACTGGAGATACGGGGAATAGGCCAATGGTCAGGGCAGGTGGAAAGCAAGAGTGGTCAGGTCCAAGGCAATGGTCAGGTCCAAGGCAATGGTCAGGTCCAAGGCAAGAAGTCAGTACCAGATCAGGCCAAAATCTGGACAAGGACAGGAGAAAAGACACTGGACAAGATGAGCTGGGCAAGGCAGGATAAGACAGGCTGGGCAAAGCAAGGCTGGACACCCTAATGCAGGAACAACAGGGACTCAGGAGTAACACACACTGCTCTAGACAGAAGACCCGTTACTGAAGCAGCGATAGACAGTTGAAAGAGCCCTTATATGGTCAGGCACTGCAGGGGTTTTCCACCACGGGCCTTTTAAGAGACGATGTGCGCTAGAGCATGGTGGTGTTCAGGCAGCATTGGAGCCACATCAAGAGCTGGGACCCATTGATGTGTGGCGGCATTCCTGCTGCACCGAGAAGTTGCTGGGGTGATTTGAGAGTGCGGCCATAAGAACATAAGAACATGCCATACTGGGTCAGATCAAGGGTCTATCAATCCCAGCATCCTGTTTCCAACAGTGGCCGATCCAGGCCATAAGAACCTGGCAAGTACCCAAAAACTATTTCATGTTACTTAATTAATAGCAGGTAATGGACTTCTCCTCCAAGAACTTATCCAATCCTTTATTAAACACAGCTATACTAACTGCACTAACCACGTCCTCTGGCAACAAATTCGAGTTTAATTGTGCGTTGAGTGAAGAACTTTCTCCGATTAGTTTTAAATGTGCCACATGCTAACTTCATGGAGTGCCCCCTAGTCTTTCTATTATCTGAAAGAGTAAATAACTGATTCACATCTACCCGTTCTAGACCTCTCATGATTTTAAACACCTCTATCATGTCTCCCCTCAGCCGTCTCTTCCCCAAGCTGAAAAGTCCTAACCTCTTTAGTCTTTCCTCATAGAGGAGCTGTTCCATTCCCCTTATCATATTGGTTGCCCTTCTCTGTACCTTCTCCATCACAATTATATCTTTTTTGAGATGCGGCGACCAGAACTGTACACAGTATTCAAGGTGGGGTCTCACCATGGAGTGAAACAGAGGCATTATGACATTTTCCATTTTATTCACTATTCCCTTCCTAATAATTCCCAACATTCTGTTTGCTTTTTTGACTGCCGCAGCACACTGAACCGACGATTTCAATGTGTTATCCACTATGACACCTAGATCTCTTTCTTGGGTGGTAGCACCTAATATGAAACCTAACATTGTGTAAATATAGCATGGGTTATTTTTCCCTATATGCATCACCTTGCACTTATCCACATTAAATTTCATCTGCCATTTCGATGCCCAATTTTCCAGTCTCACAAGGTCTTCCTGCAATTTATCACAGTCTGCTTGTGATTTAACTACCCTGAACAATTTTGTATCATCTGCAAATTTGATTACCTCACTTGTCGTATTTCTTTCCAGATCATTTATAAATATATTGAAAAGTAAGGGTCCCAATACAGATCCCTGAGGCACTCCACTGCCCACTCCCTTCCACTGAGAAAATTGTCCATTTAATCCTACTCTCTGTTTCCTGTCTTTTAGCCAGTTTGTAATCCACAAAAGGACATCGCCACCTATACCATGACTTTTATCTTTACACATGTACAAATTTTCCAGAGTAGATTTTTACATATTTATAACACATGCATATATGATATTATAAAATACTAGAGTAGATCTATGAGTGGCCATAAATGCATGTATATGGACTTCCACACAGTTATTTGAAAGTTATCCTCATAATGTTCTCTCTCATCTGCTTATGAGCATGAGTCACTTTTATCCCATGCTGTTTATGGGAAAAGACTTTGCTGAAGCAGGCATCTCTATTTCCAATCTATCTCATTTCCCTGCTGTGCTTCTGGCCCCTGACTGTGACTGTCTTTAGACACAATCCAACTACCCAATGGAAAAAAATTTCCATTTTTTTTTTTTATGCTTTCAACAAACCTACTGAATCGCTCATATGACCTAATGTATCCATTACCAAACACCGATTCCCACACAGACAGCAAAGAATTAAAGAAACAAAGCACAAAGCCACAATTAAAGGGAAACTGCTTTGTGCATTACCTCATCTTAGTCTGAGCAGCTGATAGAGAGGCCAGGGCTAGTTTTCAATAATTCTCGCCCTCCAGCATTCCAAAACAACCCTGGTCTGGAAGAAACAACAGCTGTCATGGTTCCTCGCTCCCCATCATGTTTTGCATCCATTCGGCTACCAGCAGATGTTACAGGATGTGAATTAGATGGAGATGGTGCAAGTTTATGTTAGAGAGATGGAAATTTGGGATTGCATGGGATCACATATCTTAACCAGAATTTACATTTGCAATTAGTAAACTTAAAATTTTGTCTTGATGAAAGCCAAGTACTTCCCTTGCACAATTTTGCAGGCACCCATGTCATGTATACCTATCATTTGGATTTCCATCCCTGCATAAAAAGTGCCTGAAGCAGAAGATGGAACCTGCCATGCTTGAGGAATGTATGTGCCTGTGGGTTTTTATGAATGGATTATGTCTGCTTGTGAGAAGACAAAATGACCGCTGGCGATGGTACAATTTCTGCAGCAGAGTTCTTAAAACTATATTTGTTCGCATGATGTAGGTAATCAATTCTCACACAGTAGGGTGTAATGGATTAGGCCTCTGTGGTTTAGGTTTAAGCCTAGAGTGTCTATAAGCTTTAGTTTACAAGGGCAGCACAAGGCTTGAAATCTCCAAGATTTTGCTCATCTGGCTTCTGTTGGAGAACTTATCTATAAGGTATGTAGAGAAACACGAGGACAGAAAAAGACCATCTGCTCATTCACACCAACTGCTCAGCTCTACAATCTCTACCATTCTTTGAGAGATCCCTTGTGCTTGTCCCATGATTTCGTGAATTCAGATACTGTTTCCATCTCCTCCACTGGGAAGCTGTTGCATACATCCATTACCCTCTCTGTAAAGAAATATTTCCTTAGATTACTCTTAACACTGCCCTCTTTCACCCTCATCCCATGATCCCTCATTTCAGAGCCCCCTTGAAAGAGGCTCTCTTCCTGTGCTTTGATAACTTGGGGGTATTTAAATGTTTCTATAATATGCTTTACTACCAAGACTACTGACCACTTTAGTAGCTACCATTTGGACAGACTCCATCCAGTACATATTCTTTTGAACGTGCGGTCTCCAGAATTGTACACAGTATTCCAAGAGAGGTCTCACCAAGTGAATGATATGGTAAAAATGTACAAGTGGGGAGGAAATGTATTCTCCTTTACAGGTATGTGTTACAAGTTGTAATGTTCTTCAACAGTCTTGGGCTGCAACTATTTCTCTCTTATAAAACATGTCATCAAATAGGACCATCTCTACACAACAAGAAACTGGAGGGAAGCAAAACAGAGGAAAATCCATTTACAGTAGATAATGTATGGGAAGAGCTAAAGAATCTGAAAGTGGACAAAGCCATGGGGCCTGATGGGATTCATCCAAGGATACTGAGGGAGCTCAGAGATGTGCTGGCGGGACCGCTGTGCGACCTGTTCAATAGATCCCTAGAAACGGGAGTGGTACCGAGTGATTGGAGAAGAGCGGTGGTGGTCCCGCTTCACAAGAGTGGGAACAGAGAGGAGGCTGGTAACTACAGACCGGTTAGCCTCACTTCGGTGGTGGGAAAAGTAATGGAGTCACTGTTGAAAGAGAGAATAGTGAACTATCTACAGTCGGGAGAATTGATGGACCAGAGGCAGCATGGATTCACCAGAGGAAGATCCTGTCAGACAAATCTGATTGACTTTTTTGACTGGGTAACCAAGGAATTGGATCGAGGAAGAGCACTCGATATCATATACTGGGATTTCAGTAAAGCTTTTGATACGGTTCCGCACAGGAGATTGGTGAATAAAACGAGAAGCTTAGGAGTGAGTGCCGAGGTGGTGACCTGGATTGCAAATTGGTTGACGGACAGAAGACAATGTGTGATGGTAAATGGAACCTTCTCTGAAGAGAGAGCAGTTTTAAGTGGTGTACCGCAAGGATCGGTGTTGGGACCGGTCCTGTTCAATATCTTTGTGAGCGACATTGCGGACGGGATAGAAGGTAAGGTTTGTCTTTTTGCGGATGACACTAAGATCTGCAACAGAGTGGACATGCCAGAAGGAGTGGAGAGAATGAGACGAGATCTAAGGAAACTGGAAGAGTGGTCGAAGATATGGCAGCTGAGATTCAATGCCAAGAAGTGCAAAGTCTTGCATATGGGGAGTGGAAATCCGAATGAACTGTATTCGATTGGGGGGGGGGGGGGAAAACTGATGTGCACGGAGCAGGAGAGGGACCTTGGGGTGATAGTGTCTAATGATCTGAAGTCGGCGAAACAATGTGACAAGGCGATAGCTAAAGCCAGAAGAATGCTGGGCTGCATAGAGAGAGGAATATCAAGTAAGAAAAGGGAAGTGATTATTCCCTTGTACAGGTCCTTGGTGAGGCCTCACCTGGAGTACTGTGTTCAGTTCTGGAGACCGTATCTTCAAAAAGACAAAGACAAGATGGAGGCGGTACAGAGAAGGGCGACCAGGAAGGTGGAGGATCTTCATCAGATGACGTACGAGGAGAGATTGAAGAATCTAAATATGTACACCCTGGAGGAAAGGAGGAGCAGAAGTGATATGATACAGACTTTCAGATACTTGAAAGGTGTTAATGATCCAAAGACAACGACAAACCTTTTCCGTAGGAAAAAAATCAGCAGAACCAGGGGTCACGATTTGAAGCTCCAGGGAGGAAGATTCAGAACCAATGTCAGGAAGTATTTCTTCACGGAGAGGGTGGTGGATGCCTGGAATGCCCTTCCGGAGGATGTGGTGAAGACCAGAACTGTGAAGGACTTCAAAGGGGCGTGGGATAAACACTGTGGATCCATAAAGTCAAGAGGCCGCCAATGAAGAGTGGGTGACTCGCCAGAATGATGGCTACTGTCTGGAGACAATACCCTTATTAAATAAACATACACATGCTTACTGTGACTCCAACATCGCTCTAAGCTTCAGCAGGAAGAGGAAATGTGGAAAAAAAGGATTCACACTCACAAAGAGGGGAGTAGCTGGCTTGTTACGGCGGTTACTACCCCAAATCAAATAAGCCTGATACTTCACTTTCAATGCATATACAGCATAGTTCTCTGCTTCAACGGCAGGGGAGAAGAAAAGAGGGTTCGCACTCACAAAGTGGGGAGTAGCTGGCTTGTTACGGCGGTTACTACCCCAAACCAAATGTGCCTGATACTTCACTTTCGATGCATATCCAGCATGGCTCTCTGCTTCAACAGCATGGGAGAAGACTGATACTTCACGCATATCCAGCATAGCTCTCTGCTTCAACGGCAGGGGAGAAAAAAAGAAAACTGATACTTCACGCATATCCAGCATAGCTCCCTGCTTCAACGGCAGGGGAGAAGAAAAACAACCAATAAGGGCTGTATAACATAGTCTGGGTAAAACAAATAAGCATGGGTGTAGCTTGCTTATTGGCAGGGGAGAAGCTTGCTTATTGGCAGGGGAGAAGAAAAACAACCGATAAGGGGAGAAGAAAAACAACCGATAAGGGCTGTACAACATAGTCTGGGTAAAACAAATAAGCATGGGTGTAGCTTGCTTGTTGCGGCGGCTGCTACCCCTAACTAATCAAGCTGGATATTTCACTTGGGTGCAGCTCCATCACTGCTCTCTACATTAAAGGTGGGGGTGGAAGGGAAATAGAACCAAGTGCTAAGAGAAACAGATAATTATGAGAGAAAAAATGTGTGGAGCTTGCTGGGCAGACTGGATGGGCCGTTTGGTCTTCTTCTGCCGTCATTTCTATGTTTCTATGTTTCTATGTCTAACATGGGCAATGGTGCTCTTATACTGTCGTGATTATATTCGGGAGGTACACAGAAAATTACTTGATGAGACCTTTTACAACTAACTGGATAGAGTTCTCACTCCTGAAATTCAATTAAAGCACATGAATCATGGCGGGGTGATGACAGAGAATGTCGCTTACCCATGCAGAACAAAGCTGGATCTGGTCATTAAATACAATACAGCTGAGAGGTCTAGCTAGTGAAATTGAATGGGACAATGTGCTTTTATAATATTTGGGTGGCTCGCTGACATATGTATCTTTGAAAAACTGGGGATTCCTCAATGTAGTTTGGCTCATTTCTCCATATATGGACATATGGCATCTTACATTATATTCGGACTTATCCAATGTAACTGCTGTAGAGCCTTTATTCTGAGGGAAAGCATCTGGAAACTTAGAGCTTGCCCAATTTGTGCACAACTCTCTTCCTTGAAAATGGAGCTGACTGAGATAAAAGCTCAATTAGCTTCAATTAAAAGTATTACACCCACATTGCATTACACAGATAATAATTCCCCAATATCACGGAAAAACCAGGAGTCAAGAAAAGGAGATCCATTACGCTCAGGTAGGACCCAAAGTCATCCATTCTTGACAGATGAGCAGCCAACAGGTACACCCTCCCACTCAAACAGGTCATTAAGAAATTCTTTACAATCCAGGATTACAGTGGGCTCTGGTAGAATTAGACCTGTGATAAGGAGACACACAATGTACCAAATGCAAAAAGAACAAGCCCTCTCTATATTAAAAACTGAGGAAGTTCTTGAAAAAAACATTGCAGTATTACCAGAAAAGAGAGAAAAAACACAATGCATGCAGTATTTCAAGATCCATAACCAAAAGAAAAATCTAATTGAGATGGATAACTCTGTCAACAGTGGCACAACTACAAACAGAAAGAGTAAAGTGAATAACAAATCTCAACTAATATCTCATAAGGAGTCCAGGAAAAGCAATAACCTTAAAGAGAGTACCTGGAAGGCTATGACCACAAATGCTCATAGTTTGGGAAATAAAATCCCAGATCTGCAGGCCCTAATGGCTGAGGCAGAATTGGACATTGTTGCTATCACAGAAACATGGTTCACAGAATCTCATGAATGGGATACAACAATACCAGGCTATAACTTGTTAAGGAAGGACAGAGAGGATAGAAAAGGGGGAGGTGTGGCTCTTTATGTCAGAAACAACATCCAAGCATCTGAGCTACAAGGAAGTTGGGGTAAAGAAGAAGCTCTATGGGTCGACCTAAAAAAAGATGACGGAGTGTCCATTTATATTGGAGTGGTTTACAGGCCTCCAAACCAAAAGGAAGAGCTGGACAGAGATCTGATTGAAGACATCCATAAGATAGGTAAGAAGGGAGAAGTGGTGATCGTGGGTGACTTTAATATGCCAGATGTAGACTGGAAAATCCCCTCTGCAGAAACTAAAAATAGTAGAGCAATAATGGATGCCATGCAAGTATCTTTGTTCAAACAAATGGTGTTGGAACCCACGAGAGAAGGTGCTATACTCGACTTATTGCTCAATAATGCAGATAATGTCTCAGATGTCCAGGTGGGCGCCCACCTCAGCAGCAGTGATCATCGAACGGTATGGTTTAATATCACTAATAGAATAGGGAAAAGAACCACAAAGACCCGAGTTTTACAGTTCAAAAACACAGACTTTGAGGAAATGGGAAAGTACCTGGAGGAAGAACTTAAAGGATGGGAGAACGAGAGAGATGTGGATCAGCAGTGGACCAATCTAAAAGGAGCAATCACCAAGGCAACTGCTCTATATGTTAGAAACATAAAGAAAAGCAAAAGAAAATTGAAACCTATCTGGTTCTCAAAGGAGGTGGCTGACAAAATTAAAGCTAAAAGAACAGCATTCAAGAAATATAAAGGATCCCAAAGGGAGGAGCACAAAGAAGAATATTTGTATCAACTGAGGGAGACGAAGAAAACAATCAAGTTGGCAAAAAATCAAGCAGAAGAGAGGATTGCCAAGGAGATAAAAAATGGTGACAAAACATTTTTCAGATACATCAGCGAAAAGAGAAAGGTCCAAAGTGGTATAGTGAAATTGAAAGGTGGTAATGATCAATGTGTGGAGACAGACGAAGAAATGGCAGAAATATTAAACGAATACTTCAGCTCTGTGTTCACTAAAGAAGACCCTGGAGAAGGACCATCTCTACACAACAAGAAACTGGAGGGAAGTGGAATAGATGAAAATCCTTTTACAGTAGAAAATGTGTGGGAAGAGCTAAAGAACCTGAAAGTGGACAAAGCCATGGGGCCTGATGGGATTCATCCAAGGATATTGAGGGAGCTCAGAGATGTTCTGGGCGGGTCCGCTGTGTGACCTGTTCAATAGATCCCTAGAAACGGGAGTGGTGCCGAGAGACTGGAGAAGAGCGGTGGTGGTCCCGCTTCACAAGAGTGGGAACAGGGAGGAGGCTGGCAACTACAGGCCGGTTAGCCTCACTTCGGTGGTGGAAAAGTAATGGAGTCTCTGCTGAAAGAGAGAATAGTGAACTATCTACAGTCCGGAGAATTGATGGACCAGAGGCAACATGGATTCACCAGGGGAAGATCCTGTCAGACAAATCTGATTGACTTTTTTGACTGGGTAACCAAGGAATTGGACCAAGGAAGAGCGCTCGATGTCATATACTTGGATTTCAGCAAAGCTTTTGATACGGTTCCGCACAGGAGACTGGTGAATAAAACGAGAAGCTTGGGAGTGAGTGACAAGGTGGTGACCTGGATTGCAAATTGGTTGACGGACAGAAGACAATGTGTGATGGTAAACGGAACCTTCTCTGAAGAGAGAGCGGTTTTAAGCGGTGTACCGCAAGGATCGGTGTTGGGACCGGTCCTGTTCAATATCTTTGTGAGCGACATTGCGGACGGGATAGAAGGTAAGGTTTGTCTTTTTGCGGATGACACTAAGATCTGCAACAGAGTGGACACGCCGGAAGGAGTGGAGAGAATGAGACGGGATCTAAGGAAACTGGAAGAGTGGTCGAAGATATGGCAGCTGAGATTCAATGCCAAGAAGTGCAAAGTCATGCATATGGGGAGCGGAAATCCGAATGAACTGTATTCGATGGGGGGGGAAAGGCTGACGTGCACGGAGCAGGAGAGGGACCTTGGGGTGATAGTGTCTAATGATATGAAGTCTGCGAAACAATGCGACAAGGCGATAGCAAAAGCCAGAAGAATGCTGGGCTGCATAGAGAGAGGAATATCGAGTAAGAAAAGGGAAGTGATTATTCCCTTGTACAGGTCCTTGGTGAGGCCTCACCTGGAGTACTGTGTTCAGTTCTGGAGACCGTATCTACAAAAAGACAAAGACAAGATGGAAGCGGTACAGAGAAGGGCGACCAGGAAGGTGGAGGATCTTCATCGCATGACGTACGAGGAGAGATTGAAGAATCTAAATATGTACACCCTGGAGGAAAGGAGGAGCAGAGGTGATATGATACAGACTTTCAGATACTTGAAAGGTTTTAATGATCCAAAGGCAACGACAAACCTTTACCATAAGAAAAAAATCAGCAGAACCAGGGGTCACGATTTGAAGCTCCAGGGAGGAAGATTCAGAACCAATGTCAGGAAGTATTTCTTCACGGAGAGGGTGGTGGATGCCTGGAATGCCCTTCCGGAGGAAGTGGTGAAGACCAGAACTGTGAAGGACTTCAAAGGGGCGTGGGATAAACACTGTGGATCCATAAAGTCAAGAGGCCGCCAATGAAGAGTGGGTGACTCGCCAGAATGATGGCTACTGCCTGGAGACAATACCCTTAGTCAATAAACATACACATGGTTACTGTGACTCCAACATCACTCTAAGATTCAACAGCATGAGGAAATGTGGAAAAAAGGATTTGCACTCACAATGACGGGAGTAGCTGGCTTGTTACGGCGGTTACTACCCCAAACCAAATATCCAGATTACTACCTCCACCTTCCTCTATTCCTGATGCCTTTCAACTAGCTTGATCACTCCATTCTTATACTTCACTTTCAATGCATATCCAGCATAGTTCTCTGCTTCAACAGCAGGGGAAAAGAAAAACTGTTACTTCACACATCCAGCAGAGCTCTCTGCTTAAACGGCAGGGGAGAAGAAAAAAGGGTTCGCACTCACAAAGCGGGGAGTAGCTGGCTTGTTACGGCGGTTACTACCCCAAACCAAATGTACCTGATACTTCACTCTCGACGCATATCCAGCATGGCTCTCTACTTCAACGGCATCGGAGAAAGACTGATACATCACGAATTTCCAGCATAGCTCTCTGCTTCAACGGCAGGGGAAAAGAAAAACTGATACTTCACGCATATCCAGCATAACTTCAACGGCAGGGGAGAAGAAAAAAGGATTCACACTCACAAAGCGGGGAGTAGCTGGCTTGTCACAGCGGTTACTACCCCAAACCAAATGTGCCTGATACTTCACTTTCGATGCATATCCAGCATAGCTCTCTGCTTCAACAGCAGGGGAGAAGATAAACAACCAATAAGGGCTGTATAACATAATCTGGGTAAAAACAAATAAGCATGGGTGTAGCTTGCTTATTGCGGCGGTTACTACTCCTACTACCTCTAACTAATCAAGCTAGATATTTCACTTGGATGCAGCTCCTCCACCGCTCTCTACATTAATGGCGGGGGTGGAAGGGAATTAGAACCAAGAGCTAAGAGAAACAGATAAGTATGGGAGAAGAAATGAGGGAAGCTTGCTGGGCAGACTGGATGGGCCATTTGGTCTTCTTCTGCCGTCATTTCTATGTTTCTATGTTTCTATGTTACATTGAGTCTACCTATGACTGGTTGATTTGATTCATGTACCTGGGGGGGGGGGGGGGGGGGGGGGGTGCTTTCTATTTTGACTGGCTTTTAAAACAAACATGTGATCATTGCATTCAATGAGAATAAGTAAGTTTGCTCCATTTATACTGGACAAGCATTTTTTGAATGGATCTGGCTTTTAAGTATCTTCCTTTTGGAGTATTTCACTGTTTCAGAATGTTGAAGAACATGTTTACATTTGATCTGTCTTCCTAAGTTGAAATCTTGTTCCTCAAAAGCAGGCACTATTAATGTGCCAAAATGCAGCTGCTTCCAAATATTATGACAAACATTTTTGGACTTTATGATAAGTAGTTTTTGCAGAATACATCACGTCTGCACATGTATAGAACATAGACAGACCTCACTACATCCAGAATAAAGAGATCATAAATTATAGATAGAAATGTGCAGACAAATACTGAATTGGAAACTGCAAAAAGCCAGACTGTATGCAGAGCAAAAAGGGAAAAACGGAAACACTGCCATTCCTCATAAAATATCAAACAATAAAATAAAGAAATATAAAGCATCAATCATAATAGTAAAACCATACTAATAAAAAGAAATATTTCAAAACAACTAACAAATAGAACAGTATCCAATAATTAAAAATTCATAAAACGTTTCCTTATGGCAATAAAATATTTCAAATCAGCAGATACATTAAATATTACCCAATAATTACAACTAACAGGGATTAATAAATCCCTTGCTTTCTATACCTGGGAACTTTTGATTTCCAGATGCTATAAGATTGTCGTAGATTAGTGGGGTGGTGGGGGGAGCTGTTTGTTGCATACAAATGGCCAAACTTTTAAAACCCGGCGCATGCCGATACTGGGAAATATACGCGTGGCTGGGCTGTGCACATTTTCAGAGCAACACGGCCATGTGCATATCTCCTGCTATGCGCAGAAGAGCTGGTGGGCCGAGGGCAGGACAGGGGCAGGGGCTGGTGGGGCCGAGGGCAGGACAGGGGCAGGGGCTGGCAGGGACAACACCATTAGGCGCTGTCTTAGTGAAGCATGCGCTGGCAGCCAGCTGGTGCGCAGAACTTACTTCTGCTCGTCAGAGCAGGTAAGTTCTGAAATAAAAAAAAATAGGTTAGTTAGGGAGGGTTGGGGTCGGGGCAGAGAGGGGGAAAAGGAAGGAAGTATAGTTAGGGGGTTAGGGAAGTTCCCTCCCAGTCCGTTCCTTTATTGGATATAAAATCGGCGCGCCCATGTGCCACGCCAAGAACCGCACGCACATGGACACCTGCACACCCCTTTGAAAATTTACCTCAAACTTTCTCCCCTCTCTCTCTAACATACACGTGCACATTCACTCTCTTGCTCACATGCTCAATCACACACACACACACAAGCTTGTTTGCTCTCTCACATGCTCAATCATCACATACATGCTCACTTGCTCTCTGATACGCTCAAGCATAAAAACACACATGCTCGTTCTCTCTCACACACTCAATTATACACACACATGCTCGTTCACCCTCTCACATGTTCTCACATGCTCAATCACACACACGTACACACTTGCTTGTGCTCTCTATCACATGCTCATACACACACAAACTCTTTGCTCTGTCTCTCATATGCTCAATTATACACACACACACACACACACACATGCTCATCTGCTCTCTTACATACACAATCGCACAAATACACTCGCTCACTCTCTCAAATGCACAATTATAAACACACACATTCGCTCAATCTCTCTCACATGCACAATCACACACACACTCATTTTCTTTTTCATATACAATTATACATCCAAATGCTTGTTTACTGTCACACATGCTCAATTATACACACATGCTCATTTGCTCACACAAATTCAATTATACACACATGCTCATTTGCTTTCACACATGCTCAATTATACACACAAATGCTCGTTTGCTTTTTCACATGTTCAGTCACACACACACACACACAAAAAATATCAAATATCAAGGGGAAAACCACAAAATCTTTTAAATTCAAAAATATCTTTCACATAAATCCTATAGAACTTGGCATCAGAATAACGGTGTTCACTAATTTACATCCACCGCCTCACCACCTCTCGCCTCACAATGAGCCCCAAGCGGTATCAGAGATGTCCATCTTAAGTTTCATTCATATGCCATTTCACTCTACCCATATTAAATACTCATTTTATTTCAAGTTATGTATAAAAAAATACACTAAAGTGATTTATAAACATATACTAATAAAAAGTGTTTTTGAAAAAATAAAAATTAACTCATCTTAAAAGGACACGCCGTTTACAGTCTCACTGCAAACATGAAACACCCGACTTGAGCTCACATTTTGGCAGACTGTGCCGCTTGCCTCTGATGGAACAAATGATAGACCTTTTTCAAGGGCACTCATGATGTCTGGTCAACAATTTGGTAGACAAATTTATCATGGAGAACTCAAGAAACGCTGTGAGCATGTCGACGGTCTGTCCCATGTTCGAGCATTGCTGGGCATGGCCAATTCTCTCATTTCTCTCGACTGGACCTGATCTACTCTGGTTTTGAAAAAAAGCCTTTATTCTCCAGTTGTGTCGCTCCACTAAAAAAGACGAGGGCTTCTCGCCAAAAGTTTCATACTCACTGCCTGAACCTGAATCAAGTGATTTGTACTCATTTAAAGGTAAATAACTTCTAATATCCCAGTGATTTCACTATTGACAAAGTACCCGTTACTGGGAAAAATATTTGGATTTGTGGGTTTGCGTTTGAGCACTTGAATATGAAAGAAGTGGGTTAACTTTAAGATAAGTAAAATTAAATTTGTTAAGAATAAAGTTGCAAGGGTTTTTTTTCCAAACAAAATGTTTAAAAAATTTTTTAGGATAAGGAAAAGTTTTGTGACATGAAGTCAAATGCTTGTGTTATGACACTGATTGAAACCCATTGCGAGCAAGAGCCTGTGGATTATGTCATGCACATTTAAATCCGATACCATTTCCTATAAAATTATTTCTTAAAAGTTAAGATTCACCTCAAAAACGTTTTTTGTAAAAATATTTGGATGTCACCTGCACACATTCTGAATGTGCTGCTGTAGTAGTCTAATATAAAACTGAATAAGGCTGCCAACAGTACTGATCCCTGTGGCACTCCCAAGGGGATAGAAAGCCAGTCAAAGGAAGAACTGTTAGCCCATACTTGTTGCTGGCAGGCATTCAGATAAGATGCAAACCAAGCATGTATCTGCCCATGAATTACAACTTGCAGACAACTGGTTAAGTAAGATACTGTGAGAAATAGAATCAAATGCTGAAGACTCGTCTAAAAAGGTGCCAACAAGAGCTTTGTCGTCAACATCAAGATGTTAATGCAAAATAATATGAAACTGAAAGTAACAATGTCTCAGTACTATGGTGCCTGTGAAATCCACATTGTGTGTGTGTGGGGGGGGGGGGGGGGGGATGTAAAGTGTCACCAATCAGACAAAAATTCAGCAAACTTGTTCATAGCAGAGGAAGCTGATGTGCCGCTCCTTCTGCCAGCCCATGCTGGGCTTAAAGAAGAGCTGGGGCAGGGCCATTGGGAGAGCAGTGGAAAATACTGGAAATTGAGGTGGTGCCCTACATTCTGACTCTTTTATTCTTTTTTACATTTGACATTGAGGGGTGGTGGGGACTGCAGAGGGATGGGGTGGTGTGGCGGGGATAGACTGTACACGGGGTGAGGTGGTAGGGAGTGGAAGAAGGGATGGGGGCATGAAGCAGGAGAGAGAAGGATCCAGAAGGAGGAGAGGAGGGGAAAGGAGAGTATGCCTGGAAGGAGCGAGGAAAAGGGGAGAGAGAATATCTGGAGGAGGGATGGCACACCATCAACACTTTTTGCCCAGGGCACCATTTACCCTAGAGCTAGCCCTATCTGCTAGAATGTTTTCCTTATTTCTAAATTTTGAATAATTTTTCTTTGGGGACACTTCTGAGTTGCTTTGGACCCTTGCAATGTGTAAACACCGCAGGGGACTACAGCTGTTGCGACCATTTTATTTCCATCAGTAATCAGTACTCTTTCTGTATAGATTCTTTCAGGATATGAAGGTTGCAATCATAGAAGCAAATTATTTAGTTGATTTAAGTCCATTTTGAGTTTGAGTAATTTGGGTAGAGAATTTCCTCCCTCTCCCCTTCCCTCCAAACTGCCATTCTGCCCTCTTTTTTTCTTTCCCCCCTCCTCAAGCTGCCTGGGTCAGAGATGATTAAAGTTTTTTCTGACATCTGAGCAGGTGAGCTGTATTTTCTCTTGCTGTGCTTTGTTACCCTATAGGTAAAAGGAAAAAAAAAAAAAAGCTATACCATTACTGCCTATGTTTTCCTGTAAAAAGAAAAAAAATGATGATACTTATTAAGAAGTTTCTGCTGACTGTAACAGTGGACCGGCTCAGTGTTTGTGCGAGTGAGAAGAGCTACTGGAGGTGCTGTATGCCATATTTGGTACCATGACTCCAATCTTCAGGCAGGAAGCTAACCGGCCGCTGTGGAGGAGCAAGCCAGCACTCATTTGTCTTAAGTGAGCTGGTGCCACAAAATATAGCTACAGACAAGTTGTTGCATATGGACTGTATTTCAATGTTTGTTTCTTTTTTCATGTTCGCCCTATTGTGCAGCAGTGAGGTCAATATTCAAAGCACATTCAGCGCTATTTAGCCGGATAAGTGTAATGTTTGCAGCTAAGTAGCAGCCGCTGAATAAGCTCCTACATTCAGCAGCCACTGCTTAGCCCTATAGGTCACTTATGCAGCTAAAATGTTAGCCGCATAACTTGTGGGCATGTAGTGGGCAGATCGGGGCACAGCGAGTTAGCTGTGTATGTTATGCGACTAACTAGCGATATTCAGTCTTAGCCGCATAAGTTAACCAGCTAAACTAGACTTGCCCTAAAGGTGGTCTAAACTTAGCCGGTTATAACTTACAGGGCTAAGTGCAAAGATATGCGCATATATTCAGCGATATAGCCGTGCCACTGAATATACTCTGTAACTTCATCAGAAAGTTATGTTCGGCCAAGTTACTTAACAGCCATCTTTTGAATATTGACCTCGGTATGTAGACTGCTCACCAATCAGTCAAATAGGGGTGCCTTAACATTTTGCTTACGGAATATAAGGTTCTGCAAGAGATTATATTTGTGACCAGTGAATTAACATCAATGGAGTTTGCATAAATGGAGCAGTCCTTTTCAAAGGAGGTACCAGTAGGTTTGCCACCTGTTCTGTATTCAGCATTAAAATGTGCTATTTCTTTTCAAGATAATAAGGAATGCAGTTTCTTCCTTATTTCCTCCTTGGGGGACTGACTCCAAGGTAGACCAGTAACTGGCTACAGTGCGCACACAGTGAAGAGGCTGGTTTCACAGTGCAGGTTTCTAGAAAGCAGCCTTCCTCAGCCCTGCAGAAGGGCGAGATTTTTGGCACCACCTTTGCCCCTGCAGGTGGTGTGGTAGGTTTTATATTGGGGTTCTGTCCTATCCTATACGCCCATATTGAAAAACGTTTATTGACTGAATGCTCTTGAATTATTTTAGTGGCAATTTGACTAGATGGTTGAAACTGGCCAGGGATTTCTTTGTTACTGGTTCTTCTGCCTAGAGAGGTCACTGACATGCATGCCGAGCACTTTGCAACAATGGTGCAAAATATTTGTAGCAGTGCCTCTTGCTTTAGGAGTGAGGGTGTCCAGTGCCATATCTAAAGACGGATATTACCTCCCCCCCCCTCCCCAACAGCAACCTCTGGTTCACGCCCTCTCTGTCTCCTCTGGATCCCCTCACTCAAAACTAGTAAAACTATACTAATAAGTAAATGTAAACCGATGCGATGTGCAAACGGATGTCGGTATATAAAAGGTTTTAAATAAATAAAATAAAATTAAATAAATAATAAATAAATAATAAGAACATTTCCAACAAGCTGATAAATAGAATAACATTCAATAATTAAAGCAATAAAATATTCCAAAATGGCAGCCACATCAGATACCTAATATTAAAACTAATAAGAATGGAATAAATTCCCCGCTCTCCATACCTGATATCTTTTAATTTCCAGTTACCCTGAGCTTGTCTTGGATAAGTGGGGCAGCACAAAATTTCTTCACACAGACACAATGCAGGCAGAATCCCACTGACACACACACAAACAACCCAGGCAGGCTCCCATTCTCTCTCTCTCTCTCTCTCGTACACACACACACACAAAACCCAGGGGAAGGGAGGTGGGATGCTCGTGAGGGGAGTAGAGAAGCCCTATATATAGAAAACCTCTCATACCACAACAGCACCAACTGCCAGCACTAAATCCTACCATTAAACAGGTAACACTACAAATATTATACCGGGCACTAAAACACCAATACACCTCCTATTAGAAAAACAGAACAAGCCAGGCTGCTATAATCCCTACACAGAAACTACCTGCTAGCAGAATACCTCACCTCTGTCACACATGCAGAACACACCCAGACCCTCACCAGATGCACAATAAAGAGACCACAAAGTATAAATAAAAATATACAGACAAAAACTGAATTGGAGACCACTACAAGCCAGACTTTGTATGCAGTGCAATAATGGAAAAACAAAATTGCCATTCCTCATAAAACAAACAATAAAATCACTCTCAAACATGCTCTCTCTCTCACACACATACACTCAACTAGATAACAAGGAATTAACTTCTTCCAATATAATATTGTAAGATTATTATTAGTACCATATTATACCACCCTTAAGATAAAGGTATGCATGGGGGAATAATAGATAAAGGAACTCTACTAGTCCCACCTAATAAATCCGCCCACCTAACTTCCACTAAAGAGCGTGCATTCTCCACAGCGGGCCCAGTCATCTGGAACAAATTACCGACTGTCCTAAGACTGGAACCCTGCCTTCTTACCTTCTGACGAAAACTTAAGACTTGGCTTTTCCTCCAAGCCTTCCCTAATTGCTAAAGTGTTCAATCCAGACTCAGCCCAATAGATGGGACGTTCGCACTAGTCTCAGTACTATTCATATGTATTATTACACCTAGTTAATTTTGTCTTACTACTTCCTGGCTACTCTAGCCCCCAAGTTCAATCTCCCTGTTATATGTAACTTTGCTTCGGCTCTCTTGTTTGGTTAATTAGTTATTCCCCTAAGTTCCATGTAAACCGGCCTGATATGAATCCCTTCATGAAGACCGGTATAGAAATATGTTAAATAAATAAATAAATAAATAAATAAATAAATAAATATTACATGGAGTGAAGAAATAGGAAATAAAGTAAAAAGTAAATACAAAGATAGCCTACAGAATTGCCATATGTACTGATCAGGTTGAGTTTGGGTGAGCATCCAAAAAGAATTTTAACTGCGAGGGTTCAAAGAAGATATAATCATTACCATGATACTTTATATAGCATTTACATGGATAACAAACTGTAAATTTAGAACATATCACTAGTGCCTCAGATCTCAAACTTAGAAATTTCCTTCCCCTTTCTTGTGTGGCCTTAGTGATATCGGGATACACCCACCCTTTTTGGCCATAAAATAATTCTGTACTATTTCTAAAGTACATCCGAAATATATTATTCTTCTCAGCTATAAAGGTAAAAATTACTAATAATACTCCTCTTTTTGTGATTATTTCTTCTTGTGATAATTCCAATAAATCAGTCACATTCAAATGTTCTTCCAAATTTCCTTGGTCTTTTCCAGCTTTCCTTTGCGGCAAAAAATAAGCTTTAGTGATTAATGGGAGTGCCTCCTTCGGAATCTTTAACTTTTCAATTAAATAATTTTTATTTATTTATTTATTTATTTCGAGGCTTTTTTATACCGAAGTATAGCGGGATGCCTTCACTCCGGTTTACAGGATAAACAACTTATACATAGTGGTGACCAATTGGTAACTTATACAAATATGAATATAACATCTTATATAACTTAAATAACTTGGTAAACAGGTTGGTGACAAAACAGTCACTGGGGCACTCTAGCAGGGAGCTGAGATAGGGTGGGGGGGCTAGGGGGAATCAGCTGAGGCGGGCTGGATAGAGGGCTGTGTGGCAAAAATTGAAGAACAAGAGACAAGGAGGAGAGGGCGGGAGGGGGGGTGAAGGAGGATGGGATGCCATAGGGGTGGTAGGGAGAGGGGAGGGGGTGGGAGGTCAGGGAGGGGTTGGGGGAGGGTAGGACGGGGGAAGAAGGTGGAGGTGTTTGGGTATTAGTTAGGGAGGGGGGTGGTAGAAGGAAAGGAGGGGGGGAAGAGGTGGGAAGAGGGATGTGGATGGCTTAGCCGACTCCGTCGCGGAAGGTTAGGTTGAAATACCAGGTTTTGAGTTCTTTTTTGAACGATTTGCTGTCATTGAGTGATCTTAAGTAATGGGGAAGGGTGTTCCATAATTTGGGTCCTGCGACGGAGAATGCTCTGTTCCTCGTGGCTGTTAGTTTGGCTATGCTGGGGGAAGGTATGTCTAGGGTCATTTTGCCTTCTGTTCTGGTGGTCCGTTGTGCTTTGTGAAGGTGAATCATGTCAATTAGGGCGGGGTTGGCTGCATTGTAGATTGAGTTGTGGACAGTTGTTAGCGTTTTAAATTCAATCCTTTGTGCTATGGGAAGCCAGTGTAGGCTTTCAGGGCGGGAGTGATATGATCTGATTTTTTCTTGCCAGTTAGAATTCTTGCAGCGGCGTTTTGCAGCATTTGGAGTGGCTTTATGGTGGATTTTGGGAGGCCGATCATCAGGGAGTTGCAATAGTCAAGGCTGTTGAAGATTAGAGATTGCAGAACTGTGCGGAAATCTTGCTGGTGGATAAGTGGTTTCAAGTGTTTCAGGAGGTGGAGTTTCAGAAAGCCTTCTTTCGTTTTCATGGCGATGTTCTTTTTTAGGTTGAGGTCGCTGTCAATCCAGATTCCAAGGTCTTTTGTTGCGTTTTTGAGTTGGATGCTGTGGTTGTCAATTTGAAGGAAGTGTGGTGCGGTAGTTGATCCAGGGTTGTGTTTGCCTATGAGGATACATTCGGTTTTATTCATATTGAGACAGAGTTTCATCTGGCTTAGTTTGTCTCTGATGTCGATTAGGTGCTTGGCTGTTGATTTCAGAGCATCTTCGATGGTGTTTGATATGGGGATGATAAGTTGAATGTCATCTGCATACATAAAATATGTTATGCCCAGACTTGAGATGAAGTGACAGAGTGGGAGTAAGTATATATTAAAGAGGGTTGCAGATAAGGCGGAGCCTTGTGGTACCCCGGTGTCTAGTGGTAGGGGGCTAGAAGAGTTGTTGTTAATGGCGACCTTGAAGAGTCTATCTTTTAGGAAGGATGTGAACCATTTTAGTGTATTGACGGTCAGGCCGATGTGTGCTAGGCTGTCAATCAGGGTCTTGTGGTCCACCGTGTCGAAAGCCGCAGAGAGGTCTAGAAGGATAAGTAGATGATTTAGCGTGTTGTCTAGACCTCTAATTAATGTGTTTGAAAGGTTGATTAGTAGGGTTTCGGTGCTTCTGTTTTTTCTGAATCCGTGTTGTGAAGTATGGAGGATATTGTTGTCCTCTAGATGCTCGTTCAGCTGAATCAAGGCCGCTTTTTCGGTCAGCTTGGCTAGGAGTGGGAGGTTTGAGATGGGGCGGTAGTTATTTAGATCAGACGGGTCGAGGTTTTTCTTTTTCAAGATAGGGGTGATGGTTGCTGTTTTTAGTTGTGCGGGGAGTATCCCTTCTTCGAGTGATTTGTTAATGATGGCTGCTATGGTCGGGGCGATGGTGTGTGCCAGTTCTTTCAGGTATCGGGTGGGGATTGAGTCCAGGTCGTGGCGTGCTGGGTTGATTTTTTTAATTAAGTTTTCGGCGGCTTTGTTGGAAATAGGAGTGAAGTTTGTCCAGGGTGTATTGGTGTGTTTGATGTTTTGATCTGCTGTGTTTGAGGGGGTGCTGAAGGAGTTGGTGATCTTGTTTGTTTTTTTCCAGAAGAACATTGCTAGTTTCGTAGCTGATATCTGGGAGATAATAGGAAAATTCACCACTCTTATATTTGTATTCCGTAAAAAATTTTCTATATTTTCAAATTTCTAGTTTTGAACATTTTCAGATTGAATTATATTCTGTTGGTTTTTCTCAATCTGTTTCACTTTCTCTTCCACTTCCAAAACTTTTTTCTCTTATTTATTCTTTCTTCATTGTGCAGGCTATTTTTATTAATTTCAAAAGCAGATTTTGACAAGCCTATTATTGCGTTTTCTAACGAGGCTAACGCATCCCATAATGTTTCCATAGATATTTTAGCCGGTTTAACCAGGAAAGATCTTACTTGTATCTGCTCACCTCCTCGCGTGGCCTCGGTATCATTGTCCTGATTCGCTTCCAATGTTGGCTCAGCAGGGTTGATCAACTCCCGAAGTAGGGGTGGGTAGGCCCCCTGTGGTAAAACCAAAGGTCTCTCCAACAGTTCGCTTTTCCCTTCCCCTTCTCGTTTTCCTCCTTGACTGCTCTCCTTCTGGACTACCAGTTCAGTGGGGCTGACCAGGGAGGCCGATGATGTATCCTCTCCCGCTGCTCTCAGCCATTGGGGTGGGGACAGCGTCTCAGGTGCGCCGGGACTTGGCAAGATCTCCTCAGCCAGTATCGGAGACGCTCGCTCCACGTCTCCAATTTCAGCGGCCCTCACTCCCGGCTCCATCGGCGATGATACGAAAAACTTCTCGATGGTGGGTTGTTGATTATTCAAACTTTCAGCGGCAGCTAGGCTTTCATGAAGCCTGGCTTTTTTATATTATCTCTTTATTGATTTTTTTAACAAAAATATGGCATTACAAGTAATATGGCATTACAAGAAGATAAAGTAAAATACATTTCAAATACAGGAAATTAATCATATAATAATTTCTCCAAATGTAACACCCGTTAGACCAGAGCTTTCCAAACTTTTCATGTTGGTGACACACTTTTTAGACAAACATAATTTCACGACACGGTAATTCAGTCTACTAGTAAACCAGAGGTTAAAGGTTAAACGAACAAAACATATTTCGACAATTTATGTATGTTTCCTTAAATATATACATAAATAAAATGTTTCATTTATCTCATGAAAACCTTAAATTTATATTAAAAATATATATTCCAAGATTCATGTTATTGTTATAATTTATGAGAAACAATAATAAAACAAATTGTCTGTCCCCCACACACTCATCTCTCTCCTCCCCCCAGCACATGTCTGGCCCCCACACACTCATATCTCTCCCCCTCAAGCACATGTCTGTCCCCCAGCACGTTTGCCCCCCACTCACTCATCTCTCTCCCCCCAGCACATGTCTGGCCCCCACACTCATGTACCTCGTCTTTTGATTGTTGCCAGTTAAGTGCTTCACTCCCTTCCATGATCACCAGACACTGCTGCTTGCAGTCAGTACTCCTCATGGCCAGGCCTCATCGACAGCAGCAGCCAATGCAAGGATGGCTGGGCTCGTTCCACCCACCAAGCCCCCCAAAAAACCGCGATTGACAGCAAAAATCACCCAATAATAAGCAACCCATAAACTGAAAAAAAAAAAGTGAATCTCTAGGAAAAAAAAAGCCCAAACTCGCATCAGAGTTGACCGGGCTTGCGCGACACACCTGCACACTGCAGGCGACACACTAATGTGTCCCGACACACAGTTTGGAAAGCTCTGCGTTAGACCTCTAATAATGTGGGGGGTGGGGGGGAGGGGGGTGCAGCAAAATTAAGGAGAAATCAGGAAATACATATTTCTAGAATTGCATCGTATAACCATATATTTTACTCTGGGCCAGTATCATTAATGCTTAGTTGATGAAAAGCTTTCTTCCCTTCCACAAAGCTTTTTAAATGTTCTTGCTGGTAAAAGATATATGTGTCCTCTTTATACTTCACGATGCATTTGCATGGGAAGCATAAAAAAAATGTCGCTCCCACAACAAGAACCTCAGATTTTAAATCAAGAAATGCTTTTCTTCTCTGTTGTGTTATTTTGGTAACGTCCGGATAAATTCTTACAAGAACTCCCATAAAGCTTTTACTGGTCTTTTTAAAATAGGCCCGCATAATATCTCCCATATCTTTTTCATTAAAAAATGAAATTAGGAGCGTAGATCTCTCTGCGATCTCATAAGCTGATGACTCTAAGAATTCCGTTAAATTTTCCAGAAAATTTGGAGTTATAGTTTGTCTTTGCTGAGTCTTGCGTAGAAGAAGAAAAAATAATTTATCCAGAGGAGGAGTTCTTTCAGTGGAAATTTCCAAAATTTCTAGAAAATATCTCTTTACAGTCATTCGTGGTAACTCTCCTACTACTCTGGGAAAATTCAATAACCTTAAATTTAAATGCCTCGCAGCGTTCTCTAGATTTTCAATTTTTCTGTTAATAGTCCCAATGTTCTGTACCATGGTTGCCTGAACCATTTTTACATGCTTAATTTCTTCTTCCACTTTCTGAAAATTTTCTTTTACATCCAGTTTAGATTTCCCAAAATTTTCATTTAGCAAACACATCTGAGAGGATAGGTCACCGATATTTGTAGAGCATTCAGTTAAAGACTTTGCAAGGCTTGATGTTAGAGACCATAAGGCCTCTAAAGTAACTACCTCCAGTTTCTTAAAGTTCACAACTTTGCTGGGTATAATGGGGGTAATAGAAGACAAATTCTCACCGCTTCTGTTGTCTGAATTCCCCCTCCAATTCCAGCCCTAGGCCTCCAGCGGCATTTTCTCCGATTCCTTCGGGTATCCGGGTGCCTTGCTCCCACGACGCAACCCCCTCTGCTCGATCAACACGCACATCCACGTCGGGACTGCCGGTCAGGCAAGGCGTCGAGGTTTCGCGCTCGGAAGGAGGTAGCCTCTGGTCCGGGCTGAGAGAATGTAACTCCGAAGCCTGCTCGTGGTCTCCCTCCACAGAACCTGCAGCCGGACTACTCAGACCCTCTTCCACTGGTTTGACGGTGCATTGCGGGATGGTTTTCTGCCCCGGGGGTAGCGAGGACGTCGAGGGGTAAGTTCTCTGCTTCCCCTTTCGTTTAGGAGCCATCACAATCAGGAAACAAATCAAAATTTTAGGAAAAAACGCCGGAGCAGATTCACTATGCTGCCAACTACGACGCCATCTTGACTCCACTCCCCACAAAGCCTGGCTTTTCGCTTGGTATGAGGCATGAAAATTATCGGTAACAGCCCAAAATTCAGGAAACAATGTGAAGCTGTAACAGCGAGAGCTTTCCGAACCTCTTAATCGGTCGACATCTTGGCCACCAATTAACAGTTATTACTTATCAGCCGGCCTCTACATCTTCACATATAATTGAACATAAATGCTATGCTGAGCCAGACCAAGGTCCATCAAGCCCAGCATCCCTTCTCCAACAGTAGTCATTCCAGGTCACAATTAACTTGCAGATCCCCAATAGTTGGTCTCACTCCCAGGAGTAAGCACTAGCTTTCCCAAGTCTACCTGGCTAATAACCATTTATAGACTTTTCCTTCAGGAACTTGTCCAATCCTCTTTTAACCCCACTGTCAGGCCGATACAGAAAAACGCGCGGGACAGCTCCTCCGGCACAAAATCATTTACCAAGGCACCAGGAGGGAGGGACAAATTCAAAATCAACTTGCATTTACCCACCTCCTTCTAAGGCACCACTGCCAAAGGAGGCAAGTGCATCCTCTCAAATGACAGACCATCGAAAGGACCGACAATTCTACTCTTCTCCAGTTCTGATACCAGCTTGTCCACCACCACCTCTCTAAAGCACAGGACCAATCTTGAGTTCACCCACCCACAATACACCATCCCATGTAGGGCAGTGTTTCCCAGCCTAAGTGTCTGACAGACCATAGCAGGGGGTCCGCAGAAAGTGTGCAGAGAAGAAAGCCTGCACTGCGAAAGAAGAGCCTTGATAGGCTGCCAATGCACCCTAGCCAAAGAAGACGGAAGGAGGCAGCAGGGCCATCAGTGGCTGAAGATGGGAGGAGGCCCAACAGGCTGCCAATGCATCCATCCCGCTGGCGGCTGAAAATGGAATGGGGCACGATAGGCTGCCAGTGCACCCATCCCACCGGTGGCTGAAGACGGAACGAGGCCCGATAAACCGCCTGAGCACCCATCCCGTCGACAACTGAAGTTGAAAGGAGGCTCAACAGGCTGTTGGAAAGTGAAAATGGGAGGAGGCCCGACAGGCTGCCAGCGCACCTATCCAGCCAGCGGCTGAAGATTGATAATGCCACAGGGCCACCCAACCAGCTGGCAGCATGAGACAGGAGAAGGCCACAGGACGCCCGCAGACTCCAAAAAATAAAAGGCCTGAGTGAGGGTGTGAGAGCCTGTGTGAATGAGGACTGTGTACGAGAGAGAGAACATTTGCGTCTGTGTAAGCATGTGGGTAAGAGAGAGAGCATGTGTGTCAGCATGAGCATGTGAGAGAGAAAGCATGTGTGATTGACAGAGCATATCTGTGAAATCATGTGTGTATGAGAGAGAGCATGGTGTCTGTGAAAGCATGTGTGTATGGGAGACAGCATGTCTGTGAGAGCATGTGTGTATGAGAGAGCACTCATGTCTGTGAGAGCTTGTGTGTATGAGCACGTGTGTGTCTGTGAGAGCATGTGTGTATGATAAAGAGAGAGCATTTATGTCTGTGAGAGCATGTGTGAATGAAAGGGAGCATTTGAGTTTGAGCATGTGTGTGTGAGAAGGACCATGTGTATATGAGTGAGAATGAATGTGAGCATGTGTGTGTGAGTGAGAATGAACTTGAGTATATGTGTGTATGAGAGAGAGGAAAAATATTGTGTGCCCCCTTTCTAATCCACAACAATCTTCAGGCAACTGGAAATCAAAAGTTCCCAGGTATGGAGAGTGGGGAATTTTTTAATCCTTATTAGTTTTAATTGTTGTCTATTGTTTAATGTGTTGAAATATTCTATTGGTGTTTGGGAAATTTAAAAATAATTTGGGTTTATAATTATTGGATGGTCTATATATCAGTTGCTTTGAAATATACTTTTTCTTGATTGTATTGTTTGATGTTTTATGAGGAATGCAATGTTGTTGTTTTTTTGTTTTGTTTTTTTTACAAGAAACCCTTACTTCCAGAAATAACAAAGGAGTGAGAGTAACCTTAACAACAAAAATAATAAAACTCAATATAGTTACAAATTATGAAAACACAATTTAATGCTTGTTCTCAGCAAAAATATATAGCATAACATATATCAACAAAGTATACATTTTTTGTTTTTACATTTTTGCACTGTGGTTTCCAGTTCAGTTTTTGTCTGTATATTTATTTATTTATTTATTTATTTATTTAACAGTTTTATATACCGACCTTCATAGTAAATAACCATATCAGATCGGTTTACAATAAACAAGAAAATAACTGGGGTCGCAATTCAAGTGAACGAAAGGTAAACAATAGGTAGGAATGAGTCAAAGTTACAATCAACAGGGTAAGGGAACTTGGAAGCTTGCAGGAAGCTGGAAGGAAGACAAGGCAGGAAATAAATAAAAACAAAGTGATAACATAGTGCGTACGAGCTAAAGCTTAATGGTGCTTTAATCTGGAAGAGTCAGAGTCCATTTGTAAGAATAAACACCGTGAAGGGTAAGCGTGAGGACAACTAGTGCTTCTCTGGTGGGTCGGCGAAGGCTTGGTGAAAGAGCCAGGTTTTAAGTCGTTTTCTAAAAGTTAACAGGCAAGGCTCTACTCTGAGGCTTGATGGGATGCTATTCCAAATATTTGTATTTGTACTTTATGATTTATTTATTTTTTTATTTGGCAATGGTCTGTCTTTTTTCCATGTGTAACTTAGATGAGATATTCTATTACATATAATTTCTATATAAGGGACCCACAGCAGCTGGACTTGTTCAGTTTTTCTAACAGGAGGAGCACTGGGGTTTAGGACCTGTTGTAATATTTGCAGTATTGCCTTTTCATAGGCAGGATGGTTACTGTTTTGAGGTCTGGCAGTTAGGGTGTTATGGTATGGCAGGTTTCCTATAGTTCCCAAGCACATTTGTTACAGGATTTTGTAATATACAATGTTCCTGGTAGTGGAGGGAGTCTGTTGCTGTTAATGAGGTACCACCAGAATTTGATTATTATTTTTTATGGTGAATGGTAAGGAGAAGTGACCTTGTTCTGCTCTGCATTCTTCATTGGGGGAGTTTCAATGAATGTAGGGTACTGTAGAACTTGAGGTGCAGGTTTTATATTGGGATTCTGGCCCACTGCTAGAATTTTTATTGATTAATGCACCTGAATAATTTTGGTTGTAGTTTTCTTAGATGGTTGAAACTGGCCAGGGGTTTCTTTGTTACTTCTGTCTAGAGATGCCACTGACATACATGCCCAGCACTTTATGAAAATAAAGGGGGTATCCTATCTCTGCATGTATGGAATTTGGTAACAGGCAGGTGGGGAGAAAGCCATTGCACCCCCACCAAGATCGAACTAACAGGATGGTTTTGTTGCAAGGGCGGGATGCGGTCGCTTCCTTGAGAGAAAGTGAACCCTTGAACCATGGCGCAACCTCAGGCGAGGCTCCAAGGTAGACACCATGGGAGGCGAGCATATCCAATGGGGGTTGGGGAGGGATATGTGCACCAAACCTCTCTTCACATCTCCCTTTTAGTGATGTGGTCCTGTCTCAAACACCCCTCCTTCCCCCTTCCCCACCAGTCTCTCACTCTCAGTTTCTTCTTCATGGTCCATTCCAACCAGATCCCCTCCCTCCCTCCACCTGTCATCCTGCAAGTCTCTCTCCCCTCCACAGTCCATCTCCACCAGTCTTTCTCCTTCTCCACCAGTCAATCACCACCAATCTTTCTCTCCCCTTCACTAGTTCCTCCCTCTATTTCCTTCCACCAGTCTATGTCCCTCCACCCGTCCATCCCCACCAGTTTCTCACTCTCTTTCCCTCCACTACTCTCTTTCTTTCCAGTCTCGTTCTCCCTCCACCAGTCCATTTCCCGTAATTGCTCCAGATCCAGCTGGATGGCTGCCTGTAGTTTCACTATGCAAGTTATTGACTATAAGTACATTCTTGCACATTTACTGCTGTGCTCTGCAATTATATGTATTCCATTTATATCAGTAAACATGATTTAATGTTTTATATATTATGAATGAGCCTGATGTGCATATAATTATTTATTTGTTAGTACAGTAATAACTTTTCTATATATGGCTTATTACTGCAGGTAAAAATGAAAAGGAAGCATGTGGTGGGGGGGTCTGCAAAAATTTTGGAGATTGAAAAGGGATCCATGCTCTCAAAAGATTTGGGAATCGCTGACGTAGGCTATTCTAAATGCCCACGTGAAACTTCTCTCGAAAACTCACCACCACTGCCCCATTGAGATATTTCACTAATCATGCTGGCATAGCACTCATTCTAATCAGCAGTATTATCAAGACTTCACTGCTTGCCTCCCCTCCCAGACTCCCCAGGGGGACTGTTTAATACACTTAGAAGCAGGATGGCTGGGGGGGGGGGGGTGACGTCACGGGAAGAGATGGCAGCCTGAAAAGGAGCTCCCGGGCACCCAGAGCTAATTAATGCGTGAATCGCCACCCATCCCTCCCCCTGCCGAGGAAGTTTTGGAAGCTGAAGTTACCCTAACTATTTGTCTTGATGGCAGTGAAAAGAAAAGGCGCCGATCTCAGCCAATATTCATACACAAAAGGAGGAGCAGATCGGGACGGCCTAGCAGAGCCAGACAAGCCTGAGCTAGCAGACCTAAATGAAAAGGAAGCAGAAATGCAATCAGTGGACGAAAGGCACTCCCAGGCATTGGTGGCCTTCCAGAGATGAATTTCGCCAGTGGTTCAGCGATATTCGCCGAGATTTAAAAACAAACAAACGTGAAATGCTGGAAAAAATAGCCGAGCTAAGAGAAGACATGGAGGAGATAAGCCGCAGGGGCGCCGAGTGTGAAACCAGACTGGACGCTCAATCGGAGAAAACTGACAGAATCCAGTGCCACTGTGAATCCCTAACTAAAACGGAGACAGACATGTTATTCAAAATAGAAGATCTTGAAAACAGAAACCGCAGATGTAATCTGCGCTTTTGTGCCATCCCAGAGACAGAGATATACAGCGATTGCCATGCAGTGATAAGGGACATATGCAATTTTTTTTTGAGACAAGCATCTGAAAAGGACTCATCAAGCAGTGTCCTGCCGATTGAAATTGAAAGAGCACACCGTACCCTGGGACCGCGTCAGAGCAACCAGCCAAGAGACATTATAGCGTGCTTCTTGCGGTTCCAGTGAAAGAGAAAGTTCTATCAGCGGCAAGGAAACAGCAATTTTGGAAATGGGAGGAGCAGAATATATCAGTCTTCGCTGATCTCTCCCTGGTGATGCTTAAGCGCCAGCTAGAATATAAGGAAATCACCTCAGCATTGAGAAAAGAAAGCATCCAATACCGGTGATTATTCCCGGTGGGGATTTCGGTGACCATCGGGGGAACAACGACTAAAGCAGTCACCCCCACCAAAGCGGCAGCCATTTTGAAATCAGCAGGCCTACCAATAAAGGTCACTGTCCCAACAACAACACGAGAGCGCCCTGAGTCTCCACGATAGCAGCGGATCGAAAAAGGAGGGAGGTGGCTGCGGTGGAACAATGGAATACCTTAGAATCTCGACATGGAAGGACACGGGTGAACTGCCCCTCTATGCATATCATAAAAGTTTATCTTTAATATTTGGTACCAGTTCTAAGGTGGGATAATGTAAGAAAAATTATCTGAGTAGCTGCTGGAGCTCCGCAGGATATTCTTGTTCATGTCTTCTACAACTTACAGGGAACTTCTAAGTATTATTCTATGGCGGGGAGGGAGGGCTAATGGCGGTCTGTGATTACAGTGGGAATGGGAGGAACTGTATATCTTGACTGGGGCGCACACCGATCTTCTCTACCTTCATAAGTAGACCATGGTGGCATGGTGTTTACATGGGGGCAGGGGGGAGAGTGGGAGGAACGGGAAGTAGCCAGGGGAAGGGCAGGTGGGATTCAGGGGTGGAACAGGGCCATGTATAATTGTTTTAACAGAGAGAACTACATTGATATCAACCTGGATACTGCAAAGGGTAGACATACGATAAGGTGCTTCAGATGGTATTGCCGGATTAGCTCAATAGCCCATGGCTCACGAAAACTTACATATATTCTCCATGGCTCTTCGTCTATTATCCCTTAATGTAAAGGGCCTTAATATCCCATGCAAGAGGCATCTCCTCAAACAGGACATACAAGCCCACTGGGCTACTGTTATTTGCTTACAGGAAACGCATTTAAAGCATCGCTATGAGCACCTCCTTGCGTGGCCTCTTATGGCCCATAGATTCTTTTCAGCAGCGAGCAAACTGAGCAAATATGCAGGTGTGTGCATACTATTTAAACAGGGGTATGACTATAAAATAAGGAGTCATGTGGCAGACACTGAGGGTTGGTTTGTCTTAGTAAAATTTGAGTACCAAGGGGAACTTTTCACATTACTTAACATCTACGCCCCGAATACTGACCAAAAAGCTTTCCTGGAGCGGATTGACCACTTACTTGATAGAGAAGGAGAGGGAAACCTAATAGTAAAGGGAGATTTCAACCTGACTATAAACCCTCATCTTGATAATTCAGGGGGGAGTAATATAGGCACTGGTCCATCTAGGAAAAGGTTGAAAGCTCTTATGAAAAATGGAATCTGGTGGATGTGTGGCGACTGAGAAACCCTCAAGCCAGAAATTACACTTTCTTTTCTGCCCCGCATCAATCTTACTCTTGCACAGACTACTTCCTTGTGGACAAATATTTGGTAGGGAAGGTTGATCGGATCTATATCACCACCACTACTTGGTCTGACCATGTACCTGTTGGCCTAGACCTATGTAACCAAAATGAGGAGGGCGGGTTTCGCCCTTGAAAGTTAAATGATTCCCTTATAGAGGATGATGAATTTTGTAAGCAGCTACAAAGTGCTATCTCCGATTACCTATCTACAAATGTTGGTAACCCTACCCTAATATGGGAATGTTTGAAAGCGGTAGGGAGAGTTTTTCTTATTTCCAGAGGAGCTCTTATCAAAAAGAACTGCCAGAGAGTAAAGCAGAAATTGATGGGGGAAATCACAGCTTTCTCTGCAAGCCACAAACAGTTGCTATCTGCCACCACCTATGCGAAATTACAGAAACTAAGACGAGCTGCAGGTCATGGCAGATGAGGAGATAGCGCTAAATTGTCGCTGATTACCCAAGAAAAATTTGAATGGGGCAACCATTCTGGGAGATTGCTAGCCAGATATCTAAAACACAAAGAACTCCAAAATCAGATCACAGGGATTAAGGATCAAGAAGGCAAGTTACTATCTCTCCCCCCCCCCCCCCCCCCCGGACATTAGACATAGATTTTAACAATTTTAGGGGGCTTTATACGACGCGAACCCCTCCATATCAATAGAGCAGATAGACCAATATATTAGAGAAGTTGATCTCCCCGCTCTCAATGAGGAGGAGAAGGGGGCTCTGGATAGAGAAATCGCCCCTCTGGAGGTCCAGCAGGCAATTAAAGGTCTTAAAGCCAATAAAGCTCCTAGCCTTGATGGATTTATCCCGCAATTCTATAAGAATTTGGCACCCTCTCGATAACCCCCTTGAATGCGTTGTTTAACTCCCTGAGATATGGACATTCCTTACGGCCAGAGGCAAATGTCGCCGGCATCACCATTCTGGGAAAACCTGGGTGTGATCTTACGCAATGTGGGTTCTATAGACCCATCTCCATCATTAACATTGACCTTAAGTTGTTAGCGAAAATTATGGCGCCCCGTCTAAATAAGGTCATGGCCCGTCTAGTGCACATCGACCAGGCAGGTTTCATCCCTGGTAGAATGGCTGCCGATAATACACACAAAATCATTGATTTAATTTGGGCTAAAGAGCAGGATATACCAGCAGTCCTCCTATCAGTGGACGCAGAAAAGGCATTTGATATAGTTCACTAGCCGTTTCAGTTTAGCACTCTGAAGGCGATGAACTTTGGCCCCCATTTTATTAATTGGCTACAACAACTATACACTGAGCCAAAAGCGAGAGTAAAGATTAATGGGACATACTCAGAGGCATTCTCAATAAACAGGGGTACGAGACAGGGTTGCCCTCTGTCACCGCTACTCTTCGTGCTGTTCCTTGAACCCTTGGCAATTCAAGTTAGGGCGAATAGGCTAATTAGAGGAATAGAGCTAGGAGCACAGGAGAACAAGATATCTATGTTCGCCGATGACATCCTATTTACCCTGTCAAGCCCCACTATTTCATTACAGGAAGCTCTGGCGGCACTACAGGAATTTGGGAGGGTATCTGGTTTTACGTTGAATGTGGAAAAATCGGAATTGTTAAATGTTTCTGACCCTACAGACGAGCTAAACTTATTAAAATCCTCCTTTCCATTCAGATGGCACATAAGAAGATTAAATATCTAGGGGTATACATTGGTAATGATCCCAAAGCACTCTTTCAGCTTAATTATCCCCCCCCCCCCCCCCCTTATGCAAAACATTTTTCGGGACCTGGATAGATGGTCTGAACTCTACTTGTCCTGGTTTGGTAGGATATCATCGGTGAAAATGAATGTCCTTCCACGGCTGGGGTATTTATTCCAATCTCTCCCAATTGCTATTCCCACCATTATCAAGTGCTGGCAACAGTGGATTTTCTGTTATATCTGGAAGCGAAGACCTCCAAGAGTCTCACACGCTGTAATTACAGACCCAAACTACGGGGTGGGAGGGAGGGGGGAGGTAGGGAGTGCCAAATCTAAGCTGGTACTTCTTGGCAGCTCAAATTAGGGCTATCTTTGACTGGAATAGACACAGAGAACAGAAACAATGGGTGACTATAGAGCAAGCCTTAATGGGAGGGGCCCCACTTAGGTCCCTGATATGGCAGCCTAAAGGGACGTGGATGCCTGTGTGCACAATCCCAATGACAACTAAAGTCACCTTGATGCTGTGGGAGAAATGGAGAAATCGACTAGTAGGGCCCAGGAGATATTTTTTTTAGCTCATACATACAAACCAATACTTTATTTCCAATAGGGAGCCAATCAAAATCTTTTAAAGACTGGGAAGAGAAAGGCATTAGATATTTGGGGCTCTTATGGGGGAATGGGTCCATAGCTCCCTTTCCTAAGCTAAGAGATAAATACCACCTCTCCCATAGGGATATACTGCCTTACCTCCAGGTCCGCCACTTCTTTCACGCGGAAAAAGTAGGACCAGATCTCGCTCTAGGCAAGAGACAGGTGAAAAACTGGTGTGATCAAGCAGACACTCTTAGAGGGGCCAAATCACAGGTTTATAATTTTATTAATAAAGATTCCCCGGAAAAGCCGGCCTACATGAAGGCATGGGAGACAGACTTAGGAGACGTACTCTCAGAGGAAATGTGGAACACCATTTTTCTATATACAAAAAAGGGATCAGCCTACACGGCACTGGCAGAGAATAGTTACAAAATTCTGTTTCAATGGTATTATACTTCAGAAAAATTGCACAAATTTGATCCTTCACATGATCCCCATTGTTGGAAGGGATGTGGTCGGATGGGCTCATTCTACCATTTGTGGTGGACTTGCCCCTGGGTAACAGCATTCTGGGAGTATATCAAACAACTCATATGCATAATCACAGGAGAGCGGGTCTCTTTAACACCAGAAAATGTGCTCTTAAATGTCCCTTTCGATGCATCACCTGACATGTCAAAACTCATGCATCTCATAGTCATAGCGGCGAGATTCGAGATGTCTGGCGCTCGGATCAATTGCCCACTGAGGAGGGTATTGGACTCCGGCTGTCCAGATTTGGGTCTGTTCATAGAACAATAGCTCTTGCAAAACAACACAGTCAAAGATACTTGAAACTATGACAACCTTTACTTGATTTCCTGGCCAGTGGAGTTAACAAATGAGAAATGAACAAAGTGGCAACCCAGGAGTTTTTTATTTGTACACAAGTTCGTACATTCTCTCTTCTCTTAGGCTTTCACATAACGGTTCTAATGTCAAGCAATAATAATAATAATAATAAGTTCACCGAGGGGGGGAGGAGGAAGGGATGGGTAGGAGGAACTGGGATAAATAAAAAAAATGCCAGACATTGTATGTGAAAATGTTGAACTGTTGTTTACTCATCTGATCTTTCATATGTTTTAACAATGTATTTCACCACTGTTTATATTTTTTACATCAATAAAACATTAAAATTAAAAAAAAAAAAAAGAAGCAGGATGGCCACCTTTGCAAACGGAACAGGCATGCCTGAATTGCAGTGTGTAAATAAATAGAAGATGATTCGTTGAACCGCCAACACTTGTCCTGCCCACTTCCTTGTCCCCTGGGCTGGCCCCCAAGCTTCCCAACATCCCCACATCCCCTCCTGAGTGAGTGAGATGAAACTCCCAGACTGATCTTGTCCCACAACTTCGGTCCCAGACACGTGACCCTTATTAATCATCTGCATCCTCAGTCCTCGAGGACATGAAGCAATTCTCCTTCATCTTGTCCCAAAATATATCATAGATTAACCACACCCACTTTAACCCACCCTATAAGCCCCTAAAATACTGTTTCCATGAACCAGTGAGGAACCATACTGTGAAGGGTCATAATGTCCAATCACACTTTCCAACTTAAGGAAACACTAGACAAAGTTCAATATATTTATTTATTTAAAAGATTTATACCTGCTCAATCCCCTAATCTTGACACCACTGTTTTCCTGCACTCTGCTTCCTTGTCCTTGTCCTTTTGCTTCTTCTTTCTCCCATGCTTCTTTTCACCTCTCCTACCCTCCAACAACCTGAATATATCAATGTACTTCCTTCTCTTGTTCTTCCTCCTCAGCCCTTTAGGTACCCCCTCCCACAAGATGCCCCATGTCTTGCCTTGGCTCCATCATCAGCATCCTCTCAACCCAGTCTCACCTCTTCAACCAATGACAACAATGAGGAAGACGAATCAGAAAATGACAAGTGCTTAGCTCTAGACCTTTTCCTTTTACTCTGTCCCCTCTTGCCAGCGTCTTCAGGCTCACCTGACTAAGGCAGCTCCTCTGCAGTTCTGCTCTCCACATCCTGGTGTGCAACTCCTACTGGCTTCTGCTACGCGATCTCCTGTGATGGAACATGCTCCCTCAAAGCCTCCTGCTGAGAAGCCCCCGTCTGCTTGTCAAATCCCCTGGCGATTGTAAAATATGCAACACCGGGCTTCCCTGAACCCCCACCCCTAGACCTCACCTTCCCTTAGACCCTCCCTGAGCAACTATTCCTTGACATGCATGAACCTCAGTAAAATCCATTCCCTCATCCCTAAACCCCTATGCACTGAAAGTCCCCCTGTATCCTCCCCTTCCCTGCAGTGAGATATCTCCCATCCCACCCTATGCCCTATAACCTGCCCATCTTAACCATGATCCTGCATCCTCTCAACCATAACCACTTCCTCCATAGCACTCAGGAGAGTCCCACAGCCCTCTACCCCAGCTATCCCTCCTTGATAAGCCTTCCAAACCCACCCCCTCCAAATCCCCACTCACCACTGCCATATTCCAGAAATCTGTTCCAGGCTGTGTCAAGATCCAGGGCCTCCAGGTACACTCATCCCAATAAGCTTTCCTCCGCCATCTGAGTTGCCACATCATCGCCAGGCCTCGTGCCCAAGGTCTCTGCAACATCCACAAAATCCACTAGCTAGGAGCCAGATTGCCATGTGTCAGACCTCCCACAAGCTCCCCCTTTCTTCCGGAGCCAGTGTAACCCTTCCCTCTGGTGCATCACTTAATACTTTCCCACTGACCAACCACAGTCTCTCTGTCCTCCTCCACACCCCATGGCCCTGGACCCACCCTGCACAGCAAAACCTTGTCCCCAGGCAGCTGCCCTTCCCAACCAACTTCCTGTGTCTACCAAGTCCCACACTGGGAATAGACCTGAAGTCAACCCACTTCCCAACACCCTCATACACAGACTGCTGCACCAAAAGCCCACACCTCCCAGTTGCGGGCTTTGTATACACACCGATGCCCACAACAGCTCTCCCCAGCCACTCCATGCAGCCATCTGCAGAAGCAGCACTTTGAACCCTGCCTGTACTACAGCTGACCAGGCCCCCACTGGCCCCAGAACCCCACTCGCCAGCTCTCCCGATCCACCCGAATGCCCAGGAGCAAGTTCTCTTGCCATTCCCTCTACCCCCGGTACAGCACTTTGTTTTCCCAGGTCCAACAATCCTCACCAGGGAGAGACGTGCTGCCACCCGGCCCCCCTTCTTCTGAAGACTGCCACCATGCCACTCCTCTGCAGGACCTCACCATCAGGTAAGAACAGGAGCACAGCTAACAAGAAGCCAAGCTAGAGAGACAAGAAAAGATCACAGGGAGGGCACAATTCCCACTTAAAAAGGGAAGTGAAACCCTCCACCCTATTCGTGAGTCCCCGCTCAGACCCCTGCTTGGTTTAAAATTCCCATGAGGACCAATAAGAAAAGAAAAAGGGGGGGAAGGAGAAGGGATGAGAGAGGACACCCATGCCCAATCACCTCCCCAACTCCCCTTCCCCCCACACAAGTGCTTTCACCAAAAGAAGGTTGAGCTAGCACGGTTGATGGCAGCAGGCTGGGACTTTACTCTCCCTGCCTACTACCTATTTATGCGGTGGGAAGCCTCTGTCATTTGCTATACAAACAGATGCTTCAAACAGAGGCAATAGAAAAATGTTGCCTATTGCCACTCAATACTTTACTACTGAAGAAGGATTAGTAACTAGAATGCTTGACTTTGTGGCAAGTCCTGATGAAACAGCTGATGGGACTAGCAAACCACATAGTAACTTCACTGGAGAGCTCAGGATTTTCTTCAATTCAGTATCAGCTCCCAGTGTAGACAATGCAAACACTAGCACTGTGTACACCATCCCAGGTACAGAAAATCTTTATCTTCTGCAAGGAAACTGCCACGCACATAGCATAAGCATGCTATAGATAAGCTCTTAGTAGACATTGCAAGTATATATTTTTCCTTAGTATCTGCCCAGAGAAGGGAAAGATTAAAGAAACTTTGATTTTCTGGCTGTGGAATGGAGAGGAATTCTTCAGCATGTCGCCAACAGATTGCTGCCTCTAAACCCCTCAATATACTTTATTTAGCAAAATCCCATGCAATCGTGGTTGGGCTTCCTATACTGAATATGACACTAAAGAAGCCTCCAGCTATCATTTCAATAAATGTACTATGCCAATGCAATCTTAGCAAATAAATCCAAGCACGTAACAATTACCCAAACATACCTAACACTTCAAAATAAAATATATCTTGATTCACACATATATCCTTTGTTGCAATATATTATCAGTTTTTATAACAAAAGTTTGGAATTTTTTAAAAATGAACTTATTTATTTTTTGCCTAAATTAACTGTTGTTATTCTTCTCCACCTCCTCCTTCAGCACAGCTTCCTAGTGGTTAGAGCTGCAGGCTATGACCCAGAGAAGCCAGTGTTCATGAATGCTGGGCAAATCACTTTCTCCTCCAGTAACTCATGTCCAAACTTAGCCCTGATTCATAATCATTTCCTTTTACCCTCCCATCCTGTGTTTTCTTCCAGACAAGGGCTGTGTTTTGTCACTTGATGTAAGAGTAGAAATTAACTTCCCCTGACGCAGCCAAATGACGAAATATGAAATATGGCCCATGCCGGGAAGAAACTAAAAAGAAGAGAGGATAAAAGGAAAGGATTCCAAATCAGTACTTGAAGAAGAAAATCGTTAATTTTGGCAAAAGCTATATGCTTGGATTTATTGTATTTTTGTATTTTTCGATGTTTGCATTGGCACAATAAATTTATCGAAACAGTCATTGGTTGCAAACCCACCATAACTAGAACGTGGCAGAACGGGACAGCCGAGTCTTATTTCATCAGCCCTGACTGCTATCCAAAGTGGACCTGAAACTGCGCGCAAGAGGACAACACCCAAAATGTTGGAGAAGCGCACCTGCTATTTTTTTTTTTTTGGTAACAGCATTCTGCTTATTTCTGAGGAGGTAGTTACAAAACAAAAAAACCCCATAATTTTGAAAGAAGTGGCAAAATTGCTACTGAAATATATTCCACACTGCAATCCCTACGAGATGAACTGACCCAGAGTACGGATACTTTACACATGCAAAAATGAAAGGCCTTTCCTCATCCAAAGCTGCAACAGCCAAGAGAGATTTTCCAGCTTTTCTAAACTGTGCGACTGCATGCCTGGAAAAACAGTGCAAATGGTCCAAAGAGGATTGGCTTTCTTTTTTTTTTTTTTTGCTCTTCAGCCTCTGGCACTTCAGACTATGGAACAGCTCGATTTATTCGGATATGGAAAATGTGGTGGTAAGCAGCTTGCAGCTGGCTGTGGATGTACTACTGTCCGATGAGATGGCGCGAGTTTCAAATAACGGAGGACTGGAAACTGAAAAGCACTGCTGTGAAGGGGAAGAGCGCATTTCAAGCCTCTGAGGTTCTTCCTAACAGTCCGTCTGGGCTCATCAGCTAGACATGCTGAACGCATATTTTCCCCACATCAAAACAAGTGGAATGAGAATGGCAGGAAGTGTTCTGCAGAACTGATAGAGCGAGTCAGCTGCTTGGTCATATGAATTCTGATTAAGTCCTGTGCCGACTACCACGTACATGATGACTAAGAAAGACAACCCTCCTCTCACTGTTGCACGGAATCACCCAAAATTAACACCCACAGAAAAGAAGAGATGGACACTCAGGGCAAAAAGCAACTTCCATCTGCTGTCTGTTTAAATGGGTTGCGGTTGTATTGTTATCAGCTCTATTCTCTTATAATGCTGCTTTTCAAATCTGCTATTGTTGGTTGTTTTTTTTTTTTTTTTGGGGGGGGGGGGGAGGGATTATGGGATAGCATGCAGATATAATTATTCATGAGAAGTACACCAAAATCAATGAGAGCTATCTTTACTACCTTAAGGCCCATTATTTTCAATGGAACTTAAGTTATGGCTAACATAATCTGAATGCTACCCATGAATGTCTTGCTTAGAAAAGCAGTTTACAAATATATTAGATAAATGTAATACATTATTCTACTAATACATTCTTGTTCATGTTCTGACAGACACCAGAGTGTGTCATTTTATTACGATCTTACAGCTCTTCATGTTGCAAGCCTACGTACCCAAGAGTTTAGGGAAGCACAGCGTAATAAACTGTTTTAGGCAAACTGTACACTTCAGGGGCGTGATAGCAAGGTGGCTGGTAACAGTCAGGTAGAGCCTGGAAGTTTGTCTATGAGAATTGCCTCCTGTTCTGACCCATGTCTGGTCTCCTGCTTCAAGTGTTGCGGCCTGCTCCGGCTCTCGCTCTTCTCTATGCTCCAGCCTTTCGTCCATTCTGGCCCCGGGCCTGGTATCCATCCCAGCGTCTCCTCTTCACTCAGAGACCCCACATACGTCAGCCAGCCCCGGTACCCAAGGGCTCAACCTGAGGGAAACGTGGGCTGGTAGTGGTGAAGCTCCTGTGGGGGTCTCTGCTTCATCCCGGCCTCGCCTTCCGATGGTGGGGACCTGTGGGGGTTTCCTCCACAGGTGGTGCCAACTCCACCTCACGCAAGGGGTCCACCTTTCAGAATCATAACAATAAGCCAAGGCCATGGATCCGGCGGAGGCTTCGGCCCTACAAGCCATTCCAGGCTCGGCCCAGAAAATCCTGGAGCAACAGCGAGTTTTAGAGACCTTGACGTCCTCCATGGAGCGTCTCAATGCCCGCATGGACTCTGTGGTCGCTGCAGGTGCAGCTCCTCCACCGGCACCGACTCCTCCCTCGATGCAGGTGCCCACTCGCCAGGCGATCTCGTTGCCAGCCCCTCCACGCTACGTCGGCGACCCCCACCAGTGCCAGGGGTTCCTTAACCAGTGCAGCATGCACTTCTGTCTCCAGTCCTCCCTATTTCCGGACAGTGCGACAAAAACCACGTATATTCTAACTCTGCTGGAAGGCAAGGCCCTGGCCTGGGCATCCCACTTGTGGGAACGTGCCGATCCGGTACTGCAAGATCTTCCTCGCTTCTTGGAGCTGTTCCGGACAGTGATTGAGGACCCGGGACAATAGGCAGCCGCCGGCACCGACCTTCTGCATATCCGCCAAGGGAGACATTCTCTTTCTGATTACACAATTGAATTCAGAACCCTAGCCTCGAAACTCCACAGCCGAGGGCAGCAGAGGAGGCCATATACCAAGTCTGCGAGGTCCTCGATGTCAGGAAGCGAGGCCGCAAGTGGGAGTATCTCCTAGCCTGGGAGGGATTCGGGCCTGACAAGAACTCTTAGGAACTAGCTACTAACATTCTAGACAAGGACCTTATTAAGAGATTCCACACAGATCACCCAGGAAAACCCAGACCTTCTAGGGGGAGGTCTAAAGGAAGGGGTACTGTTATGGCTGCCGGCCGCAGCTTCCCGCAACCAGCACCCGCCACTCACTGGTGTGGGGCTGCTTCCCCGGGCTCGCTGGCTGCAGCGGTCACCACATCCGGGACTCCTTTTCCCGGTCGCCTCAACTGCCACACAGCTAGACCGCATTCCAGCTCCTGCCGACCCGCCAGCTGCTTCCTGTGCAGGCCCCATTTTGGCAAAGTCTGTATTTTTGAACTGCAAAACTCGGGTCTTCGTGTGACTTCACCGTATCCTATTTGCGATATCAAACCATACCGTTTGATGATCACTGGTGCTGAGGTGGGCACCCACCCAGAATTTAGAGACATTATCTCCATTAGTGAGCACTAAGTTGAGTATAGCTCCCTCCCTCATGGGTTCCATTACCATTTGTTTGAACAGAGACCCTTGCAGGGCATCCACTATCTTTCTACTTCTGTTAGATTCTGCAGAAGGGATTCTCCAGTCCATGTCCGGCAGATTAAAATCTCCAACAATCAACACATCTCTCTTCCTTCCCACCTTTTGGATGTCTTTGATCTGATCTCTGTCTAGTTCTTTTGTTTGAGTTGGAGGCCTGTACACCACTCCAGTAAAAACGGATGCACCATCATCTTTTTTTCGGACGGCCCATAATGCTTCTTCTCTACCCCACTTTCCTTGCAGTTCAGTTGCTTGGATATTATTTTTGACATAAAGTGCTACTCCTCCCCCTTTTTCGTCCTTTCTTTCCTTCCTTAACAAGTTATAGCCCGGTATGGCCTTATCCCATTCATGAGAATCCGTGAACCACGTCTCCGTGACAGTAGCAACATCCAGTTCTACCCCCACCATTAAGGCCTGCAGGACTGGGATTTTATTGCCCAAACTACGAGCATTTGTAGTCATAGCTTTCCAATTTTTCTCCCTTGCTAGGTTGCACTTCCTAGGAACCTTTTCTAGTTTTCTTGAGCTGATTAGATTTTGTTATTTTCACCTCCCATGTCCTGTAGTTTTTGTACTGCATGGGGATGACAAGACAATTTCAGGGACCATCTCCTGCCACCCCCATTCTTTAAACATCTGTTAATGTAAGATCTGAATTTCTCACTTAGCATCCTTCTTCCTGCTACAGACAAATGTAGGCCGTCTTTTCCATAAAGCCTTTTATTGCTCCATACACGACCCCAATCTCCAATGTATCCAAAAACACTTCTGTACACCAGGTTTTGAGCTAGGTATTGAATTTATTTATATGGCAAAGCTTCTCATCTCCTATTCCATGAACAGGTAATACTTCTGAAAATGCAATAGTCTTTACAGTGCTTCTTATCTTCATGCCTAGATTTTGGAAACCTTTTTGTACTTCATGGATACCATTTCTATTGAGGTCATTGATCCCCCGATGGATGATAACACTGATATCAAAGTTCCTACTTTCTTATTTATTTATTTATTTATTTTAAGTTTTTCTATACCGGCATTCGCGATGGATATCGCATCATGCCGGTTTACAATTAACAAGTGGAGAAGGAACAAAATAATAATAAATAATAATAATAATAATAATAAACATTAAACAAGTGAAGACAAGAAGATTGCAGTTCCAATTGCAGTTCTTCTTCAATGACTTGGACTATCTGGTTTGCATTTCTACTAGCTGAGGATCCTGGAATGCATATAACTATAGTGTCACCATCAAAATGTGCTCCCAAATTGGGTCCTCTGATTGAGTCTCCTAGCAGAAGCAGCTTTCTTTTATGACATTTGGTTCTATTGCAGGTCTTATTCTGCCAGAGCCGACTGTTGTCCGATTGCTTCTGGGTTTCTGAATCCTGGATGTCTGACATCTCTGTGGGAGTGGGGGTGGAGGCACAGGATGCTGTAAACTTGGGGAAGGTGGGGATCTGTTTGTCACATATCTACTTCTACCAGAGCCCACTGTAAACCTTTTTTTCCCCTGGGATTCTGTAACGGCTGTGGGAGATGGATGACAGATGGATGTTTCAGGGAAGGGGAGGTTAATTGCAACCTGGTCAATTGCTCCCTTAGATGGATCAGCTCCATTTTAATTTTAGACAGCTGAAGGCAAAAGGAACAACCCTTTGTTATCCAAATGATAGGCCTTGGGACATAAGCACCACAATAGTTGCATTTATTTATTTATTTATTTAAGAGTTTTTTATATACCGAGGCACGTCTGCAGACATCACCTCGGTTCACAAAGTAACATAACTTAGCAACAAGCTTTACAATAAACGGTTCACAATGTAACATAACTTAGTAACAAGAGCCATTCTCACTAATTCACTAAAATCCTAAAAATATGGTAAGGTATGGTTAGTCCCTAGGAAAGATTTTTAATAGTTATTTGAAATAAGAACTAAAAGTATTAGTGTTATAGGTAGAATAGGCAAACCAATTTTTACAAGCAATATGACAGTTTAAGTTATTAATATCTAGGCTGTAAGGAACTACTATGTAATTGGAGATGAGGTAACTGAAGCTAATTATCTAGGAGACCAGGGAAGCGAATATATGAAATGGCTAGGAGGACAGGCTATACGTTTTTAAATTCTTAGCCCCAGAAAGCAGACAAGATAGCTCCCTTTCAGGTTCCAATTACAAATCTGCCCCTTTCTAACAAGCAAGGCACAATCTTTTGCTATAAAGCCCTATTTCATTAGGCACAGGTAAATTGCAAAAAAAAATGTCACTTAGTTTCAGCAAGGCTTTGAGTCAGGAAGATCCCAGCTCTAAAAGACTCCGTTTCCCCAGCACATGAAGACCGTGGCCAACCAATTCCAGTCAACCCCACACTTCCACTAAGGATGGCAAAGAGAGTACTGTGAATAAGAAAGACAGGGGAAGACGGAAAAGTGCTGACAAATGTGAGAATCTGAAGGAAGCGGTGGAAGCGAAGCCCTTAGGGGGGGGAGTATCCAGCATGGAGCAGGAATCATGTAAATATTTCTCAGTCACTGCCCTGCTGAAAGGGGGAGGGACTCGATCTGGCCAACTGATCCTGGTGATTGTAGAAACCTTAACCCCTTTGTGGCTGTTCCTTGGTTTCTAGAACTAGGTCTGAGAAATGTACACTGCACTGGCTGCAGTGGGTTTTTAGAATAAAGTTACTGGAGTCTGGCAGCCCTTCTTTTCTGTGGCCTTTTAACAGGGATGTAAATATTCTGATTACATTTCGCCACAATGTGGAGGGCATAAAGATAATGTAAGAAACCGTTTTCCTGTTGGTTGCATTCTGCTGGAATTCCCCCTCCTTTCTAATTCTGAATAGCTTTTCTTTTGGGGGGCACTCCTGAGCTGCTTTGCCGGCACTTCCGGGGTGCAGGGGCCCGAGTTCTTGACTGTTTGTTTCTTCCAGCAATCAGCAGTCCCTACTCTTTCCGCATACGCTGTTTCATGATATGAAAGTTAGGGAAGTGCAATATTATTTGGTTAAGTCAATTCTGAATTCGAATACTTTGGGCGGGGAGTTTCCTGCCATCCCTCTCCCTCCACCGTCTGGCTCTCGTCTTCCTCCCCCTTCCTCAAGCTGCCTTGGTCAGAGGTCCTACTTAATGAACAGGAAGCTAAGTCTCTTTCCTTGTGTTTTGTTACCCTCACAGAAAAACAAAACAAAACAAAAACAAAAAACTTTGAGGAAACAAACCCTTACAAAACAAACAAGACAACTAGAAACTTGCTATCCCCTACCATGCCAGCACTATCTCAGGACTCAAACCTCACACAAATGTTATACCATGCTCGAATACAGTGGCATACTAAGGTGGGAAGGGGCAAGGTGGGTGGTCCACCCCAGGTGACAGCTAGGAAGGGGGGTGTCATTGGGAGCCCTCCACCCGTACTAACAGAACGCAATTCGCCAATAGGCAAAAACAAGCAACCCCTAGGACAAAAAGAAGAAACTGGCGATAACCAGGATCATACTTGGAGGGTGGCGGGATGGGGGGGGAGGGGGGGGAATCTAGAACGCTGTTCCCTCTCAGCTGCATGCATGTGTGGCCATGTTTTATTCCCCCCCCCCCCCCCACAGGAAACCTCCAGGTCCTCCTTCCTGCCCGCACGGCCCCAGAAGAAAACCATTGCTGGAGCCGCACGGGTAGGAAGGAAGAGGAGCAACATCTGTGGCAGGGCTGCCGTGGATCCCCTCTCGAGAAGAAGAGGCCCGGTAGCAGGGCCGCCACGGACTCCATCCCGCAGCGACCCCCGAAAAAGAGGCCCAGAGGCTGAGGCCCTGTAGAGAATGTGTGTGTATGTGTGAGAGTGAGTTGAGAGATTGTGTGTGTGGGAGTGAGCCGGTATGTTGTGAGAGACAGCCATGTGTGAGAGAGCATGTGTGTTTGTGTGTGTGTGAGAGAGAGAGTGAGAGCGGGGTGTGTGTGAGACAGCATGTGAAAGAGAGTCAGCGTGTGAACTGACAGCCTGAATATGTGTTTGAGGGAGGAAGGAAAGAAGACAGGTGGAGTCAGAAGTAACAGAAAGAAAAAAAAGAGACCCTGCAAAAGGAATTGGGAAAAGACCAAGAAAAGGAACAATTAAAAAAAAAAAAAAAAAGCCTGGGACCAACAAATTAGAAAAATAAGATCAAACAGCAAAAGTAAAAAATGGTTTTATTTTTAAAATTTTAGTGATTGGCATATGTTATCTTAGGGAATGTGGATTACATATTTGAATTTTGTTCTTTCGGACTTTCCATTTTATTTTTGACTGCATGTTTCTATTTCTAATTTGTAGTCCCTTATTCTGTATTAGGTAAGGGTCTGTCTATCTTCTGTGTGTGTAACTGAGGGGCAGTATTTCTGCTGGAAAGTAGTTTTTCTGTAGGGCTTTGTAACAGTAGGGCTTGTTCTGTTAACCCCAGCAGGTGGTATATTAGTGTTCTAAGGCATGGTATGATATTTGCATTGTTGCTGTGTCATAGATAGTGTTTATTTGTTCTTTTTTTTTTTTTAACATTGTTTATTGCACCGTGGACGACGCCTCAGAGGCTGGTCACCCATCCAGGTAATATCCCTCTCGAATGATGGAGAGGACCCACTTGTCCGAAGTTATCTCGACCCATCTTTGGTAGAATTGGGCCAGTCTGCCCCCTATGGCTTCTTCCTTTGGACGGGTCGGCTGATCTTCATTGTGGGGTGCGGCTGGGGCCTGGGCCCGAGCTGGCTCCCCTTTTGTTGTGCTTGTTCCGAAAGGACTGGCTCCTGTCTGCGGGGTGAGCCGCTTGATATGAGCTTCTGTATGGGTTGAAGCGCTGTGATCCTCTGCCCCTGGAAGTTTGGGGGAAGGGTCGCTGGTTTCTCTTATTCCTGTCCTCCGGTAGCCGTGGCAGTGGGGACTCGCCCCACTTGTTGGCTAGTTTCTCTAGTTCGCTTCCGAACAGGAGTGTTCCCTTGAAAGGCATCCTTTGAGTCTCGTTTTGGAAGATGCGTCGGCCGACCAGTTTCGGAGCCAGATGTCTTCTGGCTGCAACGACGGATGGACTTCTCTAGCTGCTGTGCGTACCAGATCTGAAGCGGCGTCCGTGAGGAATGATACGGCTGTTTCCAGGGCTTCCCCCAGGAGTGTTGTTCCTGGTCTGTGCTAAGCAGGCGCGTGTCACCACGGCACAGCAGGCCACGATCTGTAAAGACATAGTGGAGACGTCAAAGGACTGTTTGAGGATAGATTCCAGACGTCTGTCTTGAGCATGCTTGAGTGCTGCTCCTCCCTCCACCGGGATAGTAGTGCGCTTCGAGACCGCGCAGACCATGGCATCCCACTTTCGGACATGCCAGGAGATCTTTGGCCGCGGGATCCAGAGGGTACATGGCTGCCAGAGCCCAGCCCCCTTTGAACGTGGTTTCTGGGGCATCCCATTCCAGGTCAATTAGTTGCTGGATGGCTTGTAATAGTGGGAAATGGCGGGAGGTCTGACGAAGTCCCTCCAAAAGTGAGTTTGGCTTAGGTTCCCCCAAGGCACTTGTGCCCGGGATGGCAAGCTCTTTTAAGCTGTGTGTGACCAGGTCTGGAAGTTCGTCCTTGGTGAAGAAGCGTCTCATGGTTCGATGGGGTTCTGTCCCCAGAGGGAGTTCCCCTTCCTCCAGGGGTTCTGACTCCTCATCTGAGATGTCTGTGTCCCCGAAGGTGGGGCTTCTGGGCGGTGGGATCACTTCCCTGGGCATAGAGGGTCCTGGAATGTTGAGATCCTCTGGTGGTACCTGTGACCGCAATAGGGCTGCTGCTGTTTGAGTCCTTTGATAGTGCTGGTATGGTAAGGTCCTAGGTGTCTTTTTTTTTTGTTTCGCAATGCTTTGGTGTTCTCAAAGTTTTGGCAGCAAAAGGTTTGCATTTACTGAGATGAGTGTGTGTGTGTGTGTGTGTGTGTGTGGAAGAGAGTCTGGGGAATGAATGAGAAGCATGAGAGTGAGTGTGTGTGTTTGTGAGAATGAGCATGAATGCATGAGAAACAGAAAGAGTGGATATGAAAGTGTGTTAGTGTGTGTGTGTGTGCATGTGAGAAAGTTTTTGTGCATGCTGCTCCAATGTTTCCTCTAAGGATTGGGTAACTGTGAGCATAAAATTGGTAGGCTTTATGCCTCAAAGAAAGTAGTGATCACAAGGTAATCAAACCAAAGATTTTTGCTCACATCAACCTAATCCTTAGAGGGAACTTTGTGGATGAGTACTAAACTAAGGCGACTGCACCGGAATCTGCGCTGTAGCGGTCACCCAGCACACACCTCCTTGCGCTGCAGGAAGGACTCCAGTAGCCCCAATAGCAGTAGTCGGCGGGAAGCATCATCAGCGTGCATCTGCTTGCACAGAGGAAGGGGCGGTGCCCTTTATTTGTACCTTCCCCGGCAGTGCAGAGGAATAAGCGGTAGATGGGACGAGATGACTGTCATCATCAATAAGGTGCCTGGGAGGGTTAGGGAGAGAGCAGGACGTGTTTCCTGGGATCATGGTGCCTGGGAGGAGGGGAGAGTGCTTGTTGACAGAATCTTGGTTGGAAGGGAAACGGCTTTGTGGGATATAGCTGCACTGGCGAAAGTGCAGAGAAGGGCAACCAAAATGATAAGGGGCATGGAACGGCTGCCCTGTGAGGAAAGGCTAAAGAGGTTAGGGCTGTTCATATTGGAGAAGAGATGACTGAGGGGGGATATGATAGAAGTCTACAAAATCATGAAAGGACTTGAACAAGTTCATGTAAATCGGTTATTTACTCTCTCAGATAATAGAAGGACCAAGGGGCATTCCATGAAGTTAGCAAGTAGTTCATTTAAAACAATCAAAGAAAATTCTTTTTCACTCAGCGCATAGTTAAGCTCTGGAATTTGCCAGAGGATGTGGTTACAGCAGTTAGTGTAACTGGGTTTAAAAAAGGTTTGGATAAGTTCCTAGAGGAAAAATCCATAAACTGCTATTACGGCTGTACGGGCAGGAGGCAACAGCGAAATAATGAGCCAAGGTGACGTCATTTCATTAATGCCTGGAAACATTTTCTCTTTGCAGAAACCAGCTATTGTGACTTTAGATACAGATTGGAATGCCTTGCTATCCATAGAGTCGGCAATAACTTCCTTAACTCAAGCATTTTTGGAATCCAATAAAAGAGGAATAGCTACTGAAAAAATTGTGAGTTTACAGCAGAAGAGATTGGAAGAGTTGGAGAAAAAAATTATTCCAATTGAAAAGATTCAAATGAATTTAATTCAATTTGAAACTCTTCAATGAAGAAATCTGAAAACATTGAGAATACATTAAGATTTCTGAATCTTAGGATACTTAACTTTCCTATAGTGTGTAAAATTCCTGAGGTGGACTTTTTAAGTCATATCTTGCAGAAAGTCTTAAAGTTCCAAGGGAAGCTATGCCTGTGATAACTAAGGCCTTCAATATACCACGGAAGATACAGAATTCTAATGGAATAGAGGCACACGATCAACAATCTCTGAATATATTAGAAAACCCGGCTGCGATTCGCTGCAATCGGGCCTTCCTACCTGCTCCAGCGGATCTGGAGGATCTATTTTTGGCTTCGGGGATCAGCCGCGCCACTTGCTGAGGCCTGCAGGCTGATCGCACGGCTTGGATCGCTGTTTCAGTAGTGTCGGTGCACACACCCGCAGGACATGAGCGTGTGCGCGGGCCAGTGATGTCATCAACATCTTAAAGGGACGGTGTTGCGTCTGTCGGTCGCAGACGGCTGCAACCGCTCTGCCTTACCTCTTTTCTTCCCTTTTCCTCCTCCTTGGGCTGCCTCCGGTGCCGAGGGCCTTGGCGTCTCCAGCTCAGCATGGGTGTTCCAGTCCGCCATGCTCATTCCCAGGTCCTCCTAGGGTGCACGTTGCCTATGCTCAAATACACGTCACGGAGGGAACCTCAGGGGCATCCCCATCACATGACATCAATACATCTGGGTATTTAAAGCCACTTGAGTTAGCAAGGACTTCGGTTTAGCTACTATGACCGCTCTAAGCTGCTCGCTTAGACGCCTCTCTACACTCCGGGCCTCGCTCCTTACGAAGCTCTAGGCACCCGCTCCTCGGGTGTCTCTCGCTTCCAACTCCTTTCAGGGCCTCTACTAACCAGACAACTGCTCCTCGGGGGTCTCTCTCTCTCTCTCTCTTTCTATTTCAGGATCTCTGGACTATCAGGAACTCGCTCCTCGAGGGCCTATCAGTCTGTGTATCCTGCACCTCAGACCTTCGGTCCCACCATCTTCATTACCAGGAAGACGCCTACACTACGCTCCTGTGAGTACCTCTACAATCCGGTGTTCCAACTCCACCCACCAGGCTCGGCATTATCCGCACTGCAGGCTCCCACCTATCTGAACATCTGGGTGAGACTTCAACATCAGAGACTATTGAACGTATCGGCACCTCGCAGACTGCAGTGCCTTACCTTCCTGCTTCATACCATCTATCTACAGCAGTACAATAAAGCCTTCCATCTACTACATGTCTGCTATCTGAGTTTAGCCTATCGCTGCAGTTCCCCACGGGGCCCCTCCCCGTGGGAGGAGTCATCTCCACAATGACCAAGGGTCCACATAATGCCACAAACACAACAGACGGCGGCAGGAAATATGGGCTCGAGGCAGAGAATCCGTCATCAGAGGCACAGGACTATTTGAAGACCAACTGTTCCGTGTTCTCTTTGTCTTGTCAACAGTTAAGGTGGAGTGAAGTCTGCCAGTTTGCTCCAGCTTCAGCCTTCCTTTGTTTCGTCCTGTTCCTGCTTCGTCCTGTTCCTTCTTCAGCTTGATCCTGATCCAGCCAGTTCCAGATCCAGTATTTTCCACGTTTCAACTACCTTTCGCTGATGTTCCCAACATCTAAAGACTGAACTCGAGGGGAATGTCGACTGGTATGAACTAATATCCTGTTAAGTCTTCTTCGCTTGCATCGCCTTCCGCTGACGAAATCTCAGGGGCTTCACCTTTGAGACAGACTTCATAATGTCGCGGAGAAAGGGTCCACGATCACAACAGAATATAACTGAGATTCTGGAAATGTCTTTGGAAACAGAAATTTAAGCTACAGGAACTTTATTTGTTTCATTTGCTTTTGACTATGATCGTAATCTAGTATTGAAGTTCTTCTTTAGAAATAGAACAGCCCAGTTTCATGGGCATAAAGTAAAGGGTTTTCCCAGATATCATGAGATCTACACAAGATCGGAGAAAAAAGTTTCTAGAAATGAGACCGGAGGTGTTAAATAGTAGTGTTAGATTTCTTTTGAAGTACCCTTATAAATGCTTAATAAGATTTCAAAATGAAAATTATGTATTTCTTGAACCAGTACAATTAAGATCTTTCCTAGATGCGCACGCCCAGGAAGTTCAAACTTGATAGTAAGGTTGTGGAAATGCTCTAATGTGTCTGTTTCTATGAGATATTGGGCCAAATTTTAAAAGCCCTATGCACGTAAATCCAGAGGATTTTTTTATAGTTTCAGATATATAACAATATTTCACAATACAGAAGTAACAGAGATTATCGGTGAAATATCACTTATTACAATAAAGGTCATAAAGAAATATTCTGTAATCTCAAATATTATAGGAAATATGAGAGGGAGCCAAGAGAGAAAAAAGCCTGCGCACGCATATTATAAAATCGGGCGTACATGTGTGCGTGCCGGGTAGCACGCGCACATGTACGCCCGCACGCTTCTTTTTAAAATCTACCCCATTATGTTTATTCCTTAAGAATGTAAGAGCTCCTTTTTTCTCTCTTGACTCCCTCTCATATTTCCTATAATATTTGAGATTACAGAATATTTCTTTATGACCTTTATTGTAATAAGTGATATTTCACTGATAATCTCTGTTACTTCTGTACTGTGATATATTGTTATATATCTGAAACTAAAAAAATAAAATTATAAAAAAAAACCCTGCTATTATGGTAATTAATAAGCAATAGTAGCTTGTCATTTATCTTATGTTTGGGTATTTGCCAGGTATTTGTGACTTGGATTGGTCACTGTTGGAAACAGGATGCTGGGCTTGATGGACCCTTGGTCTGACCCAGTATGGCATGTTCTTATGTTCTTATGGCATAGCCTGTGGAGAGATTAGTTGTGGGGGCCATAAGGGGGAGGCTGCATGAGGTGTCTTGAGAGAAAGGGAAAAGGTATGGAGTCTTTTGGGGAAGTGCAGAGTAGAATCTCAATCTTGAGGAAGGGAACCCCTTTTGCCCTTCCCTCATGGGTAGGGGGGGGGCATTTCTGGCTGATTCACCCTGGGGCCCCCCCTCTAAAGTCATCCCTGGTATAGCCTATCTCACTAGCAGCCAAAGAGCAGTACCGGCCCTCAAAACTTCTGTCAACAGTCAAAGAAGAGAGGGAGAGCCCCGACATGAGTCACAGTGTGTGTGTGAGCAACAAAACATGTAAGACAGAGGGAATGTGAGAGAAAGTGAGGGTGTAAGTGGTATGAGACAGTGAAACCATGTATGAAAATACAGCATGGGAGTTGTGTATGAAAGAGGATGTGTAAAAGGGCAAGAGAGTATGTGTATGAGAAAGTGAGAGTGTTTAAGAGAGAGCATGCATGTTTGTGTGTGTGTGAGAGAGAGAGACAGCATGTATGATTGAGTGTGTGTGTGTGAGAGAGAAAGCATGTATTGTTGGTTTTATAAAAAATGGCAATTTTATTTTTCTATTATTGCACTGCATACAAAGTCTGGCTTGTAGTGGTCTCCAGTTCCAATTTTGTCTGCATATTTTTATTTATATTTTGTGGTCTCTTTATTGTGCATCTGATGAGGGTCTGTGTGTGTTCTGCATGTGTGACAGAGGTGAGGTATTCTGCTAGCAGGTAGTTTCTGTGTAGGGATCTATAGCAGCCTGGCTTGTTCTGTTTTCCTAATAGGAGGTGCAGTTGTGTTGTAGGACCTGGTGTAATATTTGCAGTGTTACCTTTTCAGTGGTAGGATTTAGTGCTGGCAGTTGGTGCCATTTTGGTATGGGAGGTTTCCTATTAAAAAAAAAGAGATTTTTTTTTTGAACAAATTATCAGCTAAGAAAATCTTTCTGCTAGAGTGGACTTGCCCCCTGTTTGTGTGAGTGAGAAAAGCTGCTGGCTGTGCTACAGCTGTTACACAAGACTTGGCTCCTTGTTCAGGTTTTTAAAAGGTGTGCCAATTTATTGTTTTCCTTCTGTTTTATTTTACTACATCTGGCATGTTCCTTTGCTTTATTCTAGTTTGATCGCCTAAATCTGTGGTTTTTATTCACACTAGCTACATTTTATTTTTGTTGCAGTTTTGATTTCATATTGTTTACTCTCTCTTAGTATATAATTTATAATTCCTGCATCATGTAATTAATATTTCATGTTGCTGTAACCTGCCTTAAGCACATGGAAAGGCAGGCTTATAAGTCTGCAAAATAAATGGCGGCTGAACTCTATAGTTACAGTTGTGCTCATAGGTTTACATCCCCCTGACAGGATTTGTAAGATGTGTAGCATTTTAAGAAAACATGAATGAAAAGACACAACATGTCTTATTTTTAATGTGTTTCAAATTAAACTATTGCACATCACAGAATAGCACAATCATTAAACAAACCATAACAATAAAGGAAATAATAAAATGGTCCTGTTCAAAATTTTGCATACCCTTGAATGTTTGGGCTGATAAAATACACTCAAGTTGACACACACAGGTTGAGATGGCAGTGAAGGGTAGGTATCCACACCTGTGCCTTGTTTGATTGTAATTATTGTCTGTGTATAAATAGTCAATGAATTTCTTAGCTCTTGAGAAATCCTTTTGCATTTCATCCAGAGCTGCACTGACTTTGGTGGTGATTGAAGCAAAAGAACTGTCAAAGGATCTGTGAGCAAAAGTAGCTCAACTTTATAAATCAGGAAAAGGATATAAAAAGATATCCAAAGATTTGAAAATGTGAATCAGTACTGTTCAGACTCTGATCAAGAACAAGAAGTGGGAAATTATGGGTTCTGTTAATAGCAAGCCACGGTCAAGTAGAACAAGAAAGATTTCAGACTCAGCTGCCAGGAACATTTGTCAGGATGCAAAAAAAAAAACCAAACCCATCAGCAACTTCTACTGAAATACAGGCTTCTCTGAAACAAAGTGATTTGGGTGTTCCAGCAGGCACAATAAGGAAGTACTTGAACAAAACTGGGCTGCATGGTAGAGTTGCCAGAAAAAAAAAGCCAGTGCTGCACCAATGCCACAAAACAGCCCACTTACAATACGCCAGACAGCACCCAGAGAAGCCTCAAAACTTCTGGGACAAAAAAATATGAAGTGATGAGACTAAAATTAAATGTTATGGCATATGCACGTAAATGCTGCCTCTACCATGTAATTGGGGGGGATTTTAGTAGACACGCGTGCAGACGAAATTAGCAGATTCCCCAGTTCACACAGTTCATAGGCCTACCTTTTACACTGTTAGCTTCAACCCTTAAAACCCCACCAACCTCTTTAGTTTTTTGTTTCAGGACTTACACGCCATCCATAGCAGAAATACAGTTACGCGGTAGGGGACCCCCCAGCGCGCACTTGTGTGCGTAAATATGTGCAGATTTCATTGAGATATCTAGGAACGCCCACGCCCTGTCCAGACCACACCCACATCCCATCCCTTTTTGCAATAAATGTTTTGTGCGCATACCCACACAGTTTTTAAAATCTGTCCAGGGCACGCCGGCCCGATTTCTGCACGTATCTCCCCGCTTGGGCAGCGTAGTGCTTTCAAAATTTGCCTTTATGTTTGGAGAGGACTCAACAATGCCTATGAAGAGAAGCACACGATCCCTACCGTGAAGCGTGAAGGTGGATCTCTGCTGTTTTGGGGAGGGGTGAGCTACAGTGGCCCAGAGAATTTAGTCAAAATTGATGGCAGGATGAATGCAGCATCTTATCAGAAAATATTGGAGGAGAATTTGCATTCGTCAGCCAGGAAGCTGCGCATGGAGCGCACTTGGACTTTTCAATATGACAATGATCTGAAACATAAGGCCAAGTCAACCCTTCAGTGGCCGCAGCAGAAGAAAGTGAAGGTTGTGGAGCAGACATCACAGTCTCCTGACCTCAGCATCACTGAGCCACTTTGGGGAGAACTCAAACATGCAGCTCATGCTAGACAACCAAAGAATTTACAGGATCTGGAGGCTTTTTGCCAAGAGGAGTGGGCAGCTTTACCACATGAGAAAAGAAAGGGCCTCATTCACAGCTATCACAAAAGACTGCAAGTCGTCATTGATGCAAAAGGTGGCAATACAGGATATTAAGAACTAAGGGTTTGCAAACATTTGAACAGGACCATTTTATTATTTCCTTTATTGCTAAGGTTTGTTTAAGGATTGTGCTATTCTGTGAGGTATAATAGTTTAATTTGAAACACATTAAAAATAACAGACATATGTTTTACCTGATCACTCATGTTTTCTTAAAATGCTGCAAATCTTACAAATTCTGCAGGGGATGTAAACTTATGAGTACAACTGCAGGTAGCTAGATCCTTTTGAAAATCGAGCCGTAAATGGATACTACACCTAGGGCCTGATTTTCAAAAACATTTACAAGCTTAACACAGGATTTTACATGTGTAAATGCACTTTACCCATGTAAGTGGGCTTTTGAAAATTGCTACAATATATGCCATTGAATTGCCAATAGGTTTTAGCCATGTTAAATAAATGGCTTTTGAAAATTGCCACAATAGTATGTAACATTTACATATTACTCTTCTTCGAAAATAGACCAGTGAGCCTGACATCAGTGCCGGGAAAAATAGTGGAAACTATTCTCAAGATCAAAATCATAGAGCATATAGAAAGACATGGTTTAATGGAACACAGTCAACATGGATTTACCCAAGGGAAGTCTTGCCTAACAAATCTGCTTCATTTTTTTGAAGGGGTTAATAAACATGTGGATAAAGGTGAACCGGTAGATGTAATGTATTTGGATTTTCAGAAGGCGTTTGACAAAGTCCCTCATGAGAGGCTTCTAAGAAAACTAAAAAGTCATGGGATAGGTGGCGATGTCCTTTCGTGGATTACAAACTGGTTAAAAGACAGGAAACAATTTTCTCAGTGGAAAAGGGTAAGCAGTGGAGTGCCTCAGGGATCTGTACTTGGACCGGTGCTTTTCAATATATATATATATATATATATATATATATAAATGATCTGGAAAGGAATACGATGAGTGAGGTTATCAAATTTGCGGATGATACAAAATTATTCAGAGTAGTTTAAGGTTTAAGTTTTGTTTATTTTTATACCGTCATCTCGGTAAAACCATAATAACGGCAAGCAATAAATTAAAGCAAGAAAATACAATACATAAACACAATCACAAGCGGATTGTGATACATTACAGGAGGACCTTGCAAGACTGGAAGATTGGGCATCCAAATGGCAGATGAAATTTAATGTGGATATGTGCAAGGTGATGCATATAGGGAAAAATAACCCTTGCTGTAGTTACACGATGTTAGGTTCCATATTAGGAGCTAAAACCCAGGAAAAAGATCTAGGCACCATAGTGGATAATACTTTAAAATCGTTGGCTCAGTGTGCTGCGGCAGTCAAAAAAGCAAACAGAATGTTGGGAATTATTAGGAAAGGAATGGTGAATAAAACGGAAAATGTCATAATGCCTCTGTATCGCTCCATGGTGAGACCGCACCTGGAATACTCTGTACAATTCTGGTCGCCGCATCTCAAAAAGATATAGTTGCGATGCAGCAGGTACAGAGAAGGGCAACCAAAATGATAAAGGGGATGGAACAGCTCCCCTATGAGGAAAGGCTGAAGAGGTTAGGGCTGTTCAGCTTGGAGAAGAGACGGCTGAGGGGGGATATGATAGAGGTCTTTAAGATCATGAGAGGTGTTGAACGAGTAGATGTGAATCGGTTATTTACACTTTCGGATAATAGAAGGACTAGGGGGGCATTCCATGAAGTTAGCAAGTAGCACATTTAAGACTAATCGGAGAAAATTCTTTTTCACTCAACGCACAATAAAGCTCTGGAATGTGTTGCCAGAGGATGTGGTTAGTGCAGTTAGTGTAGCTGGGTTCAAAAAAGGTTTGGATAAGTTCTTGGAGGAGAAGTCCATTAATGGCTATTAATCAAATTTACTTAGGGAATAGCCACTGCTATTAATTGCATCAGTAGCATGAGATCTTCTTAGTGTTTGGGTAATTGCCAGGTTCTTGTGGCCTGGTTTGGCCTCTGTTGGAAACAGGATGCTGGGCTTAATGGACCCTTGGTCTGACCCAGCATGGCAATTTCTTATGTTCTTATGTGGTTTCTCTGTAGGGATCTGTAGAAGCTTGGCCTGTTCTGTTTTCCTGATATGACTTGTTAGAGTCTGGTGTAATATTTGCGGTGTTCCTTTTTATAGGTAGGATTGTTACTGTTTTAGTGTTGGCAGATACTACTGTGTTGATACGGGAGGACCATGCCCACACCCACCATGTTACAAAAGGCCTAATGCCATATGAGTTCCAAATGGCAGAGTTTTCTGGTTGGCACCATAGCAGTGCATGTAACTATCACAACAATGTATATATTATTTTTGCCTCAGAATATCATTTTTCATGTAAAGTCTATTGTTACAAATTCATAATTTTAAATTGTGTATGGGGAGGAGGGGGCACCAGGTTGTAAGGTTTGCTTAGGGCGCCTAATACCCTTGCACTGGCCCTGCTGCAGCCAACAGGGGGGCCCATCCCTCCGACAGTAGAGGTGGAGGAGGTCTGTGGACGCCGGGGGAGCCCATCCCACCTAGCAGCAGAGGTGAAGGCCATCCCACCCAACAGTAGAGGTACAGAAGGCCCACGGTCCAACTGAAGGAGAGGGACTGAAGCCAGAACCCACACGTATGTGCGTGTGGAAGAGAGGGAATGGAGAGGGAGTGGGGCCTGTGTGTGTGTATGTGTGTGGAGGAGAGGGAGAGGAGCCAGCATGTGTGTGTGTGGAAGAGAGGGAGAGAAACCAGTACATGTGTGTGTGTGTGTGTGTGTGTGTGTGTGTTGCGACCGTCGCTGCCCGATGCCTTCACTCCGCCCACTTTACCTCTGAAGGACGGCTGGCTGCCGCGGCATCTCCCTCTGGCATCCCCGGACCGGCTCGACACTGCAGATCCGCCATGTTGCCTGAAGCCTAGGGCGCACGCTCCGAATGAACTACCAGCAAGGGCGCGAATCTCAGGGGCGTCCCCCTGAGATGACGTCATCCGCTTCTGATATTTAAAGGTCTCTGATATCGCTATCAAACTGAGTTAGCAAGGGACAGGATAGGACTAGGTTTCTCGTTTACCCTGCCTAAGCTACTCTGCCTCCTCGGGCTTTCCAGAGGTACCCGCTCCTCGGGGGCCTCGCTCTCTCTTTGCTTTTCAGGTTACAGACAGGAACCAGTACTCGCTCCTCGAGGGCCCTCGTTCCTGACTATCTACTGATGCTCTTCTGCCTGGAAGCCATCACTGTCTACATCATTGTGAGTTACCATCGCTCTCTCAGAGCTTTCCCTGGAACCAGGTACTCGCTCCTCGAGGGCCTATCCTTTCCAGGTCCTGAGCTCCCTGAGACCAATAAGTGAGTATTGTCATCTAAGTTCTGTTCATGAACTCTGTATACCCTGCCTACTCACTGTCTACAGTTTCTCAACAGCTCAGCCATCCAGGGATCGCTGTTCCAGTATCTGAGGGACTTCAGCCCTGCCGGGCACTTCAGCTCACTACTGCCACCTCTGGTGGTTTCAAGACCTATTTAATAAAATAATTAGTGTGTGTCTGTCTCCATACTCTAAGCCTAGCCGGTGGTCCCTTTCAGGATCTTTCCCCAGGGGCGTGGTCATCTGCCACCGGCCCAAGGATCCACCCACTACTATCTCCAGCAGTCTATAACAACAGATTGCTACTCCGCCTATGGAATACATCAGATTGCTACTCCTATCTGATTGCTCCTCCCACCAGCATAGCGGATTATGACAGTGTGTGTGTGTGTGTGTGCTGTGACCATGTGTGAGTTTGGAAAGAGTGTGTGTGTCTATGTGAGCATGAGGAATAACCTATGTGTATTTGAGGAAGGAGAAAGTTTTGTACCTCCCTTCCCTTCCCACTACTCCATGCTAATCTCAGGTTGACCGGAAGTTAAAAGTTCCCAGGTATGGAGAGTGAGTGATTTTTTTTTTTTTAAATCCTTATTGAATTTAATTAATCTGGTGTTATTTGATGTGTGTGCTGTTTTGAAACATTGTATTGGTGATTAGGAAATAAAAAAAATATATGAGTTTTTAATTACTGGATATTATTCTGTTTCATGCTGTTTTGAAATATTAATTCTTTTTATTAGTAATGTTTTACTATTATGATTGATGCTTTATATTTCTTGATTTTATTGTTTGATGTTTTCTGAGGAATGGTGATGCTTTTGTTTTTCCATTGATGCACTACATACGGAGTCTGACGCGTTGTAGTTTCCAGTTCACTTTATGTCTGTATTTTTCCATGTATACTTTAAGGTCACTTTATTCTGTATTTGGTGAGGGTCTGTCTGTGTTCTGCATTTCAGATTGAGGTGAGGTATTCATTGTAAGGACCTGTAGAAATTTGGTTTGTTCTGTTTTCCCTATAGAAGATATAGGGGCGGATTTTAAAAGGGTTACGCCCATATATTAGGCATGTAACCGCGAAAATCCGCTCCTGCACGCGCCGAGTCTATTTTGCATAGGCCCAGCGACGCACGCAAGCCCTGGGACGCGCGTATGTCCCGGGGCTTTAAAAAAGGGGCGGGGAGTGGACGGGGTGGGGCGGGGCAGGACCAAGGCCTATGCCACATGTTCATGCCACAGTTCTCATACTTAGCCCGTCCATCCATTACACGCTATCTCACACAATGTATTCACTTTGTTTTAGTTATCGAGTTTTCTCTCCACTTCTTCTTCTCCCTAGTTACGTCTCCCCTGTTCATTGTAACTTTCATCGCTGCATGTTTGCTATTGCTATTGTTATTATTGTTATCATACCCCCTGTTCTATGTAAACCGATATGATATGATTATTTCATGAATGTAGGTATAAAAAAAAAAAAGAAAAAGTATTAAATAAATAAATAAAGGCCTCCGGCACAGCGGCCGTGTCAGGGGATCACGCGACGGCCACAACCTATGCCTGCCCAGAGGCAGGCGCAACGTATTAAGCAAGGTCAGGGGGGGGGGGGGGAGGGAACAGGGAAAGCCATCGGGGCTCCTCTAGGGCTCGTCTCGTGCAAGGTGCACAAGTTGCACTCCCTTGCGCACGCCGACCCCGGATTTTAGAACATGCGCGCGGCTGCGCACACATGTTATAAAATCGGGCGTAGATTTGTGCGTGCCGGGTTGGGCGCACAAATCTATGCCCGCGTGCACCTCTTAAAATCTGGTCCATATTGTCTTAGGGCCTGGTGCAGTGTTTGCAGGGTCACCTTTTCATAGGATTGTAACTGTTTGACTGCAGGCAGTTACTGCTGTTTTGGAATGGGAGGTTTATTATATTGTAATTGTAATTTAGTTTGCTCTTGGCTTTCCCAGGATCAAGCCCACACCCAGCAGGCATTACAACATTTCTAATACTATATGAGGTAGATTTTAAAAACATACGCGCGAATAAAAGTACACCGGATTTTATAAGATACGCGCGTAGCCACACGCGCGTATCTTATAAAATCCGGGGTCGGCGCGCGCAAAGGGGGTGCACATTTGTGCAACTTACGCGCGCCGAGCCCTGCGCGCGCTGCCCGTTCCCTCCGAGGCCGCTCCGATTTCGGAGCGGCCTCGGAGGGAACTTTCTTTCTACCCCCCCCCCGCACATTCCCTTCCCTTCCCCTACCTAACCCACCCCCCTGGCCCTATCTAGACCCCCCCCCCCTACCTTTATCGGAAAAGTTACTACTGCCTCCGGGCCCCCACCCCTTTCACACAGCCCGGCCCTTCGGCGCGTATCGGGAGATACGCGCATGGCTGGGCCATCTGTAAAATGCGCGCGGTGCGCACCCAGCCCAGCCGCATGCATATCCCCCCTGGTTTTTGAGTGCGCGGCCTTTTTAAAACTTGGCCCTTAAGAGTGCCTAATAACCTTGCACCGACCTGATCAGAAAAAGAGCAGAAACAAAATGTAAAAACAAAACAGAATGAGGAAGGGCCAGCACAGTAACTGCTTGCACATGCACAGGGCTACAGAGAAGTTAACATTGGCCCTGCACGGGGGGGGGGGGGGGGTGTGCTGCGCTGGCTGGCTGGGTTCCCGCCCTTTCCCCAGTGAAAACAGACACCACATGATGATGCCATGTGGCAATGTGACGGTGGGTGACGGTGGGGGGGGGGGGGGTGCAGGGGAGACAACAGAAATGCATTGGCCCCCGGGCGCCTCAGACCCTCGCCACGCCTCTATTTAGGGGCATTCTGCGGTGGGGCCAACAGTTACATGTCCAAGTTGCTATTTTAACAGAGGCAATAAAAGGAACACAGGAATCGTATAATAATTTAAAATCTGTAGTAACTATACAATCGGGGAAAAAACGGAACAAATGGAGGAAAAAATGGAACAATTAAAATCTGTCCAAAATGTTATAATAAAAGGGGAAACGGCGCTTAGCAGAAGAGAGCAAATACTAGAAAATGAATCTAGATAGCGAAACATCAGAGTGCTAAATTTTCCAAAATGTAATATGATATCGGCAAAAGAACAGTTTAAACACCTCTTAAAAGAAGTTTTACTGATTCCTATGGAAGAACAGCCCATGTTAAATGAAGTATATTTTGTATCCGGATTCAAAGAGGGAAGTGGAAACCAGTCGGAAAGAAAAGAAAATACCTTGAATATCACTGAATTTCCGGAAGCCTCGCTTGATACACAAGTAGAAGGAAGGAAGAGGAACTTTACTTCTTAATTTTATGTTACCCTTTGATAGGGATAACATAATTAAAAAATGTTTTCAGAAGAGAAGTGTCCTCTGCCTTCGTCAGAAGATCTGGGTTTACCCCGACGATGCCAAAGAGACACGAAGGAGGAGGAAATAATCCCCGAGTTTGGTTCCACAACTTGCGCAACGTGCGGTTTCCATGTAAATGTGTTATGAAAGTTGAGGGTGTTAGATTTATTTATTTAAAAGTTTTTCTATACCGTCATTAAGTTATTTACCATCATAACGGTTCACAATAAGGCACATATATCAAGGAGAATGTAGATCATAATTTAAATAGTGGGTGCCCTTATTATTCGGTAACAAAACGACATTAAGTATAGTATGGTTTATGACGTGGAATTTACATTGATGAAATTCTCATGGGGGATTGTATGTCTTATTGCTGTTCAACCTATCAGTTTGACTACAATTATCAGAGGGATAAAATAATTTCCAGGTAGAATCTGGAAGTTGTGGGCTGGGTGCTCTAAGTCCGCTTATCCTTACTTATTTGATTGCGTCGTTCTCTTTCTTGAAGGCTTGTTTGAAAAGCCAGGTTTTGAGGTGTGTTTTGAAAAGTTTATGATTTCTCTGAAGTCTTAGATCGAGGGACATAGTGTTCCATAATATGAGACCGGCCAGGGACAGTGCACACTCCCTAACCTGGGTTAGCCTTGCTGTTTTCACCGATGGAATGATTAGGAGAGCTTTGTTTGCCGATCTTAAATTTCTATGTGGGACGTGTACTCGAAGTGCTGTGTTCAGCCATTCTGCTTTTTCAGCTTGTGTATTGTGCAAAGAGCTTTAAACTGCACTCTTTGTTCTATGGGTAGCCAATGTAGTTTGGCAAGTGTATCTGTGATGTGATCTTTTTTACTTTTTCCAGTGAGAATTCTAGCTGCGGAGTTTTGTAGTATTTGCAGGGGTCTTATCGTAGTGTAGGGCAAACCAAGTAGTAAAGCATTACAGTAATCGGTGCTTGCAAATATCAGTGATTCAAGCACTGTGCGAAAGTTTGGCAGCGATAGTAATGGCTTAAGTTTTCTGAGTATCATGAGTTTAGCATACCCTTCTTTAACCTTTAGTGTTATGTGCTGTTTGAGGTTTGGCTCTGTGTCAATTATTACTCCGAGGTTGCGTACTTTCTCGGCTAATTCAATTTTTTGGTTACCGTTAAGAATTATTGGCGTTTGTGTGATATTCATGCTCTTTCTTTCTGAGTGTATGAATTCAGTTTTCTTTGAGCTGTAACAACTAGAAGGTTTTATGGAATCGCATCAATGGACTCAAGATACAGCTTGAAACAATCATTGGCTCTTAATGTAAAAACTGCCTTACTCTCTATTACTTTGTAAAGTTGAACTGTAATTGCTCCAATTAATCTTATATCTCCTCCTTGTTATATATGAGTAACAACAGGCAGTTTTGATTTGAATATTATGGAAAGAAAATTGTATTAAGAAATGTATGCAATCACTGAACCTAATTTTCTATGGCATTGTTTGATGTCTGTAAATTTTGAAATTGATAAATTAAAAAATTAAAAAATTATCGCCACCTCTGCTAACTTTTACCAAAGATAAACTGGCAGAGTGACAGACTTGACCTTTGTCACTAGGGGGCGGGGAGAATAAGTCTTTGTAAGATGATTTTGTTTCCCAAGAGGCTTTATGTGTTGCAGACTCTGCCCCTTTTGTTACAGCGTCTTGATGTTCATGCATTAGATAAGCTGCTTTTAGGTTTTAATATGGGCAGGTAAGAAGCCCACAATTGCTCTCTCCCGATTAAAGACACCATGGCTGCAGAGGGGATTAGGTCTTCCAGATTTAGCAGAGTAGAACGTAGCCTGGTTGTGTTTACAGTTATTGAATGTGATAAGGTGGTTTTAAATGACTTGGACCTGCGTTACTTATTGCATTCTCCCGCACATAACCTCCCCTATGGTCTTGCTACACATCGGTTGTTGTTTCCTTTGCATGGAGAATTCTGATGAAGAAGTTACATTTCTCGGCTTGTTGTAAGCCCATTTTGCCCTTACAAGGGAACCTGGATTTTCAGCCGGGCTGCCACTCAAGGAGTTTTTTTATATTGGAAAGCTCAAGGTATTACACAACTTCAGCAGGTGTTGTCCACAGATGGGGTCCATCCTGCCCTTCCAAACTCTACAAACGCAATTTGGGTTGCGGGCTCAAGATTTTTTTCTCATTATCTCCATACCCTTCATTATCTCCATACCCTACCTACCATAGATCTTGATTTAACTGTGATAGATAAATGAGATGACTTTTTCCATGTTGAAAGGAGGAAAATTTGTCTCAGATTAAGAAGGTATTACAGGCTTGGGTTCAAGATGTTGGAGTTACATCTATTTTGGATCGCCGGCGTTCAGATGGGGAGCTGCAATTGACTGATCAGCATCCACTTACTTGTTTTAAGATGCTGAAATGTGTGTCTTCTAATGGCTATTTACATGAAATGCAATTTAAATTTCTTCACAGAGCCGTTGTTTCTCTGGAGTTAAGCATAGAGGGCTAAACTTTCCTCCTCGGCTGATTGTTTGAAGTGCTCATCGGCTTTCATCATGCTTTCTGGAATTGCCCTGTTATTTTGAAGATTTGGGGCAGAATCATATCTTTTGTTAACACTTTATTAAATTGTAGTCTTGTTTAATATGGGCTGCCTAATTATATTCGGAAAGAAAGCAAGAGGCTGTTACTAAAGAAATTGCTAGTTCAAGGTAAACGTTCTATCTTATTGGTTTGGAGGGGAAAAATCTCCTCCTTCCTAGTGGCAGTGGAGGAATGCAACTCATAATAAGATGTTCAGGGAATCTCTTGCAGCTCGATCTTCTGAACCATCTAAGTCTAGGTTTCTGAAGGTGTGGGATTTGTATCTTGCCAGCATTTCTACTAGAGCTCGTAGTCTTATTTTAAATACCTTATAGGTTCCATACCTCTGGGAATGGGTTTGCCTGGTTACCATGGGGGTTAGTTAGAGGGGTGGGTTGGAGGGTATAGGGTGGGACAGATAAGGGACATCCCTGTTTTCTTTTCAGGGTCAGACGTGCCAGAGTCAGACGTCAGCCCTGTTGTTTCATCATTTGTTTTCTGCATCTGTCCAGGATGTGGATGGGGAGGAAGGTTGTTATTTTACATACTCTGTATGTTGGTTTGTCTCTTAATAAACATATTTAAACATATTTCACTAAAACTAATTAGGATATTAAAAAAATCCCCCACTCTCCATACATGGAACTTTTGATTTCCAGATGCCCTGAGATTGCTGTGGATTTGATAGGGGGAAGGGGTTGTTGCACACAAATTTTCTCCTCTCTCTCAAACGCTTGCTCATAACACACATAGGCTCAATCATATATACCCATGCACACAGGCTCTCTCATATGCTCAGTCATACGCACACACATAAACACATTCTCTCACATGCTCATGCTGCACTCCTCCCGCGGCTGGAGCAATAGGAGGTGCTTATCTGCGCGCCCAGAGGCCGCAGAAGCCGGAAACTTGTCTGGTTCCCGTGGCCTGGGGCCGTGCCGGGGTTCTTTTCGCGGCATGGAGCCGCATCTGTCCTTCCTCCGCGGCCCAGAGGCCCGCCACCGGTGTCCACTCATCCATGGCCTGGAGGCCACGGTCCCTGGACTCAGTTGCAGCATGAAGCCGCTCCCGGAGGCCTTCCTGCGGCTTGGACGCCGCCGCTCCCTCAACGGGGCTTGCTCAGAGGCCTGACTACTCCTCCTGCAGGGCAGCGGCAAGAACGCTGCTGTCCAAGGTCCTGACTTCCTCTTCCTGCTCCTCCTAGGGGGCAGGCCCGTGGCTCTCTTCCCTTCTTGTAAGGATAGCGGAGGTGGGGCCCTCCTTTGGACTCCTCCCCGGGCTTAGTCCTCTTCTGCCTACAAAAGGCTCCTGCCATCAGCCCCAAGTTGCCTTTGCAAGGAGCTAGTCCTCCTGGAGCCAGTCCTCCTTAGGACTCTCGTCTTCCATCTTCTCAAGGCCTTCCGTTCCTTGTGGGATCCCGTGTCTTCGTCTAGATGTTCTTCATTCCTTGGTCTCTCGTCTTGTCAAGCTCCATGATGTTCCAAGTCCTGTTCCAAGCTCCGTGATGTTCCAAGTTCATCATATCCCGTGTGGCTCCACCGTCCCGTCCCTGCATGGTCCACAACCAGTCAGATGGGGTTGTGTAGGGCACACAGTGGCCGAGTGGTCATGACCACCCCCGCTGGGGTGTGTAGGGCACTCGGTGGGATTCCTGTGGTTGCTGCCGAGGAACCTCCATGTCCTTGACTTCCTCAGCAGTGCAAGTCTCCGAAACCTTGTTTTAATTCTGAACCTGACTCTGTATCTGCACTCTCTCCTGGTTCGGAGCTCCTTGCACTTGCTTATCTTTTAAACGTCTGAGTCTTCCTAGTGCTCAGAGTCCTTCCAAGTCCTCGCCTGAGTCCTCATCCCATTGGATCTACAGTTACAGTCTTCTTCTCGTCGGATCTTCAATTCAAGTCCTCATCTCGTCTCCTGTGTCCTTCCCAGACTTGGACTTGTCTCACCGCAGGGGCACACCCCACTTGTCCCATGCTGGGGAGCGCCCCCTAGTGCTCCCTTCCAATGCAGCGCAACAGCTCAGTCATATACACAGACACACATGCTCTGTCTCTCATACTCAAACATATATACACACAGTCTCTCGTGCTCAGTCATATACACAAACACATGCTGTCTCATGCTCAATCATATTCTGTATACACACTCACACACTGTGTCATATTCTGTCATGCATACACACACACACACAAGCTCTGTCTCTCATATGCTCATTCATACACAAACACACATGCTCTGTCTCTCAATTGCTCAATCATACACACACACATGCTGTGTCTCTCATGCATTGCTCAATCATACACACACATGCTCTGTCTCTCATGCATTGCTCAGTCATACACATACACATGCTCTGTCTCTCATGCATTGCTCAATCATACACACACACACATGCTCTGTCTCTCATGCATTGCTCAATCATACACACACACATGCTGTCTCTCTTGCACCGCTCAATCATACACACACACACACATGCTCTGTCTCTCATGCACTGCTCAATCATTCACACACACACACACACACACATGCTGTCTCTCATGCACTGCTCAATCATACACACACACACACACGCTCTGTCTCTCATGCATTGCTCAATCATACACATACACACACATGCTCTGTCTCTCATGCATTGCTCAATCATACATACACACACACATGCTGTCTCTCATGCACTGCTCAATCATACACACTCACACACATGCTCTGTCTCTCATGCACTGCTCAATCATACACACACACACTTGCTCTGTCTCTCATGCACTGCTCAATCATACACACACACACATGCTCTGTCTCTCATGCACTGCTCAATCATACACACACACACACATACTCTCTCTCATGCACTGCTCAATCATACACACACACACACACACATGCTCTGTCTCTCATGCACTGCTCAATCATACACACACACACATGCTCTGTCTCTCATGCATTGCTCAATCATACACACACACACACACACACATGCTCTGTCTCTCATGCACTGCTCAATCATACACACACACACATGCTCTGTCTCTCATGCATTGCTCAATCATACACACACACACACATGCTCTGTCTCTCATGCATTGCTCAATCACACACACACACACACATGCTCTGTCTCTCATGCACTGCTCAATCATACACACACACACATGCTCTGTCTCTCATGCATTGCTCAATCATACACACACACACACATGCTCTGTCTCTCATGCACTGCTCAATCATACACACACACATACTGTCTCTCATGCATTGTTCAATCATACAACACACACACATATGCTCTATCTCTCATGCATTGCTCAGTCATACACACACACACATGCTCTGTCTCTCATGCATTGCTCAGTCATACACACACACACACATGCTCTGTCTCTCATGCACTGCTGAATCATACACACACACATACTCTGTCTCTCATGCATTGTTCAATCATACACACACACACATGCTCTGTCTCTCATGCATTGCTCAATCATACACACACACATACTGTCTCTCATGCATTGTTCAATCATACACACACACACACATATGCTCTATCTCTCATGCATTGCTCAGTCATACACACACACACACATGCTCTGTCTCTCATGCATTGCTCAGTCATACACACACACACACATGCTCTGTCTCTCATGCATTGCTCAGTCATACACACACACACACATGCTCTGTCTCTCATGCACTGCTCAATCATACACACACACACATGCTCTGTCTCTCATGCATTGCTCAATCATACACACACACACATGCTGTCTCTCATGCACTGCTCAATCATACACACACACTCTGTCTCTCATGCATTGTTCAATCATACACACACACATACATATGCTCTATCTCTCATGCATTGCTCAATCTTACACACACACACACATGCTCTGTCTCTCATGCATTGCTCAATCATACACACACACACACACACACACACATGCTCTGTCTCTCATGCACTGCTCAATCATACACACACACACATGCTCTGTCTCTCATGCATTGCTCAATCATACACACACACATGCTCTGTCTCTCATACACTGCTCAATCATACACACACACACATGCTCTGTCTCTCATGCATTGCTCAATTATACACACACACACACACATGCTCTGTCTCTCATGCACTGCTCAATCATACACACACACATACTGTCTCTCATGCATTGTTCAATCATACACACACACACACACACATATGCTCTATCTCTCATGCATTGCTCAGTCATACACACACACACACATGCTCTGTCTCTCATGCATTGCTCAGTCATACACACACACACACACATGCTCTGTCTCTCATGCATTGCTCAGTCATACACACACACACACATGCTCTGTCTCTCATGCACTGCTGAATCATACACACACACATACTCTGTCTCTCATGCATTGTTCAATCATACACACACACATGCTCTGTCTCTCATGCATTGCTCAATCATACACACACACACACATGCTCTGTCTCTCATGCTCTTTCACTTGTTTCCCCTCTGGAAGAACAAGGGGCAGCAGCAGCAGTCTCCTTCTTCAGCCTGGACAGCCACTAGACTTTTCCTTTGTGCTTCTAAACTCCAGGCCCTGCTGCTTCTGCTTCCACTTGTGAGGAAGAGGAGGGGGAGGGGGGGGGGTGATGCTGCTTCTTTCATTCTGTGGGTCCTGCTCCTAACTGCCTGGAGGGGGTGGGGAGGCCAATGCTTCTTGCAGCTATTCAGACCACTGCTCCTTCTGACTGCTGAGGTGAGAAACAGGCTTGGGAGGCCAATGCTGTTTTCGCCCAGGGGAGTGGAAAGCTGATGCTGTTTCAGCCTGGCGGGTCATGCTTCTCTTGACTGCTGAGGTGGGAGGTCGATGCTTCTGCTAGTGTGGCTTTTCGGACTGCTAGGACAAGGGGTGTGGAAGGCTGATGCTGTTTATTATAACTGCATGGGCTGCACCTTGTGACTGCAGGGGCGGGCGGGCGGCTGATGTTTCTTCTGTCAACTGAGCCGGAGCTCTGCAGGAAGGGCTCCTTTTGTGCTAATTGACAGCATGGTGATTTTTGTATTAGATTTGGCCATACCCCTCCCTTTCAAGGACAGCCCTGATGGTAAACAGAACTCCAGAAGCAGGCACAGCAGTTTTTGCCAAAAAGCTGAGGCCTTATCGGCCATAGGCTAGCTACGGCTCTGCCCTTCAGCGTTCTCTTCTCCAAGCTGAACAGCCCTAACCTCTTCAACCTTTCCTCATAGGGGAGCCATTCCACGCCCCTTATCATTTTCGTTGCCTTTCTCTGTACCTTCTCCATCGCAACTATAACCTTTCTAAGATGCGGTGACCAGAACTGCACACAGTATTCAAGATGCGGTCTCTCCATGGAGCGATACAGAGTCATTATGACATCCTCCATTTTATTTGCCATTCCCTTCCTAATAATTCCTAATATTCTGTTTTCTTTTTTGACTGCCTTAGCACACTGAGCCGACGATTTTAATGTAATATCAATTATGACGCCCAGATCTTTTTCCTGGGTGGTAGTTCCCAATATAAAACCTAACATTATGTAAGTACAGCAAGGGTTATTTTCCCTGTATGCATCATCATGCACTTGTCCACATTAAATTTCATCTGCCATTTGGATGCCCAATCTTCCAATTTCACAAGGTCCTCCTGGAATGTATCACAAGCTGCTTGTGATTTAACTACTCTGAATAATTTTGTGTCCTCTGCAAATTTGACCACCTCACTTGTTGTACCCCTTTCCATCATTTATAAATATATAAAAAAGCACCAGTCCCAATATAAATCCCACAGGCACTCCACTGTTTAGTGTTTACCTTTTTCCATTGTGAAAACTGACCAATTAATCCTACTCTCGTTTCCTGTCCTTTAACCAGTTTGCAATCCACAAAAGGACATCGCCCTCTATCCCATGACTTTTTAGTTTTCGTGGAAGCCTCTCATGAGGGCCTTTGTCAAATGCCTTCTGAAAATCCAAATACACCACATCTACCGATTCACCTTTATCCACATGTTTATTCATCCCTTCCAAAAAAAAAATAAAAAAAAAATTGGCAGTAACTTTTAGAGATTTTGTTTTGCTTGCTGGTGTGGAAAACGTTTTGCCGTTACAATCGAGGCTCCAAAATATTCAGAAAGCCATTTATTTCCACAAATCATTCCATCATGACAAAAAAAAAAAAAGCCTGCTTTTTTTTTTTTTTTTTTTTAAATCTTGTCTATTTTCCCACATCGCTGCTTACGGTCTTGGATCACCAAGCATCGGCACGGCCAAGAAAAGGCGCTCACCTTACTCTTTCGCCTTTACTCCGTGACGTCCGTTCTGCCTCAGAAATCGCAGGGGCTCATGCGGATGCCTTCCGTCCTGACTTTCGCCGAGGAGCGAATCTTGAAAGAACTGTAACTGGCTCGGATTTGGATGAATAAAAATAGTTACAAAAAAAAAAAAAAAAGAAGAAGTAAAAAATAATAATAATAATAATAATAAAATAAATAAAAACTCCGCTTGGGCTTTCTGTGCTGGGGTGGCGGGTGTCCTCCTGAACAGGCCGTCCCGTGATTAGATCAGCGGGGGAGCGAGAGACGGCGGGGATAATCGACTTCCTCGGTCAGAGTCAGAGAGGCTTTTTTTTTCCCCCCCCATCCTAGCAGGCTTTGCAAAACCCTAGAGGAGAAACTCTGGCAGAGGAGGCCCCGTGACGACAGGAGAGGGATTCACGCGCGCCCGCACTCCAAGACGCGGAAAGAGCCCATGCCCGGAGCGTTCCATGCGCGCCGGAAGAAAACGAGGGCAGCTCTTCAGTCCCCCAGGCTGCGGGATTCCCTTTCTGTGGGCGAAGAATGAAAAGGGGAGGGACCGTAGCCGCCCGGCTGCCTCTTGAAAAGGAAGCCTGCTCCGCCCCCCCCGCCGCCACAAGCCCGGAGGAAGAAGGGCAGCGGGGCGAGGCGCTGCCTGGGCTCTGGGGCAGAAGAACCCGCTCAGCCAGACTCCGTCGTTTTACTTTACAAAGTCCACCCTGACCCCTTACTCCCGACCCCTGCTGTCCTCACTACCCTCTAACAGCACGGTTATAGAAAGGGGGGGGGGGGAGAACCAGCAAGTCTGCAAAAAGAAGAAAGTAGTTGGAAGAGAAGGGGGTTTATGAAGCTTCGTTGTCTGGAAAAGAAAAAAAAAACAAACATCCATCGGGTGTTCAGGACAGGATTTAAGATTATGGTGCCCATAGGCAGAATCCGGGGGGGGGGGAGAGGGATTTCACCCCCCAGAAACGAAAGAGCAACGGGGCCGGGGCCGGTTTTTGGGCGCCTTCAGAATTTGGTGCTTCAGGCACATGCCTGTGCCTACATCGGGTCCCGATCAAGTCACTAAAAGGAGACTGCAAGGTGGTTAGCCTAGGGTGGAACATGTTAAAAAAAAAAAACCCACAGCGCATCTTGATTTGTAAGTGTTGATCTGTTATGGGTGTGAGTGCAGCAGGTCTGGAATGAAACTTTTCAAGTCTTGTGCATAATCTTGTGTTGCTCACAGAAGACACAGTGTAAACTAAGATGATTTTTCACATGTATTTGCTCTAGGATAGACTTATCTACGTTTCTGTTGCATTGGAGTGTCTAGTGATTCCTAAGGATATTTACCTAGAAGAACTGCTTTGATATACCAATCTGTTATACTTAAATTTCCATCCATCTCAGTTCTGCTTTTTCTTACTGAGAGTTAATAGAAGATGATGGTTTGGTTTCCTGAAGTTTTACTTAGAAAAAGCAGCCCCTTTCCTCAAGTCATACCATCTAATTACCCACTTGGTTTTGGTTCTTCACAATCATGCCTTTCTTGATTTTAGTCCAAAGCCTCTTGTCTGCATGTCTTGACAGGATTATAAACTCCACAGAGCAGGGACTGTCTCTCATACGTATATGTACAGTGCTATGGATGTCTAGCAGCATTATAAAAAATTATTACTGGGAGAGGTAGTTTTTCTTCTGGTTTACAGGAACTATTAGTCAGTGTCACCCACACAGAGTTCAAAACAAGTTCCCAGTCACTTGAAAGGGGCTGAGTCAGTCCTAATATTATCCCCATTGCATCTATGGACTTGTATTCCTGCCTTTCTTATAGACGCTGGAAGTACAAGTCCAGAGATGCATTTTGGAAGGAGGAGAAGCAAAACTGACTAGCTCAGACTTTTCCATGTTATTTTGAGCTTGTTGGCAATCCTATGCCTGAACATTATTCTATATCCTCTGGACTCTACATTCTTGCCAATAATTGAAACCAAACTATAATAAAGAGGAAAGCTGCCCCCCCCCCCACCCACCCACATTGTTGGTATGCAAATGAGCACCTCTGCTCTCTTTTCCCTGAAACGTTCCCCACCCTCATTGCCATGGTTGGCAAATGGGACTCCTCTGTTCTCCTCCCCCTGAAACATGCCCTACCCTTGCGTTGCCGTGACTGAAGGCAGAAGAGAGGAGAGCATTCTAGGAGCTGCTGCTGAGACTCTGCCAGCGGAGGAGAGACAGAGACTCGTGGTGGCGCAGGAGAGCCCAGCTTGCCGACAGGGACCCCTGCTGGCAGAGGACAGACAGACACCCAAAGTAGGCAAAGTGCCACAATGGGCTGGAAAGGCCGGCGTGACCCTCCACCCCTCGTCACCCACGGTGGTGTTGGAGAGGTCAGCATACTAGCAGGATCCCATCCCACTCACTGGTGCAAGGGCTAGGGACCTGCAGCTGCCAAAGAGAAAACTGCTAGGTATGGGGAGGGAAGAGGAGGAAGGTGACAGAAAACTGTAGGGAAGTGGAGGTGAGAAAAGGGAGGGAGAAAAGGAAAAGGGAGGATGAGATAGACCAGACTACCCTATCTATGGATGGGCTTTATTACTAGTTTTAGAGTAACAGAATGTCCACCAATGTTATTTATTTATTTATTTGAAAGATTTTGTATTCCGCGTCCTCCATAAAGATTGGGTTACATTGAGTCTGGGTGATTTGCTACTCTTTAATTTGACCATCTGCATTATTACATCTTCCAGCTTCACAGTGATATGCATCAGTTCTTCTGAATCACCAATCATCACAGGTATCTCCCCAATATCCTCTTCAGTAAACACCAAAGCATAGAGTTCAGTCATTCCGCGATGGCGTTATCTTACCTAAGTGCCCCTTTAACTCCTCAAACATCTAACGATACTAACGACTCCCTCACAGGCTTCCTGCTTTGGATATATTTTAGAAAGTTTTTATTATGAGTTTTTGCCAGTACAGCAAGCTTCTTTTTAAATTCTCTTTTAGCCTGCCTTATCAATGTTTTACATCTAACTTGCCAAGGCATGTGTTTCTTCTTATTTTCCTCAGATGGATCCTTTTTCCAATTTTTGAAAGAAGTTCTTTTGGCTAAAATACACATACACACACCCATAGATACACTCTCACATACACACACAGAAGAAGAGTCTCTCATGCTCACACACAGAAGGGCAATTCTCTCATGCTCACACACACACACACAAGCAGTCTTTTTCTCTCTTTCACACACACTTACAGGCAGTTTCTCTCACACAGGCTCACTCTGGACCTCTCTTCCTCTTTCTCGGCTGCCAACTCCAGTGGAAATGCTGGTGGCCTGCACAGGACCTCTTCCTCATCTGTCAGCTGCACAGAAATGCCAGCTGTCCTACAGATACTCTTCTTTGGCTGCCGGCTGTAGGGAAATGCCAGCGGTCCCACAAAGCCTTCTCTTCAGCGTGCCTGCAGGAAAATATTTGCAGGGCTCTGCAGGGCTTCTTCTGTTCTTCCAGAAGCAGAAACTCAAGGTACCAAGGAAGAGACTCGGGACACGGGCCCATGTGCCCAGTGCCAGTGACGCCCTGCAGTGGCAGCAGTGGACCAAGCAGCAAGCCACCAAGGAGCTGCCCCTGGGCCAGACTTAAGCGTAGGCAACATAGGCACGTCTCTAAAATGCCAAATTCTGAAGATGCGCATTAACTGGGACTCCTCCTGCAGCTCTTTGATTTCTGGGAGTAAAACACTTTGCCCCCCGTCTTCTGCCTGTGGGCACTATGCTCTTAAATCTCATCTTGAGCTGCCCAGCCCTTCTCCACCCTCAGTTCAATATAGTCTGAGAAAGGGAACCTCAACCCCCTCATCTATGCTCAGCGCTCAGTTGGTTTCGGTCCTTCCTGAACAATAGGTTCTATAAAGTCCCTATTTCTTCTTTCCAACAACAAGGAATCTCATCCCATCCCCACAGACCAAGGAGTCCCTCAAGGATCTTCACTTTCACCCACCCTCTTCAATATATACCTCCTCCCTCTCTGCCACCTACTCGCAAACCTTAAGCTTACCCATTACCTCTATGCGGATGACATACAAATCCTGATCCCGATCACGGAATCCCTGCAAAAAACTATTACCTATTGGAATGACTGCCTTCAGCCAATTAAAGACCTACTCTCCAGTCTCAACTTAGTTTTGAACGCCAATAAAATGGAAATGCTCATTATCTCCCATGACACCCCCCCCCCCCCCCCCCCCCACCATCTCATCAAGCTCCTCTCAATCAACAAACTCAAATATCAATTTCTCTCCTGACGTCAGGGATCTAGGAGCTTGGCTTGACAACAATCTAAACCTAAAAAAGTTTATAAACACTACCACAAAGGACTGCTTTTACAAATTACAAGTACTCAGAAAACTAAAACCCCTCCTACACTTCAATGATTTCAGGCTAGTACTCCAATCCATCATACTATCCAAGCTAGATTACTGTAACTCCCTTCTACTCGGACTCCCCACAAATACGATCAAACCCTTACAGATGGTACAGAATGCCGCCGCCAGAATCCTCACAAACACCAACAAAAGAGAACATATCACTCCAATCCTCCGCAACCTTCACTGGCTTCCCATAAAACATAGGATCCTCTTCAAAGTTCTTACAATCGTTCACAAAGCGACTCACAAACTCGCGCCCATCATGCTAAGCACACGACTTCAACCTCATACATCCTCCAGACCCATCAGAAGCGCCTACAAAGGCATACTGTATGCCCCACCTGCAAAAACACTACTAAGGAAATAAGCACTATCTTCAGCAGGCCCCCACCAATGGAACGCGCTCCCCCCAGATCTAAGACTTGAACCCAGTCATCAGGAGTTAAAAAAAAACTAAAAACCTGGCTCTTCCGCCAAGCCTTTCCAGACACTTAACGCTGCCTAGATGCTCGCATTCTCGCGTAATATATATTCAGTAATCAATCACATCAACCCGTTCCCTCGTTCCCTATTAAGATACTATGCTTTTTTGTATATACTGCGCTTATACATTATCGTATTTAATATACACTTTATTGTACATACTATGCTTTATTGTTTTACTTTATTTTACTTTATTTTTCAATACTATGATACCTATTGTTTTATTTGTTACTATAATATGATATTGAGTTCAAAAGTTTTTCTTGTAACTATTCTATGCCATGTTCAATTTGTACTTTGTTTTATAGTTATATGTAAAGCCCCTCCCTTTTGGGCATCTCACTGTTTTATGTAAACCGGAGTGATTTGTATCTGATACAAGAACCTCAGTATATAAAAATTAAAAATAAATAAATAAATAAATAAATCTAAGTTACCTTCTCCCACTCTTGCTTAGCTAAAGGGAAGGAGCTGCCAATCTGCTGCTTCCAGCGTTTGATATTAGGTAGTGACAGGTCCAGCCGGAGAATACGTCTGGCAAGTGCCATCAAGCTTGTGCAGCTGTAGAAAGGGGAGCCATACATGACTAGGAAAAAACAAGCAGCTGCTTTACTCCCTCCCATCCTATGGTTGTTCTGATGTCAAGGGCTATATTGCAGCCCAGATCATGACTGCAATGTAGCCCTGGCAGCCACTATATGGATGTGTGGAAAGAAGTAATAGGGAGTTATTTTACACACACACACAGTTGGGATAGTGAACAAAGCAATCACCAATAAATAAATGAATAAATGTGGATCAATATATATTGCACAGCTTAACAAAAGGAGTTTTAAACACAATACTGCTGCATACTGTTCTTCTTTTTCATTCTTCTCTAGTTTGCTCATTAACAAGTTGAAACAGGAACAGGGAACTTCTGTTTTTCTTATTGATAAGGCCAAGTGCTTAAACGTTTTGGGAGTCAGGCAGTAACAGGATGCCTAATAAGCCACAGTTGAGGCATAAATGTTATTGAAGTTGTGAGCTCTAATTAAAACAACTGGTTTTGCAAAACCTGAATTAGAGCTAGAAAATGAGAATATAAGAAAACAACAATTAACAGTGCCTTTAGACCATTAGAAAAGGAGAGCACCTTAGCCATCTCATCCGGGGGAGGGGGGGGGTCTCCAGCCCTGGTTTTGACTCCCGGTTTTCATAGATACGTTGTCTCACAAAAAAGGAAGTATTGTGAGGGAGGTGTCCTCTTTATAAATCTTTATCTTCTTTGCATATATATCTCTTTATCTTTTACTATGCTTTTTAATTTAATTTAATTTAATTTTTATTTTTATATTATTTAATTTTATTTTTATTCTTTAACTTTAATTATGCTTCAACGGCAGGGGAGAAGAAAAACAACCAATAAGGGCTGAATAATATAGTCTGGGTAAAACAAATAAGAATGGGTGTAGCTTGCTTATTGCGGCGGTTACTACCCCTAACTAATCAAGCTTGATATTTCACTTGGATGCAGCTCCATCACTGCTCTCTACATCAATGGTGGGGGTGGAATGGAAATAGAACCAAAGAGCTAAGAGAAACATAGATAAGTATGAGAAAAAAAAATGTGTGAAGCTTGCTGGGCAGACTGGATGGGCCGTTTGGTCTTCTTCTGCCGTCATTTCTATGTTTCTATATTTATTATTTTAACGCTGTTTGCTTTTTACTGATTTATGCAGAAGTGATGTCCTGCTGCTCGAGGAGGTGAAGCAAAGGCGGCATCCTGACACCAAGGAGCAGGCCTCAGGCCTGCCGAAGACAGCGTGTGCGCCAGCTCTGTGCCGCGGCCCAGCTGAAGTCCACGGCTTCCTGCTGTGGTGAAGGCGATGTTGGCAGCTGTCTCCTGCTGCGAGGGAGAACCCCAGCGCAGCTCCATGCCAGCAAGGCAATGGCCTCTGGGCTGCGGGACGGAGGAAGGTAAGAGGCTGCCCGTAACTCCGGCTGCGGGCAGCATCACAGCATCATGCATGCTGCTCTCGCACTTTTTTTTTGTTGCACATGCAGTCCGAGCCCAGTTTCTGTACATGCCCCACTCTCAGTCTGCTAGGGAAGGAGATACAGGAAAGCACTGTGGGCCCGTAGCTAAGTTTTTGAAATAAAAAAGAAAAAGATTTATTGGTGAAAAGTAGTTTAAACTGAAAATGAAGGACCCCACTCATCTTTTAACTAATAACCAATTCACAATAAGATGACATCTGATGACATTTTAGTTTTCTAAAGAGTCTCTCATAAAGGACTTTATCAAATACTTTCTGAAAATCCAAATATGCTAAATTGATGGGTTCACGTTTATCCATATGCTTACTCATACCTTCAAATAATTCCAAAAGGTTAGTAAGGCATGAATTCCCTTTTCTAAATCCATGCTGGCTTTTCCTTATTAAGTCATGTTTATCCATATAACCAGTAATTTTGACCTTAACAATAGCTTCCACCATTTTACCTGGCATCAATATCAGGCTCACTGGTCTGTAGTCAACCTTGGTCACCCTGGAACACTTTCTGAAACTGACATATTTGCTACTTTCCAGTCCTCAAGTACAAAGTAGATTGGTATGATAGATTATAGATTACCAATATCAGGACTGAAATTTCATATTTCTTTAGAAGCTTGGGTGAATACCATCAGGACCCTGTGATTTGTTAATACTTTAGGGCCTCCTTTGTTTAGTCTTTCCTTCTGTTCTATGTATGTGGCAAAATGCTTAGTAAATGCTTACTTTGTCAATTTGTTCTAGCATCTTTTACAAATTCACATTGATTTGATTCAGTTTCTCTGAATCAACATCTTCAAAGAACAGTTCCAGTGTGGGTGGCTCCCCATTATCCTACTCAGTAAAGACTGAAGCAAAGAATGAATTTAGTTTTTCTGCTATGGCCTTATTTTCCTTGCGTGCCCCTTTTTACTTCATGGTTATCTAATGGGATGCAGATGAAAGGGGGTAGACTCAGGAAGTAATCTAAGGAAGTATTTCTTTACAGAGAGAGTGGTGGATGCATGGAACAGCTTCCCAGTGGAAGTAATGGAGACAAAGACAGTATCTGAATTCAAGAAAGCATGGGATAAACACAGGGAATCTCTGAGGGAGTGGTAACTATTGTAGAGCTGAGCAACTGGTGTGGATGAGCAGAACAGATAGCAATATTGGACTCTATATTCAGTCACTATGCAGCACTGTTAGCTAGATAAACTTATGTAGCTAACTAGTGATGTATATTCAATGGCGCAGCTGCATTGCTGAATATACCTGGTAAGGATGTGAATCGTTTTTCTAACGAATTGAAATATTGTACGATATTTCTAAATTCATTAGAAATTGGTTAAAAGAAATGATCAATTTTACCCCCAATTTTTCAGAAAAATCATTTTTCGGGTCAGTGCGCGCTAACTCATGTTAGCGCGCACTAACAAAAAAACGTTTATTTTTGTTACTTTTTGTTATTTTTTGCTATTTTTGTTAGCGCGCACTGACCCGAAAAATGACTTTTCACTAAAAAAAACAAACGATCCCGAAAGTGGGAACGATCGGGCACCCGATTCACATCCCTAATACCTGGTATCTTAAAAGTTAGTCGGATAAGTTTATCTGGATAACTCACTTCCTCCCCAGAACACTTCTGGACCACCCCTGGAAAGCCCCTCACTTATTTGGCCAAATTCTAGCTGGACAAATAGTTATCCAAGAAGAATTTAGGTGGATAACTAGCCAAATTTTCATTTAGCTGGATAACTTCTTAGTTATTCAACTAAAGGCATCTGAATATGGACCTCTGTTTAGCAAGCTACTATAAATCAAGTTCCTGCCCCCTCGAGCTTATCATCTGTTGGAACCTTACAATGTGGACTGAGCTGCATCTGGATCTGAGTGATGTGTTTTGGACCTGCCTGTTACAACTGTCGCTGCCCGACGTCTCCACTCCACCCTCCTTACCTCTTTGGTGACTCCTCCCGTGGTTGATGCTGCTCGGCGTCTGCCTGCCATCCTCTGGCTGCTGCGGCGTCTGCCTGCCATCCTCTCCTGCGTCCCTGGTCTGGCGTGGGTGCTGCATCCCGCCATGTTGTTCAGCTGCCATAGGGCGCGCGCACTGTGTGACCCTGCTTCTTATTCCTTCTTTGGCACGAACCTCAGGGGCGTCCCCCTGTGATGACGTCACGCATCCCGGATACAAAAGCCTACTCTGTTTGCTAGCTATTCGAGTTAGCAAGGGATCTCCCTACGGATGGGATTCGCTCTCCGTACCTAGCTACTCTGCCTCTCCTTAATTGGACTCATTCTATCGGGGTACCCGCTCCTCAGGGGCCTCTCTCTTTTCTTTCAGGTCGCTGTCTGGAACAGGTACTCACTCCTCGAGGGCCCATGTTCCGGGACTCGCTGCCTGAGCTCACTTCTGCTTGGAAGAACCCGCTGCCTACACCATCAGTGAGTTACCATCTATATTCTCTCAGAGCTGTTCCCTGGAACCAGGTACTCGCTCTTTGAGGGCCTGCCTCTATTCCAGCTTCTGTGTTACCTTCCGGGAGAAATCGCTGTGTGAGTAATCAACCTACGAGGCTCTATACCAGAACCCTGTGTATGCTCCACTGTACTCACTATCTCAGTTTCTCTCCACTACAGCACAGCTATTGAGGGATCGCTGTTCCAGTGTCTTGAGGGACTACAAGCCTAGCCAGGCTTCATCTCTACTCACTACTGCCACCTCTGGGGGCTTCTCAACTCTGTTTAATAGGATCTCCCAGGGGGAGATCCTACGGCAGGGAGAGAACCTACGGTAATACCCATTGAGAGACCTTACTGCACAATTGAGAGACACTTCTGCACAATGTAAATAATTTCCATTAAGGGACACCACGGCACATTGTAAATAAGCTACCTCTGTTAAAGATTATATAATTCTTGTCTTTACCTGTCTCCTTCCTTCCCAGTTTCAACAACCTTGTTATATTGTATCTTTTATTTCCTCGACACTGGTTAAAAGAAAGTTATTGCACCCCTTGTTATATGTAAACCGGCATGATATGATTGTATCATGAATGCCGGTATAGAAAAGCTTTAAATAAATAAATAAATAAAAATAAATAAAAGATAATTCTGTATTGTGTGACCTAAAGCTGAGCCTGACCTGTGGCCCCTCACGGGACTTCCCCCCGTGGGCATGGTCATCTGCCACAGTGTCCAAGGGTCCACCCAAAACCTTACAAACAATAACATTGCCAAAAAGGGGTTTTCAAACTTGCAGAGTCTGCAAGCCACCGCAGCCAAGGTGAAGGAATATAAAAATATATTAAAACCCCTATGTGAATGACAAATGTTCTGCAAGAGCTAACATCCAGCAATCATAGTGTTAACAAGCTGGGGGAAAAACTGTCCTGTTTAGCCTGCCCAGATAACAGCATTACATAGCCAGCAAAGGAAGAAGCCAAAGGAATGCTGGGGGACAATTTAAGATAGAAAAGGTGCAATTTGGCTCTGTCTGTGTGTGAGGGGAGGGGATGTCCAGGAGTTGAAGCCAGGAAAAGAGGAGTGTATCTGGCAGCTGTACAATCAGTTCTTCTCCTAAAGAGCAAATTATCAAGAGGGAGAGACCGAAGTCTGTGCTCTGAGGAAATATAGAGACAGACAGCTGTTCTCGCTTCATAGCCAAGCTACATGTAAAATCCCAACAAGGGACAGAGGAGCCAGGAGCTAAGAGACTGAGTAACTTCCTGGATATCTATATCCAGGCCCAGGAGCACATAGCTGGATCACCCTCCTAAGAGACTGAGTAAAGTTGTTTAAACATTTCCTTGTCCTATGTCACAAATTCAGTTTCTCATCTTAACTGCTTCAGCCTTTCAGCCAAAGTTGAGCATAAAACCTTGCTGGCAGATACAGACCCACGAGATAGGGCTGGGACAGAGAAGCTGATCGACTGTGGTCTTTCTGTGAGAGACTGAAACCAGGCCAGCTTTCTGTTTAGTACCAAGAAAACCATTTGGGGAAGCTCCCCAGGAGAGAGAGAGAGACCTTTCACACACTGCAGTGCTCATCTATTTGTTTGTCATCTAGCCAGCTCCACCATCAAGAGGGACCTCTTCATTTTCTTGATTGTTTTTGTCACCACACAATTTTGTGTTTGGGACAGGGCGCCCCCTTTACAAACTGGTGACATTGAAGTGCATCTGTTTCCCCCCTTTTTTTTGAGTACTCAGGGGTAAAGACAATCTTTGAAAGTTGTGTACTTCACTGCTTTTCCACCCCAACCTTTCTCTATTAGCATTCCTTATTTTATTTTACTATCCATATGAGTATGTTGGTTGCCCTGGCTAACAGGCCTTACCAAGTGTTATTTCTGCATTGCTTGATTTAAAATAAGAAACCTGCAAGTTTATATTACACTTCACTACTGTACTTTTCCCATTTAATGTTCTGGTTGGATTTATATACAAAATACTAGTAAAAGGGTTAAATTACCGTTTTATTCTGGTGTGATGATTTTTTCCGGTGTGTGGTGCCACAAGAAAGAGGTAGATTGGGAAGGGCACAGAATTGTGGTATCAGGGTGACTGGGACCCTGTCTCATTCCCCACTTAGGCTACGAACCCAAAGCTAAATCATATTAGTGAATATTTCTCATGTGGTACTCCCCACCCCAAGCATAGGGGTAATTCATAGTCTGGACCAAGGGGGGGTGGGGGTGGGGGAGGGCACATCTCTATGGCAGAAAAACACCACACGGCCTATGTTTCACTACTGCCAAGCAGTTCCACCACTGTTAACCCTTGCACCAGATCTTACATTCCAGTGAGAACTAGATTTAAAGTAGCCGCTCCTCTAATTGGCTCTAAAACCAGTTGTTCCATGAAGCAGTCATTTATGGTGTTGAACAGAATTAAAGGTCAGTTTGACCCTTCTGGACCTGTCCTAGATATCTTACATTGCGCTAGAGTTAGATCTTGCTAAGGGTTAAAATAAGATAGATCAGAAATTAATGTAAATCACTCAGAGCAATAACAAGTAGCACTTAGACAGAACTATACCTTCTGGCAGATCAGCTTTGTCAATAAAGAGACAACTGATACTTGTGGTTGACATTTGTACCTTTTAACTATCATTATAGCTTCAAGCTAATAAGAATCTTTAGCTAAATGGAAATAATGAAGGAAAGTGAAAGCAAGATGTAGGTATCTGACTTTGCAAAACCCCTGATTATCAGAAGCACTTAAGCAGAGATGGAGAAATGTCCCTGACATCATGGGCAAGAGATGGCAAGTGTCTCTGCTTTATTTTCAGAAAGTTGACAGGCAAATCTAACATTTGGCCATGTGGCCATCTAAATTTTCTACTCCCCTAGCGCCCACCTTCCCTGTGGGCTACTTATCATGTGCACCTACATGGAATGGAAAGTCCCTCAACCTAAGTTGTCTCCTTGTGGATTCATTTCACACTGGGAATAGAGATGATCTTTAGCCCTGAGGTTTAGCAGATGCTTCACACCTCTGACATCTCGTTTCACTTATGGTTTGGTATGCGTGTGCACTTGCAAGATATCGAGAATCAAGTGACATCCATGTTTGGTACTATTGTCCCGATTCCTATATAAACCAAGTAAAACAAGATGTCTCTAATCACATCTCTCTGAATGTCTACTTGTACAGCAATAAAGGCTGTACTATAACTCCTGGGTGTGGACTTTGTTTCACCAGGCAAAAAAAATGCTTTGGGACCTCAGACCCTAAATTAGGTAGTCCAATTCTTCAATTGTGTATAGAAACTTAACTTCCCTGACAAGCCCTTATGAAACATTCACCCAATCAATATTGGGTTAATTGAAACCTCCCATTATTATTGTGTTTCCAAACTTATTAGCCTGTCTAATCTCTATCAGCATTCCTCAGTCTGTTTCACTATCAAATATATAGTTGTATACCCCCACTGCTATACTCCTCTCTGTCAACGATGGTATTTCTATTCATAGTGATTCCAGAATGAAGTTAGTTTCCTGTAGAATCTGTATTCTGCATGTCTTTATGGAATTCTTACTACCAATCACTTTGTAATTGATGTCAGAAAAAAATATAGTTATGAATGGTGGAATTTCTCATAATCAGTTGTCATAGTGTATTTAAATCCTCAATGCTTAGTAAATGAGGCCTTTAGAGCTTAGTTATAATCATCATAATCTACCATCCACCTAAAAAAATCCAAGTTGAGATTATTTCTATCAAGAATTTATTTTTTTTTCAATGCAAGTAAAAATGTATCTGTCTAACGCAGTCTTGATAATTCATGAGTCCACTCGCAGCTCATATACTTGTGCAGTCAAGTTGGCCACGTTACAAATAGCTTTTTCATCAGGGAACGCTTGTTAGGATTTTGCCTACTTTGTAGCCTCATCCTACCATGCTGCCTTCTGCTATGGTACTTCCTCATCAACAGAGGATTCTAACGAAATCTGCTCTCAGCCATCAGAACCAGCTCCTCAGTGACCCACCTGAATCAGCCTGTGGTGAAGTCTTTTCTCCACTAGGAGTCCTCAGCAGGCTTGGCTTCCAGAACTTGCCAGGCTCCTCCTTCCTGCCTGCACCACACCTAACCCCAGCTCTATTTAGACTTACCTTGCCAGAACCTCTTTGTTGGTTCTTTGAGTTACTCTTGGCTTTTTGTCCTGGCCTCTGTTCCTTTCTCTGCTCTGTGGTCTATGAACCTTCCTGCCTTGCCTTGTGGCCTTCTTGCTCTTAGCCATCCCTTGTGATCTTAGGACCTTCTTGATTTGCCTTGTCTTGTGGCCTTCAGGCCTTGCCTAGCTTTTGGCCTTTGAGCCTTCTAAGTTATCTGTCTTGTCCAGTTTTTGTCTTGTTTGTGTCTTATCCTGTCCTGGCTTGGTCCGATCTTTTGTGTCCAGCCTTTGCCTGCAACCCTGGGTGCCTTCATATTAAGCCCTTGCCTCCAGCCCTGTACTTCCTTGGCATTCAGCCCGTCTCCAGTCCAGCCGTGCCTGTTCCAGCTATGTCCTATTGGCTCCCAGAAGGGCTCGATTTGTCTATGCAGAAGACAGATCCAGCTCCTTCCTTGTGATCCTGCCCTGTTCCTGAGAAGGTATCCCTAAACCCCACCAGCTATAACAGCACTGCAGTAATCAAGCTGCCACACATATGGGCTATAAGTATGTTAAATAAATAATAAATAAATATAATGCAGCAATTTCCAAAAACCAATTTATATGTGTAAAGTCTGTTTACACACGTAAAACCTTTTGAAAATGGATCCAATTGGAGTGAAGTTTCAAAGCCAGTACGTAGGTAAGAGTAGCACTTTTCAAAAGCCCATTAGTGTACATAAAACCCAAATTTACAAGCATAAATCCTTTTTAAGATTATCTCCAAACTCTCCCATTTTATTTTTTTAGACTTCTGGCATTAACAATCAGACAACTACATGTATTCTTTATATTCTTTTTCATATCCCACATACTAGCAGTTGATTCAGCCTGGAAGTGGGAACAGAGAGGAGGATGTTGGTGCTGCCCTGGGGGGAGGGGGGGGGGGAGGATAAGGAGAGGGAGATACTTGTGTTGGGCATGGCGGGGTGGGGGTGGGGGGACACTAGGAGAGGTGAAAAAGGCCAGTGCTGGATAGGGATGAGGTGAAAGAGGGACAGATACTGGACAGACAGAAAAAGAGGAGGATGCTGGGGGAGCAGGAGGAAGAGGGAAAGAAGAATGCTGGCAGAGGATGTTGAGAGGGAGATGCTGGGATAGGGGAAAGGAATGGAGGCTGGGAAGGGGTAGCCAGCTTTAGGTTACAGAGGCCGTGGATTCCTGGGAGAGGAGAAGGATGTGGATCTTCAGAAGAGGGAACAGACTGCAGACAGGATCCTGTGTCTGACGAAGCTGCACAGTGCAGTGGCATCTTAGGTAAATCAATCTGGGGGAAGGGGGAGACACTTTTCCCATTTGTGCAAGGTGCCACCCTCCTGTTAGGGTCACACTTTTGCTGCCAAGGGTATACTTGTATCTACTTATAGATTATAAATAGTAACAGTGTTTTGTTTGTAAAAAAAAAAAAAAAAAAAATGTAGCAGAGTCTTCCAGCTCATGATGTCCTATGGATTAAGTTGGTTTTTTTTTTTACAGGGTGAGAGTACACTTTTTCATGTGTCCACAGGCGCCAAATTGCCTGGCTGTGAGCTAACAGCAAGCACCAGAGACATAGCCAGGCAATATGGTGCCTATGGCCAAGTGAAAAAAATGTACCTACACCCTGTGTACAACATGACACCATGAGATGAAAGACTTGCATTTTTTTTTAAACCTTTACACTATTACTATTTTTTTTAATTTATGAATTTACAGATTACATTTTCAAGAAAAACGTGAATTTGCAAGCAGAGTACAAAATGGAAAAATTAGAAAAGGAAGAAAAATATACAATTAAAGAAAACAATGCCTCTGCGTATCCAGTCCCCAACAAGTGAATCCAATCACTACTACTGGATTTATAACAGATAATAATAAGATATGGCATCACACTATTACTATTATAATCTATAAGTAAACACAAAGTTAACTTCAAAATAAGAATTATTCATGAAATATATTTGCATACAACAGTGGCAGGACTAGTTTGAGAAACAGACTACAGCAAAGTACCACGCACACTAGTTTGCTTTCAGACCTCATTAGGTGTGCCATGGAAAATTTACCACTACCTGATGTACAGATTTAGACTGGTACCTGAGCTCTGGTCTCAGCACCTCACAGCAACAAGTCACCAGCAATGGCTCTTAACACATAGCCGCTCATGTCTGAGAACATATGTAATAATACATGCCTCTATGTCCTAACTACAGCACGATCTATGAGGTACAGTAATTAACGAGCAATTCAAAATTGTGCATTTATAACAGATTTTACATGAAAATAAGGGCAGAGAGGTACAACTATTACAACATGCATATTATATTTACATAAACTATTGTGATGATAACCAAAAATTGTGCAAAAAAAAAACAACAAAAAACCCAAAAGACGGAATCCATATGGTATTAGGCCTACTGTAATGTGCTGAGTGTGGACTTGGCCCTCAGAAAGCTATGAGTAAATTGAATTGCAATTACAATATAGTAAACCTCAGCAACTTTACCAAAAGAGCACTAACTGCCAGCACTTAAACAATAACAACCCTACCTATGAAAAGGCAACACTGCAAATATTACACCAGGCTCTAAAACACCAATACACCTCCTGTTAGGAAAATAGACAAGTCAGGCTGCTATAGATCCGTATACAGAAGCTACATGTTAGCAGAATACCTCAATTGGTCATAAATGTATAACGCAGATAGATCTTCACCCACCAAATAGAGAATTAATAGAAACGTGCAGACAAAAACTGAACTGGAAACCGCAAGAAGCCAGTCTCTATATGCAATGCAATAATAGAATACAGAATCCTTATCATTCCTCAGAAAACATAAAATAACAAAATAAAAAAATAAGAATGATTAACAGTAAAAACCACTCCAATAAAAAGTGCATATTTCAAAACTGCTGATCTATAGAATAATATCAAATAATTAAAAACTCATTTACATATTTTTTAAACATTTCCAAACACCAATAAAATATTTCAATACAGTGGACACATCAAATATTTAATAAGTAAAACTAATAAGGATGGCAGGAAAGAGGATGCTGAGTGAAAAATTAAGAACATACATTATCAGGCATTTAAACTAGGGAGTGGGGGTGACAGGAGGTGGCCAGTGAATTTGGCATGTCACCCCCCAAGCAAAACAGGAAGAAAGAGAAGAGGAAGTTACAAAGTTAATCAGGTTAAAAAAGCAGAAAAGGTGACTATGAAGAGCAGCTGAAAAGCTATGACTACAAATGCTCGTAGTCTGGGCAACAAAATCCCAGATCTGCAGGCCCTAATGTTGGAGGCAGACTTGGATATTGTTGCTGTTTTGGAAAACTGGTTCACTGATTCTCATGATTGGGATGTGGCCATTCCAGGCTATAACTTGTTAAGAAAGGACAGAGAGGACAGAAAAGGGGGAGCGTTGGAGTCATTTTTTTTGTTACTTTTGCTGAGGATGTATATAGGGGATAGGCCGTATGGATTCAAAGTTTTTACCCAGACACAGACTAGTTTGAAGGCCACAGGCCAACCTCTGAGTGAACTCCTGTTTACTGTCTTGCACTGTGAAATGTTTACGAACAGGCGCAAGAGTCTTTTTATTTAGTTATTCCACTAAGTCTATGATGAGAAAACTAGCAATTAACTTATACTAAAGCCTGAGAGAGAAAGTGAAGGCCACACATGGGTCTGAAATTTAATAAGAACTCAGAGGGAGGGAACATCACATTTTCCACAAGCATTTGTAGCGAGAAAGAGAGGAGAGAGAGAGCCCTGGACGCGATGGTCCGACTGATCCTTTGGAAATGTAAGCTTTTTATAACTATGTAGCAATTGTTATTATCTATCTACCATTACTTCTTCTGTGTAATCTGATGTTATTTGTTCTGTCTTACAATTGCTCAAATAAACTCACTTTCCTAAATACCTGGAACCATGATGTACTGAATCAAAATCTGTGTGCGTGGCTATTTGTGTAGGGAATAGGCTCCTGGGTTCAAGCTCCCAGGTATAATCCCAGTAATTGTGTGTGCTTATGTGGGATTAGACCTCAGGTAGCCCCAGTGTGAACCTCAGTGAATTTAGCTGCCCCCAGGTCAAAGCCCCTGGGCAGGATACCAGTGTGCACAGTGGGGAAGATCTTTAAAAAATATGCGATCGCGTACTTTTGTTCGCGCACCAGGCGCGAACAAAAGTACGCTGGATTTTATAAGATACGCGCGTAGCCGCACGTATCTTATAAAATCCGGGGTCGGCGCGTGCAAGGGGGTGCACATTTGTGCAACCTGCGCGCGCCGAGCCCAGCGCGGCCTGCCTGTTCCCTCCGAGGCCGCTCCGATTTCGGAGCGGCCTCGGAGGGAACTTTTCTTCACCCTCCCCCCACCTTCCCCTCCCTTCCCCTACCTAACCCACCCCCCCGGCCCTATCTAACCCCCCCCTACCTTTGTCGGCAAAGTTACGCCTGCTGAAAGCCTGCTGAAAGCCCCCTCCCACCCCTTTTCGAAAGCCCCGGGACTTACGCGCGTCCCGGGGCTTTACGCGCGCCGGCGGCCTATGCAAAATAGGTGCGCCGGCGCACGAGGACCCTGCACGTGTAAATCCGGAAAGATTTACGCGCGCAGGGCTTTTAAAATCCACCCCAGTATGAACCTGTAACAGGGAGGAATAGCTCTTTATGTTAAAACAATATCCAGCAACTGAATTGTAAGGGATGTGGGGTAGGGAAGAAGCATTATGGACCATCCTTAAAAAAAGAAGATGGTGCTTCCATGTTTACTGGTGTGATCTACAGGCCTCCGACTCAAATAGAAGAACTGGACAGAGAACTCATTGAAGACATCCAAAAGGTGGGAAAGAAGGGTGAAGTGTTGCTCATTGGAGATTTTAATCTGCCGGATGTGGATTGGAGAATCCCTTCTGTGGAATCTACGAGAAGTAGAGAGAAAGTGGTTGCCCTGCAAGGGGCTTTGCTTAAACAAATGGTAATGGAACCATGAGAGAGGGTGTGATTCTCGATCTGGTGCTCACTAATAGTGATAATGTCTCTAATGTTCAGGTAGGGGCTCATTTGAGCACCAATGATCATCACACGGCAAGGTTTGATTTTGCGAATAGGACACAGAGAAGTCACATGAAGACCCGGGTTTTGAATTTAAAAAATACAGATTTTGTCAAAATGGGGACATACCTGGGGGAAGAACTGGAAGACTGGGAGAAAATGAGTGAGGTGGAACAACAGTGAGCCAAGTTAAAAGGAGCAAGGCAACAAATCTATATGTAAGAAAAGTAAACAAGAGTAAGAGGAAAAGAAACCAATCTTGTTCTCTTAAGGAAGTGACTGAAAAAGTAAAGGCAAAAAGAATAGAATTCAAGAAGTACAAAGGATCCAAAAAAAGGAACACAGTGAAGGATACCTGTTAAAACTGGGGGAGACGAAGAAAGAAATAAGGGAAGCAAAAGATCAAGTGGAAGAAAGGATGGCCAAAGAGGTAATGCAAGGAGATAAAATATTTTTCAGATATATCAGTGAAAGAAGGGAGGTCAGAAGTGATAGGTGACAAGGAGCAATGTGCAGAGAATGACAAAGAAATGGTAGAAATATTAAACAAATACTTCAGATTGATATTCACTAAAGAAGGACCATTGCTAGTTAATAAAACCATAGATGGGGATGCAGTAGATGAAACTCCATTTACAGAAGAGAATGTATGGGAGGAGCTAGGCAAACTGAAAATGGACATGGGGCCGGATGAGACACACCTCAGGATACTGAGAGAGCTCAGAGATGTGCTGGCGGGTCCACTGAGTGATCTGTTCAATAGATCCCTGGAAACGGGAGTGGTGCCACAGGATTGGAGAAGAGCAGCGGTGGTCCTGCTTCACAAGAGTGGTAGCAGAGAGGAGGCTGGAAACTACATGTTGCATAGGATGTGGATCCTTGGGCTGAGGTGGGGTTGATGCAACCTGTAGGCGAGGGCCTACGGGTTCCCACTATCAGCAGGCGGAGTGGGCTGATCCTGGAGGCCACTGGAGCTTCACCTACAGCAGCCCATGTTTCCCTCGGGTTGAGCCTTCGGGTGCCAGGGCCAGCAGGACTTAGGCAGGCCTCAAGGTAGAGTACAGGTAGGAGATGGTTCAGCCCAGAGACAGCAGCCAGCAGGTGTCGTGGTCCTATCCTGGACAGGATGTGGAACAGGAACTCAAGCACCAATGGATAAGAAAGAACTGAAGATGCCTGAGCAAAGGAAGGCCGAAGCCTTAATAGTCCAGAGGCATCACTGTCAAGCTTGAATGGAAGCTGGCGGGACTTGGAAGATGTAGCAAGCAACGTGGAACTCTGAACTCAAGAATGTCTGAGGCAAAGTCTTACATAGCAATGATCAAGGCACGAAGAAGGCAGGTGTGGTCAGACGTAGCAATGGTCAAGGCACGGAGAAGGCAGGTGTGGTCAGACGTAGCAATGGTCAAGGCACGGAGAAGGTAGGTGTGGTCAGATGTAGCAATGGTCAAGGCATGGAGAAGGCAGGCGTGGTCAGATGTAGCAATGGTCAAGGCATGGAGAAGGTAGGCGTGGTCAGGCATAGCAGAGGTCAGAACCAGGTAGTCAATCCAGTAGACAGACGAGATGAACACAAGGAACAGGATCCAGGAATCGCCGGAACAAGACAAGTGCAAGGCAACTAGAACTCGGAAACCGGAACAGGAGACCAAGGCGACCTGTTGCAAAGGTAACGCTGAAGAGCGCTGCCTGAGCTTTTATATGTTGAGGGAACTGACGTCAACATCCTGGTCCATGGCCAACTTCCTGCCGCAGGCCCTTCAAAGGTTTCACTGGTGCGCGCAAGTGCCTAAGGAGGGGCGCGGTGCTGCTGGCGGCGTCTCTCTGCAAACCCCGCAGAGAGGCCCGACGGATGGAGGCATCCTGGCCGGAGGTCCCGGGAAGTGGAGCAGGGCCGGAGGAGCTGGTGGAAGTCCGAGGTCAAGACTGGCAGCCCACCGCCGCCAGCAATGAGGAGCTGGAGCCTGAAGCTTGTATAGAGAGGTGAGAGGGCCGCACTGCGGGACTGCCATGGGTGGCAAGCATAACACTACAAACCAGTTAGCCTCACCTCAGTGGTGGGAAAATTAATGGAAACTCTGCTAAAGGAAAGGATAGTGAACTATCTACAATCTGGTGGGTTGCTGGACCCAAGGCACATGGATTCACCAGGGGAAGGTCCTTTTAGACAAATCTGATTGATTTTTTTGATTGGGTGACTAGAGATTGGTTCAAGAAAGAACGCTAGATGTGATCTACTTGGATTTCAGCAAAGCTTCTGATACAGTCCCACATAGGAGACTTGTGAATAAAATGAGAAGCTTGAAAGTGAGTGCCAAGATAGTGGAGTGGATTACAAGCTGATTAACTGATAGGAGACAGTGTAATGGTAAATGGAACCTACTTTGAAGAGAAAACTGGGTTAAATGGAGTGCCACAGGGTTCAGTTTTGGGACTGGTTCTGTTCAACATCTTTATGAGTGACATTGTGGAAGAGACAGAAGGTAAAATGTGTCTATTTGAGGATGATACTAAGATCTGCAATAGAGAGGACACGCCTGAAGGAGTAGAGAGAATGAAAAGGGATTTAAGAAAGCTGAAAGAGTGGTTGAAGTTAGTATAGCTGTGTTTAAAAAAGGATTGGATAAGTTTAAAAAAGGACTGGATAAGTTCTTGGAGGAGAAGTCCATTACCTGCTATTAAGTTCACTTAGGGGTAGATTTTAAAAGAAGCGCGATCAGCCTACTTTTGCTTGCGCATCAGACTCAAGCAAAAGTACGCTGGATTTTAGTAGATACGCGCGGACCCGCGCGTATCCACTAAAATCCTGGATCGGCGTGCGCAAGGCTATCGATTTTGTATAGCCTGCGCGCGCCGAGCCGCGCTGCCTCCCCCCGTTCCCTCCAAGGCCGCTCCGAAATCGAAGCGGCCTCGGAGGGAACTTTCCTTTGCCCTCCCCTCACCTTACCCTCCCTTCCCCTACCTAACCCACCCACCCGGCCCTGTCTACACCCCCCCCCTTACCTTTGTCGGGGGATTTACGCCTCCCGGAGGGAGACGTAAATCCCCGCACGCCAGCGGGCCTGCTGCGCGCCGGGCCGCGACCTGGGGGCGGGTACGGAGGGCGCGGCCACGCCCCCCGGGCCGTAGCCACGCCCCCGTACCCGCCCCCAAAACACTGCCGACACGCCCCCGGAACGCCGCGACGACCGGGCCCGCCCCCGACACGCCCCCCTCCGAGAACCCCGGGACTTACGCGAGTCCCGGGGCTCTGCGCGCGCCGGGAGGCCTATGTAAAATAGGCTTCCCGGCGCGCAGGGCCCTGCTCGCGTAAATCCGCCCGGTTTTGGGCGGATTTACGCGAGCAGGGCTCTGAAAATCCGCCCCTTAGAGAATAGCCACTGCCATTAGCAATGGTAACATGGAATAGATTTAGTTTTGGGTACTTGCCAGGTTCTTATGGCCTGGTTTGGCCACTGTTGGAAACAGGATGCTGGGCTTGATGGACCCTTGGTCTGACCCAGTATGGCATTTTCTTATGTTCTTATGGCAGCTGGGAATCAATGCCAAAAGTGTCGTAATCCAAAAGAGCTTTATGTGATGGGGGGTGAAAAATTGATGTGCATGGACTAAGAGAGGGATCTTGGGGTAATAGTGTCTGAAGTTGTGATGATGGCGAAGCAATGTGATAAGGCGATAGCTGAAGCCAGAAAAATGCTGGGCTGCACAGAGAAAGGAATAACCAGTAAGAAAAAGGAGGTGATAATGCCCTTGTACAGGTCCTTGGTGAAGCCTCACTTGCAGTACTGTGTTCAATTCTGGAGTCCATATCTTAAGAGGGACAAAGTCAAGATGGAGGTGGTCCAGAGAAGAGCAACTAACATGATATGGAGTCTGTATGAGAAGACCTTTTCTGTTGGAAAGAAATCAGTAGAACTAGCGGTAATGAAATGAAACTCCAGGGAGGATGACTCAGAACCAATGTCAGGAAATATTCCTTCAAGGAGAGGGTGGTGGGTGCCTGGAATGCCCTTCCAGAGGAGGCGGTGAAGACGAAAACAGAGAAAGAATTCAAATGGGCCTGGAATAAATACTGTGGATCCCTAAAGGCTAGAGGATGGAAATGAAGAAAAGAGTACATGGGGTAACTTGCTGCTGTGGTGGTTACTTCCCTTAACCAATAAGCCTTCATGCTCTTGATGTAACTCCATAGGTCTCTGCTTCAACATCAGGGGAAAAATGGGAATTGGATTCGAACAGCAACCAACAAGGGCTGCAACTTTTACGGTCTGGGGAAACAAATAATTATGGGGGTAACTTACTGATGCAGCGGTTACCCTTAACCAATAAGCCTGATACTTTGATGCAACTCCAACATTGCTCTCTGTTTCAAATGCAAGGCTTAACAGGGAATTGGATTCAAACAGCAGCCAACAATGGCCCTGACATTTACAGTCTGGGAAACTGATAAGCATGGGGGTAATGGGGAACTGGATTCAAACTACAACCAACGAGGGCCCTGACTATTACGGTCTGGGAAACTGATAAGCATGGGGGTAACCCACATAGTGTAGCAGATATTACCATAAACTTGCTGGGCAGACTGGATGGACCATGTGTTCCTTTTCTACTGTCATTTCTGTTTTAAAAATATCTCCCTCTCCATACCTGGGAACTTGTGATTTCCAGTCACCCTGACCTTTAGATTGTTGTGGATTAGTTTGTATGTGTGTGTGTGTGTGTGTGTGTGTGTGTGTGTGTGTTGGTGCATGCACAAACTTTCTCCTCTCTCTCTATCACACACATACATGTGCTGCTCTTTCTCTCACATATAAACACATGCTATTTTTTCTCTCCCCCCACACATACTGTCTCTCACCCATGTGTCCACACACACACACGTTCTTACACCATCATTCCCTCCCCACAACCCTCTAATATCCCCCTTCTCTATTCCTGCCTCCCACCTCCCAAGTATCCCACTCCCTGTCTCCCCATTCCCTTCCAAGTCAGCATCAGCACTATCCCCCTCCCCCCCCCCCCATCCATTCTTGCCTGCTCTCTTCCTCACACTGCCAGGAACATAGGACACCATTAGCATCCCTCCCTTCCCTGTCCCCAGACACCTCCAGCCTGACTGCCCTCCCCTTCTCTCGACGCACATCGCAAGCTCAAGCTGCCCTCCTTCCCGAAGCCTTTTCCTACCGGGCAGATAGCTGCATTGCACTGCTCTCTGAGCCGGTCTCCTCCAAAGCCACCACCACAGTACAGCTTCCCCTTCCCCGTGCTCACTGCTGGATTGGCCGGGCCTTGGGGTCCTTTTTTTTCTGATAGCAGCCTGCCGCAGCCATTCCCTGCTTCGTTGCCCGCCACTGAACTCCGTGCCTTGCCTCCCTACAGCACGTGCCCAGCACTGCGTCTACGTGGCCGTCACGGGAAGCGCCGTCAGTGCTGGGAGGGAGCAGGAAGTGAAAATGTGGCAGACGGCAGCCGCGGCGCAGAGCTGCGCCCCCAGTGTGGCCGGCAGTGGTGGTGCTGACGCAGCGGCGCCCTTTAGGTCTGGCGCCTATAGCCACGGCCATACTGGTCCAGCACCACCTCCCCCACTATAAAGTCCTGATTTCATGATGGTGGTTGCTAAACTCTATACAAATGACCCTTCCAAAGCGGTAGTGAAGGCGTTTGTTCAATACTGGGAGAGGTCAACCACCCACCACACCTGGTACCTATATGCATCAGATTTAAGCTGTACCTATATGCATCAGATTTAAGCTGTTCCATGCCAGGCATCGCTGGATTAAAACCTTTATTTCAGGTGCAGTCTCTTTAACAGGACACAGGCAGACCAAGAAGGTTAAGATACTGCTTGCTAGAGAGCGGGTGGATTCTCCTGCACAGCCCGAACTGCCTCAGTGATGTCGTCAGTGCAGTGGGAGACAGTGCAGTGTCTAAGGATGGGCTGCTGCAGTCCCACTTTCCAAGTACAGGCCTGGAGCCATAAGGACGGCTCCCTATTTGTTTGCAAGGCCTGGAAGTGGATTTGTTGCTGGGACAGAGGCTGGCTCCGTGCCCACTCTGTTCTCCTCTGCACACGGTGGCAATGCAGGCGGTACAGCCTAATATGCTAAACACAGAATTTTGCCGGCACAATATACAGTCTAAGCCTAGGGAGTACATGGGGGCGGGGCGGGAGCATAGGGCACTCTGCCAGGCTCATGACCCCCCCCCCCCCTCCCACTGCTTCACAGAAACACTAAACGACAATTGGTGCAAACACCACAAAATGAAGAGCCGGGGCGGAGGGAGGAGAGCTGTGCGGGCACAGCCAGGGCGACCCTGGTGGCACGAGAGAGCACTTCTTGGCCAGCCGGTTTCTTGTGAAGGGAGAAAAACGAAATTCCAAAGCAAGAACAATTTCAGAGAACCCCCAAAGAATTGGATTCTCAGCTGCCTCTTGTTGGGAAATCTGTCCCCGTGTCCCCGTCCCCCCCCCCCCCCCCCCATACCTGCATTTAATTGACCAAATCTAAACACAAATACTATTGTTAATCTCTTCCACAGACAAAGCCCTCCCCTCAGTCATCCTGCCAGACTCAGGCTCCGACATGGACAGCAGAATGAACTTCCAGGGGGTCTCTGATCCACCATGGAAATCTCATCTGCCCAGACCCTCTGAGCTAAAATCCCCCGTCTTTTCCCCCTCACCCGCGTTATATCTCCCGCTTCCCCCTGAAACAAGGCTACACCCTGGCATCTGAATATGCTGCAGAGGATCCCTGCTGCATGTCACAGCGCTAGCAAGATCTCATTGAGATTAAGTTCAGGCCTCTGACCTGCAGGACAGAATTATTTCATGAGACAGAGGAAGCCATTCCATTGCTATTCCCTCTTCCAAGTTCCAAATTAGCTGGCAATCTCTAAGGCTTACCTTGTTCCAAAACGTGGAAGGCATGTAGGCCCACATGCATCTTTCCTGTATTTCTCCTCCGCCTCTCTTCTATCTCAGACTAAAGCACATCCTTTCTCATTCTGCTGCCTTTGCAGTAAAAAGGAGGAAATGTAGGTGGTTGGCGCCCCTCGTGATGAATCACTGGTATTATATTTTGAACTGGAGGAACTGAGATGAGCTGCAGATAAGGGCTTGCTGACGCAAGTTTTCTTTGACTTGTTTAAAATGTGTACTAAAACATTTGGCAGAAGCAAAACCTGGTAATGCTACAGCCAAGTGCAAAGAAGGCACAAGCTGCGGATGTTTTCTCTGCACGGTTCTACCCATTGCATCTCTGCCCTGCCCTGCATCACAATTTCGGTCCTGAGGTCGTCCCCCGCTACATCCACAGGACTCTGAAAATGTATCTGTTGGCTAGCATCCCCTGCTTTTCTAGTAACCCCCCCCTCCCCCCCCCCCCAATCATTCCCACTACCGACTCAAGGGGACACTGCTGACCCCACCGTCTGGCACCCTTCCATACAATATCTGCAAGCAGGAGGCTCAGGCACCCTGGGCAGAAGGAGGGTGGAAACTTGGCGGCAGGTAAAATATCAGCCTGCAGGGAGGAGAAAGAGTGGGGGTGCTGCTGAGCAAAAAATGAGAAGAGAAAGAAGATGCGAAAGAGAGAGGGGGAGGGGGAGGGGGAGATGCTGGGGGCAGTGGGCGGGCAGGCAGGAAGTGTGTGTCTGTGTGTTGGGGAGGAAGGCTACCCATGCGAGTAGTGTGGCCTCCGTCAGTGTGGGACACTTCACAGATCCTGCAATGATTTTTCTCCTCCGTTTTCTGCTGCTGTCACTCATCTCTGCCTGGGAAAAGCCAGCCAGATGCCCCAGACTGGAGTCACGCCTGCCTACACGATGTTCCCCCCTCTTCCTCCTCCCCTGCAGGCAGCTTCCTTCTCTCTCACCAGCGGTGAGAGAGTGGCACTTCATGCCACATCTGGGAGCCCAGGCTTATGGTTAGAGCCCACAGGGTGCCACATAGAAACATAGAAATGACGGCAGAAGAAGACCAAACGGCCCATCCAGTCTGCCCAGCAAGCTTCACACATTTTTTCTCTCATACTTATCTGTTTCTCTTAGCTCTTGGTTCTATTTCCCTTCCACCCCCACCATTAATGTAGAGCGCAGTGATGGAGCTGCATCCAAGTGAAATATCTAGCTTGATTAGTTAGGGGTAGTAGCCGCTGCAATAAGCAAGCTACACCCATGCTTATTTGTTTTACCCAGACTATGTTATACAGCCCTTATCGGTTGTTTTTCTTCTCCCCTGCCAATAAGAAAGCTTCTCCCCTGCCAATAAGCAAGCTACACCCATGCTTATTTGTTTTACCCAGACTATGTTATACAGCCCTTATTGGTTGTTTTTCTTCTCCCCTGCCGTTGAAGCAGGGAGCTATGCTGGATATGCATCGAAAGTGAAATATCTATCGGGATCCGCAGGACTCAAACTGTGAATATCGCCCAGGCAGCGGGAAAGGAAAGAAACTGGAGGAGAGGAAGAGAGGACCAGAGACGAGGGAGATGGAGAGAGGTCCAGGGATGAAGCATGAGGTCGGGGGATAGCTGGGAGAAGCAGGGGAGGGGGGCTGAGAGGTTGGTGGGGTAAGGATTGGTGAAGCAGGGAGGGATGAGGGAGGACAGGCAGGGAGTGAAACCGAGAGACAGAGGGTGGAGAGACCGGAGGGGGGAGGAAAAACTGCAGGACAGTAAGTAAAGAGTCTGGGAAGACGGGGAAAAAGGAATAGGAAAGGAGTGGGGGGCAGGCAAAAGAAAAGGCATCTTTAGGAAGGAAAGAAACAGGCTGTGCTGAGAGAAGACGTGAAAAGAGAAGAAGAAAAAGGGAAGAGAAAGAGCAAAAGTACAAAAATAAAAGGGTAAAACTAAAATGGTGAACAGGAAGAAAGATCACAAAAAGGCAAAAAGTAAGACTCAGACCCAAGAAAGGTTGGAAATCTACTTTTATTTTTATACTGCAAATGAGTTTAACATTTCAAATGATGGAAATTGTATGCACGTTTATGCAAATGTTTCACAAAATTTAAAAACATTGCCAAGAAATTTATCCCTGAGCCTCCACAGAAAATCAGGGGGCTGTGATCCTAGCCAGCCCACATAACTTTGTTATCTGCTCAGGTAGGTGGGGGTGGGGTAAGGAAACAATACTAAGAGAAATGAAGATTGGAAGGGAGAACATCTATTTAATTTAAACTCTCCTATCAGCATCACTTTCACCTAAACGATGTCCATCTAACTCTCCCAGATACAGACACTAAAAGTGGCTGAATTAGCCCGAGTTTGAGCAGGGCCTTATTGCTGCTCTGTGCGAACAATCATTATGCTGCCCCCTCCTCGGTTTGAATACCCTACCTCAGTTAAACATGCAGAACACACTCACCCTCACCAAATTCAGAATAAAGAGACTATAAACTATAAACAGAATCTGAACTGGAAACTGCAACAAGCCAGGCTCTGTAGGCAATGCAGCAATGGAGAAACAGAAACATCACCAGTCCTCGTAAATCATTCATCAAACAATAAAAGCAAGGAATATAAATCAATCATATTAGTAAAACCATACTTATAAAAAGAATATTTCCAATGATCTAAGGAACAGAATAACATCCAATAATTAAGAGCTCATACAAAACTTAAAACATTTCCCAAACAACAATAAATTATTTCAAAATGGAAGACACAGACATCCAATAAGTAAAACTAATAAGGATGTCAAACTCACTTTTTATTTCCAGTCATCCTAAGTAAGGGATGGATTAGTGAGGCAGCACAAATTGTCTTCACATACACACCCACACACACCCAGGCAGGCTCCCATACACATATACAAACAACCTCAGACACGTTCCCAGACACACACACCCACACCAGACAAGTTCCCATTCATTCACAAACATACCCACCCGAGACAGGTTCCTACCTGCACACACATACACATACACATGCACACACACATACACCACAGTCAGGTTCACTTGTACACAGAAACATGCACAGTCAGGCTCCCATTCACACACACCACTCCCTCTGGGTGTGCCTCCCTGGGTAATTGCATGGGATGCACACCATGTAGCGCCGGGCCTGAGTTTGAATCTTGTAAGCAATTGAGTTGATAATTTCACTCAGTGGTGCTCACAACTTTCAAACTTGGTCTAATTCAGCTCCTTCCTGTTTGTGTCTGTTACCATGTGCCCATTATGTGCACACGTATTTTCCAGATACAGACAGTCGGCTTCCCTCCTTCTGAAACCCTATAAAGCTCAGATCCCTTTAGTGCTGACCTCTGTTTGCACAGGGAAGGGGAAGTTGGGGCATCTATCTCCCACCCACAAATTTATTATCCCAGTTCACATGTGTATTCCATGCAAGGGAAGGCCTCAGTTTTAGCACGCACTAGTTTATGTGATTTACAGTTTGCCACCCAAACTATAAAAATAAAAGGTCAGCAAACTAGCTGTAGGTGACACCTTTTTTGTTGGATTAACTTAATACTTTTTCGACTGGTTTGTGAGAGCTAACCTCCCTGTCAGAACAGTGCAGAACATAAATTCCCTCTAAGCCGATCATGTGAGCGATCCCTCAAACCTTTTGGAGTGTTGTTCATAGGTTTTACATGGTCTCTTACATGCTTATTTGTCTTTGCGCTATATACAGAAATGAAACTCTAATGCTGGCCCTGCTGAATGAAAAGGGGTTGCCAACCACAGCACTGCACAAGTTTAGACTATAACGTTAGTTGCGTAGGCCAGTGGTTCACAACCTGGGGCCCGCAGACCCCGGTGGTCCACAGGAAGGAAAAATAATAGGTGCAGGAGGCTCCTCTGGTAGAAAAATTAGCAGAATCAGCAGTGGCAACTGAAAGCCTTGGGTGGACAGAGACATAAGCCTGGAGGGAGCAGGATGGGAGATGAAGAGCGGCAACAGCAAGCTCATGTGGGGCGAGATATTCTGGGCAGCAGCAGGCTGGGAGAGATCAGGGAAGGTATCTCACCCACACTAGCTGGAGGGGGGGTTAGGGGCAGTTGCATCAATAAGGTGAAAGGAGAATGAGTAATGGGGGGGGGGGAGAGATAGAAAAAGATTGGTGGGAAGGGAACTTGGCTAGGGAGAGAGACTGCAGTGAGGAGAGGAGGACTGGAGGAGGAAACAGGACAATGCAACAAGGTGGCTCCAGCTAAGTGCGCGGTTTCATTCATGCGCGTAAAATCAGCCAGCGACGCCGCAAGGAGATTAGCGCGTCTAAAACACGCGCCCTAACAAACAAATACTGGATAGCGCCCAACGCATGTACATTAAATGGAAAGAAGGCATTAGCTAGTAGCGCCCGATGCAGGAACGTGCGCCCAAAGGCTGGGTGCCCAATGCATATCTTTTTTAGGGATGTGAATCGTTTTTTGACGATTTAAAATATCGTCCGATATATTTTAAATCGTCAAAAATCATTAGAGGCGCGATACAATAGGAATTCCCCCAATTTATCGTTTAAAATAGTAAATCGGGGGAGGGGGGAGGGGAAGGGGGAGGGCGGGAAAACCGGCACACTAAAACAACCCTAAAACCCACCCCGACCCTTTAAAATAAATCCCCCACCCTCCTGAACCCCCCCAAAATGTTTTAAATTACCTGGGGTCCAGTGGGGGGGTCCCGGTGTGATCTTCCACTCTCGGACCACGGCTGCGTTAATAGAAATGTAATCATTTGTCTTTTTCCTCTATGTAAGATTGTAAAAATCAGCATAAATAAAAAATTAATAAAAAAAAAATGTAGTCGCCTCTGTTGTGATAGGATTGTTTAGAGAAATTAGTATAAGATTTAGTTAGTTGGGGCTAGAACAAAAAATAAAACAATGTATACAGGGAGCAGTGGAGTGGATGATTAGCTAAAGCTCGCCTTAAAAAATCATGGGTGATTGCTTTCCTTTTGGTATACAACTCGCATTGCAAATTTCCACAATTTCATGTAATCGATGCACTTTTGATAGGAACGCACAATTTAGACGTCCATGTGACCGATGCAATAAACATTTAAGAACCAGAAACGCACATTTGTCCCTAGCGCACCCTTTTTGGACGCCACTCCACTTTCTCATTTAAATATTGCCTTGGGCGCACAGGGGATTTGGATGCACGTGCGTTAGGAACACAGACCCTCGATATGAGCACCTGTTTTTTGCATGCGTCTTATTGCATCGACCTGAAAGAAGGCCTGGGCAGGGGCTGAAGAGAGAGAGACTGGTGAGGATGAGACTGGAGGGGAGAGCAAAAAGTGGTGAAGGAGGAGAGGTCAGAGATAAAGAGGCTGGAGGATGCTGGAGGGGAGAGAGACTGGTGAGGATGAGACTGGAGGGGAGAGCAAAAAGTGGAGAAGGAGGAGAGGTCAGAGATAAAGAGGCTGGAGGATGCTGGAGGGGAGAGAGACTGGTGAGGATGAGACTGGAGGGGAAAGCAACAAGTGGAGGAGGAGGAGAAGACCGAGATAAAGAGGCTGGAGGATGCTGGAGGGGAGAGAGACTGGTGAGGATGAGACTGGAGGGGAGAGCAAAAGGTGGAGGAGGAGGAGAGGTCAGAGATAAAGAGGCTGGAGGATGCTGGAGGGGAGAGAGACTGGTGAGGATGAGACTGGAGGGGAGAGCAACAAGTGGAAGAGGAGGAGAGGTCAGAGATAAAGAGGCTGGAGGATGCTGGAGGGGAGAGAGACTGGTGAGGACAAGACTGGAGGGGAGAGCAACAAGTGGAGGAGGAGGAGAGGAACGAGATAAAGAGGCTGGAGGGGGGAGAGACTGGTGAGGACAAGACTGGAGGGGAGAGCAACAAGTGGAGGAGGAGGACAGAGATAAAGAGGTTGGAGGATGCTGGAGGGGAGAGAAACTGGTAGGTTGGCAATTGGGAACGGGAGAGGCTAAAGAAACAGAGACTGATGAGGAATAAAGTTTTAGGGAGGGATATTGGTGGCAAGAGGCTGGGGGAGGCTGACATGGAGAGAGTGATACCTTAGACAGGAGAGAGAGAGTGAGGAGAGACTAGAGAGAGAGAGCTTAGTGAGGGAAGAGCAGAGAGAGAAAGATTAATAGGGGGAGGCTGGAGAGAAAGAGATTGAGTGTCAGTTGGGTTGGAGTGGATGAGGAAAGGCTGGGGGAAAATGACTGGTGGGGCTGGGCTGGGGCGGGGAGAGAGACTGGTGGAGAGCAATTTATAAATAGTAAAGGTAGTAGAAGGGCTGAGTGAGAAAGAGTTGCTGGTAGGTTGGCAGCTGGGGGAAAAGAGACTAGTGAGGAGGGAGAGAGTGAGAGAGACATGGGAGGGGCTGAGGAGAGAGAGAGACGGGGGAGGATAGGAGGGGGGAGCAAGAGGCTGGTGGGGAGGGGCTGGAGAGCCACTCGTAGGGAGAGGGAAGGAGAAACTGGTGGAGAGTGAGTTGCCTAGGGGGGGAAGCGAGACTGGTAGGGAAGGAGCCAAGTGAGAGCAGTGGGGACAGGATGGGGGGTTCCTAAAAAAACTTTTGTATGTTGAAAAGGGGTTCCCACACTTGAAAGATTGGAAATCTCTAACTTAGAATACCTTGCGTAGAGCCTGCATCCTGCACTTTTCTACACTTATTTCTTCTTCTTGGTGAATTCTGTGTGTGAACAGTGCACTGCCTTTCTCAGAATACAAACAGGTTTTCTTTTTCATTGGAACATTTTTTTCTTATTGTGAAGTTTTTATGTTTTCTTGGGAGGAGGGAAGGTTTAACAGGTGAAACACAAATGGTCTCTATCAGTCACACACCACTTTATTTCCATACTGTTTAAGATAAAACGTAATTGCTAATTATGGATTGTTGTGACTGGGCTGTGGTAAGGCAAGAAGTGGATCCTTGGGCCGGCCTGCAGGTATAACACAGAGCAGACCGGGGGGGCGGAGTCAGTGCCTGGCAAGGATACCCGGAGCCTGGAATCCCCCCGGGAGGGACCCGTAGGGACCCAGGCCCTGGGGACTGGAGCAGTCAAGGTAGTCCAGAGAGGACCAGTCCATGGGTGGTCTGGAGAGAGGTCAGATAGTTCAGGGAGAGCTACCAGGAACAAGGCAGGTTGCTGGCTGGCAGGCAGGTCAGAGAGGTAGGCGGAGTCTGAACCGGCGGCGAACTGGAGGCTGGGCCGCGAAGCAGACCAGAGTAGCAGCAGGCGGCGGGTTAGCAGAGAAGGCCGCGAGGCAACCCGGGATCAGGACTGGCGGCAGGCTGGCAGAGAGGTCCGTGGCGAACCGGGGTCAAGGCGGGCGGCTGGCTAGCAGAGAAGTCCGTTAGGCAAACCGGGGTCAAGGCAGGCAGCAGGCTAGCAGAGAAGTCCATTAGGCAAACGGAGGTCAAGGCAGGCAGCAGGCTAGCAGAGAAGTCCGTTAGGCAAACCGGGGTCAAGGCAGGCAGCAGGCTAGCAGAGAAGTCCGTTAGGCAAACCGGGATCAGGAACCAAAGAGACAACGAGAATCAGCAAGCAAGGACAGGAACAGGAAGCAACTAGTCAGCAGGGAACCTCGTTGCAAGGCATCTAGTGGAGGACTGGACGCCGGTTAAATCTGGAGCAGGGCGTGACGTCAGCAGACGAGGCGGAGCCGGGCTTCCGGGTGCTGTGCGCTTAAGAGAACCCTCCTCGCGCGCGCGAGGCCAGGCAGGGATAGGCCTGTAATGGTGCCCTCCTCGTGAGAACTCCTCGGGCGGAGGCCCTGTCGAGCCCGGGACCCAGCGGAATCCTGCGAGAACTGAAGAAACGGACCGCAACATGGATAACATTAAATCAGCAGCTCTGCCTAAGTTTATGTAGAGCCAGGCCCTGATGACTTCAGGATAGGTTATGAGGGGTTCAGGCTGAGCCAGTCCTGGTTTTTATCATCTGTGCATCTAGGGCAGAGCTTTCCAAACTGTGTGTCGGGACACGTTAGTGTGTCGCCTGCAGTGTGCAGGTGTGTCGCGGTCAACTCTGATGCGAGTTTGGGCTTTTTTTTTTCTAGAGATTCACTTTTTTTTTCGGTTTATGGGTGGTTTATTATTGGGTGATTTTTGCTGTCAATTGCGTTTTTTTTGGGGGGCTTGGTGGGTGGAACGAGCCCAGCCATCCTTGCATTGGCTGCTGCTGCCGATGAGGCCTGGCCATGAGGAGTACTGACTGCAAGAAGCAGTGTCTGGTGATCATGGAAGGGAGTGAAGCACTTAACTGGCAACAATCAAAAAGACGAGGTACATGAGTGTGGGGGCCAGACATGTGCTGGGGAGAGAGAGATGAGTGAGTGGGGGGCAAACGTGCTGGGGGGACAGACATGTGCTTGAGGGGGAGAGATATGAGTGTGTGGGGTACAGACATGTGCTGGGGGGAGAGAAATGAGTGTGTGGGGGTCAGACATGTGCTTGAGGGGGAGAGAGATGAGTGTGTGGGGGACAGACAATTTGTTTTGTTATTGTTTCTCATAAATTATAACAATAACATGAATCTTGGAATATATATTTTTAATATAAATTTAAGGTTTTCATGAGATAGGTTGTGTCGTGAAACATTTTATTTATGTATATATTTAAGGAAACATACACAAATTGTCGAAATATGTTTCGTTCGTTTAACCTTTAACCTCTGGTTTACTAGTAGACTGAATTACCGTGTCGTGAAATTATGTTTGTCTAAAAAGTGTGTCCCCAACATGAAAAGTTTGGAAAGCTCTGATCTAGGGGCTTGTTCCTGCTTTTTTTTTTTTTTTTTTAAAGATACACTGGCAGCAGCAGACCCTGCTTGCTGTAGCTCAGCCTGCCTGGCATGACATGGAGCCAGCTGGTGATCCTAAAATTATATTCTCCTAACAGGGGGGGGGGGGGCACTCTGTGTTGTGGGGAACATCCTTGCTGAATGGAGCCCTGTGAGGCCCCTCAGAGGCAGGGAGACAGACTGCTTTTTGTCTTTTGCTCAAACATTTTAATTGTCACAAACATGCAACTGAAATTTAAAGGAGCCCTTCAGACTTGCACAGCTGATGTTCCAGATGTGCTATTGTGATCGCTGAGGGGAGAACACTGCTCCTTTCTCCCTGGAAATCAACATTAAAGTGTAAAGCCCTTGCAGCCACTTACCCTGGCCGTCCCTCCCCACTCCCATTAGACACTGCCTCCAGTCAGCAAGGCCGCTGCTGAGCATTGCTACAATCTGGTCTTTGAAAAAGGGACAGAAGAGGCAGAGCGTAAAGTGATGGGGAAATCTTTGAAAGGAACATGGGAGACTCAGCAGAGAAGTTTGTTTTCCAACCTAATAGTTATAGTCATCAGTTTGTTGTAACTGCAAATGCCTGATGTTTGCACCCCCTCCCCTTCCCCTCTACCTGATGATATAAAAACCCTATTTAACCGGTCACTCAGAGGGCTTGCACTGATCGGTTTCTGGGCTCTGTTGGAGGGTGCGCGCGCGGTGGAACTCGCTCACAGTGCAGGCAGAAGCCGTTTCTGCGTCACACATGCAAATCCCGTCTCTGACTTCCCATAGATGCAGATGTGCTCAGCCGATGAGGTTCCTGTACTGGCCTGGTTCTGACTTACAAGAGAAACTGAACAGGTTGCTCTTCCCCAAAGAAGCAGGGGGTTCGGCCACTCTCAGTTTCTGCCTAGAGCAAGTGAATTATAATAAAACAACACAATTAATTCCAGAGCAATCTGCTCAGGCGTCAGCTGCACGAGCTTCCACGTGCTCTGGTGGCCCGGCTGGCCCGTTGCACAGGGCGGCTGCACGGGGACGTTCTTTCGCCGCTGGTCCGACGGTGATGGTGACGGCAGCGGAGCCTGATGGCGGTGATGACTTGGCACCTTTTTCCACCACCACCACCCTTCCCCGGCCTAACGCTCGAAGGCTGCACCCATCTTGTCCACCCCCTGCAATGGTTCTGAATGTTGTACCTCGACTGAGAAATAAGGACTCTTGAGTTTTTTATTTTCCTCATTGGGGGGTTCTGAGTCACCAAGCCTTTTCTCCCATTCAGTGTTCATAAGAAAAGACTTTGATGAATAAGGCCCTTAAATAAATAGCTAGTATTATTGTCGGTTCCTATAAAACATTTTCAGAGAAAAAAGTTCCCATTTCATAGGCCTGCAGGTGAACGATGGAAATGTAAACCACCTCTTCCTTCCCAGCTGGCTTTCAATATAGGATAGGGGACAGTGGCAATGAACAAAACTTTCAATAACAATAAACTTCTTCAGGGTTTGGCAAGATTTTACTTGGCTGAAACTCTTGCAGTGAGGACAATAAAAATAACCACAACAATGTAAGGTTTTCGTATTTGGCAGCAAGGATACTGACTTGGTTATAGTTTCAATATTGACTTTAATAGCAAAGTAAAATGGTTTTGAATAGTTGCACATACCCACATGGGCATATAATTTTCTTTAATTATTGTCTTCTCGCTACTCCGTTTCTAGCAACCCTGTTATATTGTAACTTTATTGTTTCTTTTGCACTTGTTATATGTACTAAGTTACTGCACCCCTTGTTATCTGTAAACCGGCATGATATGATTGTATCATGAATGTCGGTATAAAAAAGCTCTAAATAAATAAATAAAAATAAATAAATATGTGTAAATACAATTTATGTACATGGGCAAATTAGCAATGAACAACAAGAACATATAAAGTGCAAGTAATGTCAGCGGGTTTGAGAACCGACGCCGGCAAAATTGAGCGTCGGCTGTGAAACCTGCTGACAGCCGCCGCTCCTGTCAAAAAGGAGGCGCTAGGGACGCGCTAGTGTCCCTAGCGCCTCCTTTTACCGCGGGCCATAATTTGCATAGGCCACCCTCCTGAATCGTGCGCCCAGGAAAGTGGCCTGTGCGTGCGCCGGGAGAGCACCTTCATTTTCAGTTTTTGTTTTATTTTCCCTGGGAATTTATCAGTGTTTTATTACAGCAAAGAAAATTTGAGAAAATCGGTGTAATAAACAGACTAATATTTTCTCCCCTGATTTTCTCCCTATTTTGTTTGTTGTAATAAACACTGATAAATTCCCACGAAAAATGCAATAAAAACTGAAAACGAAGATCAATTAGTGTGTGCTTTGGTAGCTACTGTATTATTCAATGTGTTGGAGCTATTTATTTTGCAACACTTATTTAGACTTCAGTCCATGATTTAATCAGAGGCCTAAAGAAAGTTACAGAACAATAATTTGGCCCCTGGGCTGGTAAACGAAACCTTTTTCAGAATAAAGAAGTTCGAGAACTAGTGGCCATGATATGAGGCTCTGAAGGGGTAGAGTCAGGAATAACATAGGAAATTCTTTTTTCACAGGAAGGATGGTGGATGCATGGAATGACCTCCCAGTCGAGGTGATAGAGGCAAAAACAATAACAATTAAAGAAAGTACGGGATCATTAATTGCAAAGAAGTGAGGGAAAAGCCAAAGATCATCTGGGGTCTAAGACACTGTAGCAGGAAGAAACTGGGCAAACTAGATTGGTCCTTATCTGCTACCAAATTAAAGGTTTCTGTGTTTTTAAATGGTAAAGATTGGCAATAAGTTGCAGGTGTGTAAACCCCATCAGTGAAGACCAGAGCCAGATTTAGGGCAAATGGCACCCTGGGCGAAAACTGAAAAGTAGCCCCCCTCAACTGATGGCACCCACAGTCCTCTCTTCTGTCACAGGGAAATGGGATCTGCCGCAGTTACACGAGTTCAGCCTTTGGTCATGGCCATGCTGAGCCTGTCTTCAGCTGCGGCGGTGTGGAATACAGTCAGGCTGGGTGAGCTTTTTGGCCGCAGTGGGATGGGATCCACAATGGCCACACAATTCCTCTCTTTGAGTGCCGTGGGTTGGGATCCACCGTGACCACACCGGGCCTCTCCTCCTCTGTCTCCATAACACTCAAGGTGCCCCTCAGTTGACAGCACCCCGGGCAACTGCCCGGCTCACTCACCCCCCCCCCCCCCCCCAAAAATGGCCCTAGTTAAAATATGAAACAGATTCTTCAAAAGTTCGGAAATTTGACAGTTAAAAGTTAGCAACCCTCGGTCACGGAGACAAGCAGCACTGAGCATGCTCAAAGTCCCCACGGCCTGCACTGTGTAAACTGCCCTAGTGAGATGGGATCCCCTTCCGCTTTGTATTAGGTATCCCTAGCCGAGGGCTACACTTGGTGGTCCCTGGTGTTACACACTAGGGGTCACTTCCAGAAGCCCCCTCTCCAATTAGGTACAAACAAAAAGAAAAGGCCCGTAGCCCATCCAGTCTAGTCTCCCAGGGGTAGGGAGGGAGAGCGGGGGTAAAGAAAGGGTAAGGGAATGGATTAAAACTAATAGATTTACTATACCAGATATTCTGTCCAATGTGTGTTGTTTTTATTATACTTAAATCACACAAACAATTTCTAATAATTAACTTCTTCTCTTTGTTTTTTCTAGAACCGGTTATCTGTCAACCACTGCTGAGAAAACATGAGATAAGTACAATATTTTCTATTTATGTTTTTCAATAAACTTCTATTCTTCCTTAAATACTACTAATACCTTATATTATATAAGAAATTGAGTCTTTGTGCTTTCGTTATATTTTTCAGGTAAACAGGACCTTTGAAGTTCACTTTGGTAAGTATAGCGCATATGTTTCTTTCTTTACTTTCTTTTCTTTCACTCTTTTCTTATTATGTCCTTTACTATCTCTTTTATATCTATTTGTCTTTATTCAATTTCTTTTCTTTTTTTACTCTGTCATGTTTTTTTCTTCTTTCTGTATAGCGATGGTGTGTGCGCACACATATCTGTCTGCTGTTTCTTCTTCTTTTCTATATTCTTCTTTTTCCTTTTAGTTGATGTTTGTTTTGTTGTCTTCTTTAGCTACTCTGTACTATACATAACATACAGGCCGATACAGTACAGTGCGCTTCGATGGAGTGCACTGTTAGCCTGCTCTTGGACGCGCGTTTTCCCTTACCCCTTATTCAGTAAGGGGAGGAAAACGCGCGTCCAACCCGCAGCACCTAATAGGGCCATCAACATGCAAATGCATGTTGATGGCCCTATTAGGTATGCGCGTGGGATACAGAAAGTAAAATGTGCAGCCAAGCCACACATTTTACTTAATATCATGGCGATATTAAGTCAGAGGTCCCGAAAAGTAAAAAAAAAAAAAAAAAAAAAAAATTTGAATTCGGCCCGCGGCTGTCGGGCCGAAAACCGGACGCTCAATTTTGCTGGCGTCCGGTTTCCGAGCCCGTGGCTGTCAGCGGGCTCGAGAACCGACGCCAGCAAAATTGAGCGTTGGCTGTCAAACCCGCTGACAGCCGCCACTCCGGGCTAAAAGGAGGTGCTAGGGACGCGCTAGTGTCCCTAGCGCCTCCTTTTACCCGGATCTACCGCGTCACCTAATTTAAATAGAGAATTGCGCGCATCGGCGAAGGGCCGGTGCGTGCGCCAGGAGAGCGGACTTTACTGTATCGGCCCGATAAAAAGAGAGACTACCTCCCTGCAACTGACCGTCTTCCGCAATCAATGGCGAGTTCCCTAGGTGAGTGTATCCAGGACGTCTTATTGTTTCCTGAGACTAGCTAAATAAAAAATAATTGTTCATTATAATTACCCTATCTATGGACAAAGGCAGGTCCCTATTTTAGTAATTATGTCTTTCACATAAGCACACTATATTCTAAGGCCACCAGTCCTGTGCTTCTTTGTCACATCTTATGCACTTAGATGAGTGTTCCTTAGGACCTCAGCAGCTCACTGTAATTCAGTGTAGATTCCTATCAGATTCTGCTCTGACTCACTAGGAATATTTTATTTTGTTACTTTAGCTCCAAAGTCACCTTGGCTCTCTAGCAGCCTCTTTTACCATTGACAGGCATTTGTGACAATATTATCCTATACCTATAACAATGTTGCAGCCTTCTTTATGGAGCAGAGGTGCTTGCAGTCCCTCAGCAGCCTATCCTAGCTGGCATTAAATTCCGCCAGTCAGCTTACTATTGTCTGTCTTGAACTTTCTTCATACCTTGCCTGGTACTCATTAACAAATGTTAACATTTCATACATGCATGCACTCACACAATTACTTCCCCACTGCCCTTGTCCGTATAATTGTGGTTTGGGTTTTTTGTTTTTTTTTTTGCAACTTTGTTTTCGGGCCTTGGTGCCTTGGAGATACAGTAGTAGAGTGCTGCCGCTCCCAAGCAGCGTCACCAGGCTTCTCTTCCAATTCTGAACCGACACAGCACGGACTAAAAATGTACCCTGTGCCCTCTCTGATGCTGTCACGGGGCTCACGGCACCCAGGCCTTCTTGCTTCCCTAGGTGACAGCTTCACCCTCTCATGTTCCACGCTATTTGGAACCCTGAGCAGCGCTGCTGATCTCTGACTGAAAATCACAGCTTAACGTGCAGCGGCTGTCAGCGCAGCCCCCACTGCTGTCTGCCTGCCTCCCTCTCCTAGGTGCAGGAGGTCAGTGCAGCCTTTATGTCTGTTCAGCATACCCCCCCTCTCCGCTTGTGGGGAAAGTCAACTTTCAAGCCCTGCTATTTCTTTTTTGTTGTTGTTGGGTTTTGTTTTTTTTTGCATTTCCTGGCAGCACTGCACTGCCCAGATGCCTGTCCTGTTTCCTCAGCTCCCAAACAGCACAGGATCCCTGCACATCAGACCCCCCCCCCCCCCTCACACACACACACACACACACACACTCCAGGTTACTGACAGGCTGAGGACTCAGGTAATTTCAAACCTGTACATTATTGATTCATTTCTGGCAACCCTTTACAGCTGCAAGGATTATTTTTCTGTCTGCATTGCTGATCAGAGCTGCAAAGCAGGCATCATGGAGGGCCCCTACTACCGTCTGCCGAATTTACCCTCTCCCCCGACACACAGGAGACAGGAATTTGGGGTGTCTAAGCGGGAAAGACGGAAGTAGAAAGAGATACAAAAATCGAGGCGGTGAATGGGAGAGAAGTAGGTTTGGGAAGGGAAGAAGAGAAATGAGTAGGAGGAGATGGGAGGGGAAAGACGAAAAAGTGAAAGAGTGGGAGGTGAGGTTCACAGTTTGTGGGAAGGGAGATATGGGGAGGACAGCAAAAGGAGGGAAGGGAGAGATGCGGAGGGGGAGATTGGTGGTAGGAGAGAAGTGGGAGGGAAGGAGAGAGATCAGAGATGAAAGGCGAGAGGAAGAAGGGTCGGGTGAGGGGAGAGATTAGAGAGGATTGTGTGAGAGAACAGAAAAGCACTCAGGGATTGGGTGGAAGAGTAGGGACTCTGGGATTGAAATGGATGCACAGGGATGCCGTGCCTGGGTGATTTGATGGGAGGGATGAGTAGGGATGTTTCAGATGGGCTAGGGGTGTGAAATGGTTCAAAAAGGTGGGGGATGATGGAGAAATAGTGTAAATAACCTGGAGGGGCTGGGGAAGTTTAAGAGGCAATGGAAAGGGAGGGAATGCGAGACAGGAAATCTGGGAATGAACAGAGGCAGGAGATCTTCCTGATATTTCGAAAAGACCCAGACTGTCCCCTAGCAGAAGCAGGCTGCTGGTCCCGATGAACCACGGCTATTGGTCTGACCAGCATGGCACTTAATGTGGAGAGGGACAGGTCTGTGAAGGGGACAGAGGTGGTGGAAATGGGGGAGCTGGGGAGGAGGTGAAAGCAGGAATAGGAGACTGGGTAGGGACAGAAGAAAGGGATGAGTGAGGGAAGGAGCTGGGAGATGAGACAGGTAGCTAGATTAAAGGTTGGGGCTAGGGTGCGGATGACTAGGTAGGATGTGAAAGAGGGAACAGGCTGAGGAAGGAGAGAAGGAAGGAAGAAAAGAATGGGGAGGGGTTAGAGTAGTAGGTAAAAGGTGAAAAGAGGGAGATGAGGAATGGAGGAGGAGAGGTGAAATCTAGCTATGAGAGGATAGAGAAGCAAGGAAGAAAGAAATGGAGAAAGCAGATGAAAGGGAAAGATCAATGTCAGAGACAGATACAGGGAAAGAAGAGAAGAAGAGAGAAGAAAGAGGAAATGAAAAGGACTTTAAAGACCAACAAAAGGAAAGTGAAAGAGAGACCAGGACCACCTGATTACATGAAACAAAATGCTCAGAAAAGTTAGTAAAAGTTTTAATATTCAGTTTTTAATGATTGGATTACGTCGCCTTTGGGAATGTGCATTTGTTGTATTTTTGTATTTTGATCAGTGCTGGAGGAGTTTCTCTTTCTCTCTGGTGTGGTGCTGCATGCAGGGTCTGGTTTTTCAGGGGTTCAATTTCAGTTTTATTCCACGTTTCTCTTTCTGGTCCATGGTGGTCCCTTATTCTGTATTAGGAACGGGTCTTCAGCATGTGTGACAAAGGAGAGGGATTCTGCTGCGTGTAGTTTCTGACTCCATGCTTTCCATCTGGCTGCGCCATATGCTTAGAATAGCCTTCCTGACCTGGTGCGCCCTGCTCTCTATCTGGCCATGTATAAATCCCATCTAAAGATCCATCTTTTTGAAACCACTTTTAAATCTTATGCCCGATTGTCTGCTTTTAGTATTGTTAACCAACTTTCTTTTCTTTTTAACCATTGTCTTGCTTTAATCCCCAAATCTCTTGACCTATATATTTGTCTTATTAGATTGTAAGCTCTATTGAGTAGGAACTGCCTTTTTATATTTTTGTACAGCGCTGCATAGGTTGTGTAGCACTATAGAAGTGTTAGATAGTGGTAGTACTCTGATACTAAGATCTGCAACAGAGTGGACACCCCTGAAGAAGTAGAGAAAATGAGAAGCAATTTAAGACAGTTGGAAGAATGGTCAAGAGTTTGGTGGCTGGGATTTAATGCCAAGAAGTGCAGACTCATGCATTTAAGGTGTGGTAATCCATATGAGCTGTATATGATGGGGGGCAAAATTCTGATGAGCACGTACATAGAGAGATACCTCAGGCTGATAGTGACTGATGATCTGAAAGTAACAAAGCAATGTTTCAAAGCAGTGGCTAAAGCCAGAGGAATGCTGGGATGCACAGGAAGAGGCATAAACAGCAAGAAAAGGGTAATAATGCCCCTTATAGGTGTTTGGTGAGACCTCATCTGGACTACTGAGTTCAGCTCTGGAGACCATATCTCAAAAAAAGCTAGAGACAGGATGGAAGCGGCACGGAGAAAGGCAACCAGCATCAGGACGACTTCACTGGGGAGCAGTAGTGCATTGGAAAAGCTCAGAACCTGGCAGGACCTGAAGAATAGTGAGCCAGCAAGCCAGAAAGAAACCTGCTGCAAACCTCCAGTTTCCAGTAAACTTTCTAAAACATGCCTTTCAGATTGGAAGCCCCCTTAGTACAAACCATGTTAGCAGCAATAGTGCATCAGTGCTGGCATTAGATAAGGCAGTAACAAGCATTCTGTGACTTCTTATGAACCTCAGGAACAAATAAATGAGTAACTTCAATCAAGGTTGTGGACACTCATGATTAGGGCATCAGTCACTATCAGCCTGAGGTATCTCTCTATGTACGTGCTCATCAGAATTTTGCCCATGAACATTAGAGACCTGTAAAAGACCTTTGTTTGCGGATCTAAGAGTTCAAGGGGGAAATTAAAGATGCAAAGAAGCCTTTAGCCAGGAGACATTATTACTGTATAATGAGTTATGAATGATTGTTAGTATTTTATATTGGGCTCTGTATTGGATGGGCAACCAATGTAATAATTGTAATGTGGGAGAGATATGTTCAAATTTACTGCAGCCTATTAGTACTCTTGTGGTTGCATTCTGTAATATCTGTAAAGAGAAAATTGTTGATTGAGTTAATCTCAGTAGTAGTGAATTACAGTAGTCAAATTCACTGAAAACTAAAGTTTGTAACACAGTCCTGTAGTCGTCTAAGTGCAATGGAGAAATTACTTACCTGATAATTTTGTTTACCTCAGTGTTTATTCTAAAGGAAAACACAGCTGCTAGATGGACTCAGGACGAATGGGTATTGTGATAAATATGTTAACATTTTCAGCAAAGAAGAAAGAAATTTACCTTTTATTTTATTTATTTATTTATTTAGGGTTTTTCTATACCAGCATTCAAGATACAATCTCATCATGCTGGTTTACAAATAACAGGGGTTGTAATAACTTAGAACCTTGAACAAGTGAAGAGAATCAATGCAGTGACAATAAAACAAGGCTGCTCAACTGGGAGGAGAAGAAACAAAGCTATGGTAACTTAACAGACAGAGGTATAATTATTTACACAGTATTCTGAAGTGTCTTTCTATAGTTGAAAGCGAGAATCAGTTAGGGTCTGGAAAGGCTTGTTTAAATAACCAAGTCTTAAGCCTTTTTCTGAATGTTAGAAGGCATGGTTCCTGTCTTAAATCAGGGGGAATGGAGTTCTATATCGAAGGTCCCGCTGTAGAGAAGGCCCGTTCTCTAAGTGATCAATAATTTGTGGATTTGGTTTGTGGTACATGTAGTGATCCTCTGTAAGCTTCTCTAATGGGTCTGGAGGAGGTGAGTTGTCTGAGCGGGAATTGTAGGTTAAGTGGAGCATGATGATGAATGGCTTTATAGATAATGGTGATGGATGTATAAATAATTCTGAAATGAATTGGCAGCCAGTGTAAGTTTTTGAGAATGGGAGTGATGTGGTCTCTTCTCCTGGTGTTAGTCAGTATTCTGGCTGCCGCATTTTGGAGCATCTGGAGAGGTTTGGTGGAGGAGGCAGGGAGACCTAGTAAGATAGAATTACAATAGTCTATCTTCGAAAAGATTATTGCTTGAAGGACCGTCCTGAAATCTTGAAAGTGAAGGAGTGGTTTGATTCTTTTTAGTACCTGTAGTTTATAAAAGCAGTCCTTAATAGTTTGGTTGATGAAAGATTTTAAATTCAGGCGATTGTCTATGATTACTCCTAAGTCTCTTGCTTGGGTGATGAGTGAGTTGGTTGGTGGGTTTAAAGTGATATTACTATTTTCTGTGGAGATGAGAAGGAGTTCAGTCTTAAAGGGATTTAGTATCAGGTTTAGGCTAGTGAGGAGGCAATTGATTTCTTGAAGGCAATTTTCCCAATATTCCAGTGTAATAGATTCTTTAATGGGGATCAAGATTTGGACATCGTCGGCATATAAGAAGTGTGTTAGTTTCATATTGGTTAACAAGTGGCATAGGGGAAGAAGGTATATGTTAAAGAGCGTGGGGGATAGGGAGGAACCCTGAGGAACTCCTAAGGAGGAGTTGTAGCGAGGGGATCCTTTATTTTGAATTCTGACCTTGTAGCCTCTGCTACTGAGGAATGATTTGAACCAAGCAAGAGCAGTTCCTATTATTCCGATGACCGACAGCTGGTTGAGGAGGATGGAATGGTTAACAGTGTCAAATACTGCTGAGAGGTCAAGGAGAATCAGTAAGAAGGATTGACCTTTATCAAGTCCCATGATGAGGTGGTCTGTCAGGGATATGAGTAGGGTTTCGGTGCTTAAAGCTTTACAGACCCTGAATTGAGTGGGGTACAGAATTTTGTGATCTTCAATGTAATCAGATAGTTGTGCATTGACTAATTTTTCCATGATCTTTGCTATAAACGGAAGGTTGGAGATCGGGCGGAAGTTGTTGGTATCTTTAGGATCCAGATTTGGTTTTTTTAGGAGGGGTTTGAGAGAGGCTAGTTTAAGGTCATCAGGAAAAATTCCCTGAGATAATGAACAGTTTATGATGTCAGCCAGTGTTTTGGAAATGGTTTCAGGAATTAGCAGGAGAAGTTTAGTTGGGATTTGGTCGAATGGATGGGTGGCAGGTTTCATTTTCTTTAGAACCAATTGGATCTCTGACGCGGTGATGGGGTCAAATGATTCAAGAGAGATGCCTTTGTTTAAGAGATGATATGTACTAGTAGGAGAGGAAGCGCTAGTAGGTAGTCGCGTTAGGAGGTTGGAGATTTTATTTTGGAAGAAAAGAGCCAATTCGTCCGCTTTGGATTGTGCTTGGTTGTTAGGGATATCTACTGCGTTGGTTTGTGTTAGTTTGGAAACGTAGGTGAATAGGGCTTTTGCGTTGAAGATAAGGTCATGGATCTTGTGAGCATAGAAATCCCTTTTCGATTTTAAGGTGGAGTTCCTTTAGTGGTGGAGCGCTAGTTTATAGGCAGCGAGCATGCTGGGGTAGCGGGCTTTGCACCATTTGCTCTCTTTCTGTCTTAAGCTCTGTTTGAGCTTTTGGAGATCATTGTTGAACCAAGGTTGTCTTTTTGAAGAGTTGGGGGTTGAGTTTTTTTGTTGATGGTGGACAAAGTTTGTTTGCTACTGCCTCTGTGATGTTGCTTCAGGAAAGGAGGGCTGGTTCAATTGGTTCAAATCTTACCTCACTAACAGATCCTTCATTGTCAAGACAAACTCATCTGAATCCTCCCAAGTGCCCCTCACCCATGGCGTCCCTCAAGGTTCTTCACTATCCTCGACCCTCTTCAATATCTACCTCCTTCCACTATGCAAATACCTCTCAGATGCCAACCTCACCTTCTTCGTTTATGCAGACGACATTCAAATTCTACTCCCCATAACCAAATCCATTGAACTAACCATGGAAAGATGGAACAAACTCAGTTCAAAACTATCACAACTGCTATCCCAACTATCACTCTGCCTCAACCAAGCTAAAACAGAAATCATTCACATCCAGGACGACCGTCCCTCTTCCCCCCTCGAGAGCACCCCCTCAAACGATCCAGGAAGCTCAAACAACACGGGGATGCCAAACTCATCAAGAACCTCTCTCACACCATCCACAAAAAACCTAGGAGTTACCATCGACAGCCAACTCAACTTTAAACGACACATCTCCAATACAATCAAAGATGGATTTTTCAAACTTCAAACACTTAAAAAACTCAAACCTCTCCTCCATCCGCATGATTTCCGCACAGTACTGCAATCAATTATTTTCTCAAAACTCGACTACTGCAACTCCCTCCTCCTTGGACTTCCGGAAATCCACATCAAGCCTCTCCAAGTCCTACAAAACGCCGCCGCCAGAATCATCACCAACCACAGTAAATCCTCACACATCACTCCCACTCTCAAAGACCTCCACTGGCTGCCCATCACACAAAGAATCCAGTATAAAACACTCACCCTTATACACAAAAAAATAAACAACAACAAAATGGTCTGGCTAAACAACACCATCCAACCATATATCACACAAAGAACTCTCAGATCCTCCAACTCAGGTCTCCTCTCCATCCCAAATCTCAAAAATGCTCACCTCAATGCAACACGCAAATGAGCCATTTCAATTGCTGGCCCTATCCTGTGGAACTCCCTCCCCACACTTCTCAGAAACGAACCCTCACCCCAAGCCTTTAAAAAACAGCTCAAAACATGGCTGTTCTTAAAAGCCTTCCCTCCTGAACCCCAACATCCTAAAATACATGTTCTTGAAAGCCTCTCCGCTTGACTACTACCCTGCACTAACGCATAACCCCCCCCTCCCCCCCTTCACCTCCCCTCCCCCCTCCTTTCCCTCCCTCTCCCCCTCCCTGCACTCCCTCCTCCCTGTCCCCCCTCTACTCGTAACCAAATCATATTGTACATTTTGTATATAGGCTATAGGCCATTTCTCTATACCCACATTTAAGTATATTCAGCTGTTACAATGTTTCTTGTATTAATTGTTTAATTAATTATCTTGTTACAATGTAAAATAGGGCAGTTCTCGCCCTATTCAACCTGTTATCTGGAAACCAATGTGATATTTCGATCGAATGTCGGTATACAAAAGAAATAAATAATAATAATAATAATTGGGATCAGAGAGGTCAATGAGTGGGAGTTCTGAAGCCAGCTGGTTGCTGAGGTCATTGGAAGAGCAGGGCCTTCTGTAGAGAAATGCTGGTTGAGGGGGGTGTATGATACTGGATTCTGTCAGAGTGAAGTTGGTGGAGATTAATGAGTGGTCTGACCAAGGGACTTGCTTGCAAACAGGGTGGGATGAATGATTGAGGTCCAGAGTGTGGCCGGCTTTATGGGTAGGTTTATTGACGATCTGCTTGAAGCCCATGGCTGAAAGGGCGGTGAGAAAAGCCCCACAGTTGGTTGAGAGTGTAGGGTTGTCCTCGTGCAAATTGAAATCTCCTAGTATTATTGCCGGGGAGTCCAGATTCATGTGTGTTACAATTATTTCAACGATGGGGGAGGCATATGATTCCAGTAGGCCCGGTGGGGCATAAACAAGGAGGATCTGGAGTTGGGTTGTTTAAAAAAAGCCTATTTCTAGTTTGGAATCTGATTTTGCTGGGTGTTGTGAGAATCTCAGATGTTTTTTGGTTGCTCAAAGAATGCCCCCGCCACTTTTTTTATGTCGGGGAAGAGAGAAGAAGTCGTAGAACTGTGTTGGTAGTTGATTTATTAGTGCAATATCCGTAGGTTTAAGCCAGGTTTCTGTGATGGCGTAGATGTCTGGTTTTGCGTCTAGGAGATAGTCATTGAGGATCAGAGATTTCTTGGTGAGAGATTGTTCATTAAATAGTGTCAGGGAGAATAGAGCTAGGCCTAGCAGTTGGGTAATAGGAGAGATCATGATTGGGATGAGGGTTTTGTAGGTGCGATGTCGAAATTGGATAGTTGCTTTTCCTATGGTGGATAGACTGTGTTGCAGAATAGGAATTTGGGAACCCGGATGCATTGTGGATTTGTCTTGTCTAGGAGGAATGGTTGATTGTTTGAATGCCTTGGATGAGTGCTATGCAAGGCTCTATGCGAGTTGATATGGCTGAATGCTGGGAAAAGTTGGATGGATACTGGAATGGAAGATTGTAGGTGCAGGCTTGAATAATGCTGGAATGAATGCTAAGACAGGCTGGAAGGATGCTGGAACGGATGATTGGAACGGAAGATTGCTGGAGCAAGCTTGATGAATGCTGGAATGAATGTTGGGATGAACGCTGGGACAAGCTGGATGGATGCTGGCACGGATGGCTGCAGGAACAGGTTTGAAGAATGCTGGGATGAGTGCTGGAGTGAAAAGCTAGGACAAGCAGGATGAATGTTAGAGCTGCTGCTGTTACGGGCTAGATGACTGCTGGAGTGGGAAAATGCTGGAACCGGCTGGGTGCTTGCTAGGAGAGGGAGTTGGAGCCTGGACGATTGAGCGCTGGAAGAGTCTGGCCGAATAATTTATTTTTATTTTATTTATTTAAAGCTTTTCTATACCAGCATTCATGATACAATCATATCATGCCGGTTTACAAATAACAGGGGGTGCAAAAAACTTTGTTCTTTTAACCAGTGCCTAGGAAGTAAAAAAAGTTACAATATAACAAGGTTGTTGAAACTGGGGGAGGAAGGAGACAGGAATAGACAAGAATTATATAATCTTTACAGAGGTAGATTATTTACATTGTGCCATAATGTCTCTTAATGGATATTATTTACATTGTGCAGAAGGGTCTCTCAATTGTGCAGTAAGGTCTCTCAATGGGTATTGCCATAGGATCTCTCCCTGCTGTAGGATCTCTCCCTGGCTATTAGACTCAGGAAAGGCTTGTTTAAATAGCCAAGACTTAAGCCTTTTTCTTAAAGTTAATAGGCAGGGTTCAAGTCTAAGATCCTGTGGTAAGGTATTCCAAAGAGCGGGGCCCGCTGAAGAAAAGGCCCGGTCTCTGAGTGCAATATGGTGTGTAGATTTAGTTGGGGGAACAGACAGCAAACCTTTGTAGGCTTCTCTGATGGGTCTGGATGATGTGTGTAGTCTGAGGGGGATTTGGAGGTTGAGAGGGGCTTGGGAGTGGATTGATTTATGGATGATGGTGAAGGACTTGTGGAGGATTCTATAGTGTATTGGTAGCCAGTGTAGATTTATTAGAATGGGAGAGATGTGGTCTCTTCTTCTGGAATTAGTTAGGATTCTGGCTGCCGCATTCTGGAGTATCTGAAGTGGTTTGATGGTTGAGGACAGGAGACCTAGCAAGATAGAGTTGCAGTAATCTATCTTGGAGAATATTACGGATTGTAGGACTGTTCTGAAGTCATGAAAGTGTAGGAGTGGTTTCATTCTTTTGATTACCTGCAGCTTGTAGAAGCAGTTCTTGGTTGTATTGTTAATAAATGATTTTAGATTCAAGTGTTTGTCTATTACTACCCCTAGGACTCTTGCTTGTGTAACCATGGTGTTAACTGGAGCAATTTGTGGGAGGTTGCTGTTGTCTGCGGTGATGAGGAGAAGTTCCGTTTTAGCCGAGTTTAGAATCAGGTTTAGGTTTGCGAGGAGTCCGTTGATCTCTTGGAGGCAGTTTTCCCAAAATTTAAGCGTTTTTGTGATAGATTCTTTGATGGGTATCAGAATTTGAATAATGTAGAGAGAGTTCCAGAGTGCTTAGTTTGGCTCTTGAAACTTCTCTGCGGTGCGGCATGAAGGGGCAGGCCCCTTTGTCGCGCTCCTTCGCCGGGAAGGAGCCTGGGCTTTAAACCCAGGGAGACGCTGGATTGTGTCGTCACCGGCGCGCCCTGGTCCGGATTGGCTGCAGGGCTCTGTCAGCCGAAGAGGAGGAGGGCCCTGCCGGCCGATGAGGAGGAGGGTCCTGCCGGCTGAAGAAGAGGAGCTGTGCTGGGCGCCTCGTGGTCGGTGGGGAGAGACGTCGGGAGCAAGAGTATCTTAAAAGGCCTTACCCCGACGGGCTCTCAGCGCCGACTGCGCAGGCCAACACCCGACTCTCCTGCCGTCCGTCTGTCCGAAGAAAAGAGGTTCATCAGGAACCTTTAAGAATGGTTCCTGATGAACCAAATTGCTTTTGACTTCTCTGGGTTGACATTAAGCTTGGAGAAACTAAGCCAGTTTGCAATTTCTGTTAGGCAGTAATTACATTTTTCCACATGGTCCATAGCCCTAGGGTCCAGGGTGACCATAACCTGGATGTCAGCATAAATGAAACAGCTGAAGCCAAGGCTTTGTACTAACATACCGGAGGTGAAAGATAGAGACTGAAAAGTATAGGAGAGAGCCCTGAGCCCTACGGGACCCTGCAGGTTAAGAATCCAAGGTTGCAGAATTCCAAGTTTACTTGATAGCCTCTGTTCTCAAGGATACGACTTGAACCTGTTTAGCGGGAAGTTGAGAATCCGTATGTCAGACAATTTAGCAACAACTGATGGTCTATGGTATCAAAGGCTGTGCTCATCTCAAGAAAAACAATGAGAACTTTTCCTTTTGTCAAGACTTAGACTGATTTCCATAGCCAGAGCAGTGAGAGCAGATTTGGTACTGAGAACTTTCCAAAAACCTGATTGTTTAGGGTGGAGAAATAGTTATCTTATCTAAAAGTCAAAAGTTGAAGGACAACCTTCCGAATGATTTCAGAAAGAACTGGCAGGTTTAAATTGGTCTAAAGTAAATCGGCCCCTTAATAGCAGTTTGCCCATTATTTTTACAGCTGAAGTGACCTCAACTGGCCTGCTGTGTCAGCAATATGCTTCAGAGCTCTCAGCAGATCCTGCCCTTGGGTGTGATGTCAGAATACTTTCAGTGTGATAGAGAAGTATAGCACCCCTGGATGCAGGGGCGGACTGTGGGAAAATAGTGGCCCGGGGGATTTTTCTCCATACTGGCCCATGGGTACCCAATTACACATACAATTTGGTGAGTCACCAAATACAGAATAAAGGGACCATAAAATATACACAGAAATGCACAGACAAACTGAACTGGAAATCACAAGAAGTTAGACTGTAAGTAATGCAGCAATGGAAAAACAGAAAATACCATCATTCCTCATAAAACATCAAACAATAAAATCAAGAACTATAAAACATCACAATAGGAAAATCATACTAAAAATATATATTTCAAAACTGCTGATGAATAGAACCTCCAGTAATTTAACTCATAGGGAAATTTTCAAAAATGTGTATATAACACCAATAAAATATTTCAAAAAGAGCAGACATCAAATAATATTCAATAATTAAAACTAATAAGGATTTTAAAAAGCCCCTGCTGTCCCCTTCTGTGGGAGCTCTTGATTTCCAGTCACCCTGATATTGTTGAGGATTAGGAGGTTATCCTCTCTCTCTCACACATACTCACATGTCCATTCTCTCTCACACATACACTGTCACATACATACACATTCATGCTCTTATACCCACCATAACCTCTCGCTCTCACAGACACTGACACACTCTCAGGCTCTAAGACACTCTCTCCCCCTCCACACACAAACTCTTACTCCCTTGGATTTTCTCATACACACTCATGCTCTCACACTCACTGGCTCCTTCACATACACACAAACACACACTCCCAGGCAAGCTCCCAGTCATTCTCACACACACACACTGACCCCCAGGCAGGCTCCCATTCATTTTCAAACCACTCCCTCCCCATCCCCCAGGCATGCACACATCCATTCTCACACACACACAGACCCCCAGGGGGACACCCATGCATTGACACACACACACATACACCCCCAGGCAGAGTCCCATTCATACACATGCACACACTAAAGGCAGAACCCCTCTCTTTCTTTTGCCAGCAACCTCGGAGCCTCTCTCATTCCTCTGCTGCCACTATCACTGCTGCCACATGGCTATTGGGGAGGCGCCGATTGCTGCTACTGGCACTGAAGCCCATTCTGCTGCCTCCTCTGTGCAGGCCCGCGGGCTTCCACTTTCTCCATGCTGATCTCGTACATTGTGAGATCCGCATAGAGAAAGTGCTATTCTTGCACATTCCCAAAGATTACATGTGCCAGTCACTAAAAAGTAATTAATTTTTTTTTTACCTTTGCTGTCTGATCATAGTTTTCTAATCGGTTGGTCACAGGCTTTTTTTTCCCACCTTCCCTATCTTATTTTTTTTGCCAATTCCTTTTATATTGTCTTTTTTTCTGTTTCTTTTCTCTCCATCTTCTTCCCTCAAACACACTCAGGTTCTCATTCTCACATGCATTTCTCTCTCACACACACATAGGCTCTCGCTGTCACATGCTCTCTCATATTAAATCATTCATACACACAGTCTCACTGGCACATGCTGTCTGACTCACACACACACACAGGCTCTCACTTCCACATGCTGTCTTACTCAAGCACAGGCTCTCACTGTCACATGCTGTCTCTCATACATTCATACACACAATCTCTCACTAGCACGTGCTGTCTCTCATACGATCATTCATACACACAGTCTCTCACTGGCACATGCTGTCTGACTCTCACTCAAGCACAGGCTCTCACTGTCACATGCTGTCTCTCTCACACACACAGAGGCTCTCACATGCTGTCTCTGCAAACATTCAGGTCCTTACTCTCTCAACTCATCTCATACACACACGCACACACACCCCCTCTACAGACCCTCAGCCTCTCTCTCACCTCTGGGCCTCCTCTTCGTGGGTCGCTGCAGGATGGGCTCTGCAGTGGCCCTGATCTTCTTGGGCCGTGGCGGCCCTGCTACCGGGCCTCGGCCTCTTCCTCTTCTCGGGCCGCTGCGACTTGGGACTCGTGGTGGCCCGTAAGCGCTGCTCCTCTTCTGCACGCGTTGATGCTCCTCCTCTTTCCTGCCCACACGGCTTCGGCAACGTTTACTTCCGGGGCCTCACAGGCAGGAAGGAGGAGGAGCATCAGTGTGTTTAAACGTGATCTTTTTTCTTCGGGCCGTGGTGATGTGAGCCTCACCACAGCCCTGCCGATCTGCCTATCGCTGCGCCGAATGAGCCTCCCTGCGCCCGGGGGCATTGGCTCCCCTCGGGATACCACTGCTCGCGGCACCCCTAGTGCTTCCACAGGCCCTGCCCGCAGGTTTCTCTTCGGGCGCAGTGCCAGCAGACCCTCTTCTTGTCTTTAGCCGGGAAGTTTAAAAAAAAAAAAAATCACGTGATGAGAGCGACCGGCCCACCGAGGGATGCCCGATCCCCCAGTGGGCCAATCCGCCCCTGACTGGATGCCACACTTAGCCTGAGAGAAAATATTTTTAATTGCATATCAAAACATATAAAACAAAAAAGTAATATTCAGGAACTACTTTTACCAATGATTATATTGTTGACGCTTCCTTTGAACATGAGTCATCTAATTAAATTATTCACAGGACAACTGAATAGCTAAAAAAGTATCATTTAGATCCTCCAGTGGGTCGGACAATCAAGAGGATATCCCACCAAATTGTGTTGCACCATCTGTAAGGCCTTTTTTAGACAGAGGCCCCCGGTGTTGCAAACCACAGCATTTGTACACTGTCCCAATTTTCTATTGCACCAGACGAGCAACATTGGCACAAGCCTATTACTCAATCCCAGACATTGCTGGAATGGTGGTGAGCAATCTGTCAAGTACACCTCTAACCCGGACACAGAAGCAAGTATTAAACCTGGGATTGTCTTTTGTGCCGACAGTCGTTCATGACCCATTTGACTGTTGCATTAGTATATATAGGTTCTTTCACATGTTGCAAATTAAACTCTTTTTTGACAAGCACCCTAATGCACTACCAGATATGTCTTTACTGAAGCCTCCTTCATGGCTCCCACCTGGCACTCTGGGTCCTTATATAGTAACCTTTCAGAATCTTTTTTTGAAAGATTTAGAAGATAGTGAACAACACTGTGTCAAGACATATTTCAACCCTTCATCAGAGCAAAAAAAAAAAAAAAGCATTGCAATCTCTTGCTGTTAACAGCACTATTACCATCAAACCCGTGGACAAAGGGAGAGCGATAATTATTTTGGACACTGGGAAATACATTCTGGAAATGAACAGACAACTGAGTGATACTTGGTTTTATCAACGATTGAAATATGATGCTTTTCCTGACCTTAAAAATCAAATTGACAAGATTCTTGCACAAGTTTCCACTAGAGGGTTCCTCACTAATAAAGAACTCCATTTTTTACAGGTATCTTACCCATGAGTGCCTCTTATGTACGGAGTGCCTAAAATTAATAAATCGCTGGAAACCCTCCCTTACCGCCCCATTGGTTCAGTGAATGGTTCCCTTCTTGAACCACTGGCTGTCTTTTTAGACTTATTTTTGCAACCACAAGTACAAAGAGCTATTTTGTACATACAAGACACTGCCCACTTGCTCAGGAAGCTGTCAGACATTTCTCTACCTGCAGGGGAAGTATTCTTTGTCAGCATGGACATTGAATCTCTATACAAGAACATTCCATTGGATGCAGCTTTGCTGTTGATACATGAAACCATTAATGATCTTCCCCAGTCCCAGCGAATTCCATCAAATTTTGTTATGGAATTAGCACAGTTAGTTTTGTGCCAGAATTATTTCATGTTTGAACCATGATATTTCCACCAACTGCATGGTGTTGCTATGGGGTCACCTGTTGCACCTGACATAGCAAACCTCTATGTCTCATGTTTTGAAGAATCATTCATCTATAATTCACCATTCTTGGCAAATATCATTCTTTGGAGTCGTTATATAGATGACATTTTCTTTATTTGGACAGCTCAGAAACACATTTACATCAATTTCATCAATGGTTGAATATTCAGGATAATAACTTAAGGTTTACCATCACTTTTGATATCAAATGTTTATCTGTTTTGGACAAAATAACTACTATACATAATGGTACGATTGTCATTACTCTTTTCCATGAACCCATTAAGAGAAATAGTTGCTCAAATTTCAAAATTTTCACCCTAAGCTGTATAAGTGCGGCTTACTGGTGAGTTAATTTTTTAGACTTCGCTGGATTTGTTCTAATGTTGAAGGCTTTAAATGCCAATCCATGGATTTGATTTTTCTAGGATCATAGGATTTGGATATCCCAAGAAAGTTATTTGCAATGCCTTTCTTAGAGTGCAATTTTCAGATCGTGAGTAATTTTTGCAATACAGAGTGAAATCTCCTTTTGCCAGGACAGTGCGTGTACTCCAATATTCCAACATGGCTCACCGTATTATCGTGTTAATTAAACATTACTGGCACGTTCTGAATCCTTATCCTATATTTAAGGAGTTACCTCTTTTTTCTTTTAGAGGAGGTATGAACATTAGGGATCAAGTGTTACGAGCGCGACCTCTGTCGGCCGTCACACTCCGAGGCACGGAGGCGTGGTCATCTCTAAACAGGGTTGTGAGCCCTTGGGCCACGGCATGACCCAGGGAGGAGCCCCAAGCCAAACCGTGGGAGGTGAGCTGGTGCGAGCATGGGTACATGGCAAGACATGGCAGACGCAAGGACTAGGATACAAGGTCTGACCCTCAACCGGACCTGCACACCCCGGACAACCAACAACGCAATGTTGATTGATGAACAGTCCTCCGACCGTTCCAAACCCTTTCGGACCTGCCCCTGGGTACGGCAATGGGCGGCAGGCCAGAACGAGGATGAGGGCAGACAGAGTCCTTGACACAAAGACATGACACCAAGGTTGATGCGACGACATCACATACGAGGGTTGAAACAAAGACATGACACTAAAGCTATTGAAGACATGACACCAGGGCTGTTGAAGACATTATACCAGGGCTGATGCGAAGACATCACGGACCAGGGTCGATGTGAAGACATCACGGACCAGGGTCGATGCGATGACATCAGAGACAAGACGAGGAACTTGACGAAGTCCTGACAAGATGAGAAGCTGGGAAGATAGCATTGGCACTGTCTCTCAGAGTGCCCTACACAACCCACCTTCACGGGCGGACCCAATGGGCTGGTCGCGGACCACCCTGTCCCACTGCGCGCGCTACACAGCCCAAGGAGTCTGGTCATGGACCACGAGGAGAGCAGGACAAGCGCAGGGAAGAATCCAGCCGAGGCAGAACTTCGACAACGGAACAAGATGTCATCCGAAGCACCACAAAGGCGGGCAGGACAAGACAGGTCAGGAGCATAGGACACCAGTCCACTGCTGGCATCTCCCATGACGAAGCTGCATCACCCGGAGATCCTCGGCCAGCAGAACAGAAGGCTCCGGAGCAAGAACGAACACCAAGGAGGGCTAGAACACCAGGAAGCGAGACATCCAGAGATGAGACACCAAGACACCTGGAAAGGGACCTCTGCAACACGGAGACATGGAACATCAGGTACCGGGAACTTGAAGACATCTGAAGACAAGGACAGGAGATGTCAGAAACCTGAAGATGCTGAAAAGCTGGACAAGGAACATCTGAAACATGGAAACAGCTGAAGACACGGACATCTGGACTCGAGCAACACCAGGACTGGGAACAAGGAACATGAAGACACTGAACACGAAGCCATCAAAGCAAGGAAAGACCACGGAGGACCTGGATCAACGAAGGAGCACAGACGACTGTGAGACTCAATCCAAAGGCCCTAAGAGACTGACGAAGAATCCCTTTTATAGGGCAGAAGCAGGAAGTCATCATTGGAAGGAGCCAGCAACACTTCCTGTGGCTGGCCCTTTAAAAGCTGTGAAGGGGCGCGTGCCAGCACCTAAGGAAGGCTGAAGAGAAGAAGCAGGACCACGGACAGCGGCACCCAGCTGCGCTGGAGAGCGAAGGAGCAGGCAGGCCACAGGACGGCCTCCTGCCATCTGGGAAGGACCCTGAGGATCGCGTCAGCAGCCCGAGCCGCGAAGACAGGCCGGCGGTGGCTCCCTGCCACGGAGGCAGGTTTCAGGGCGGCCTCCAAGCCGCGAAGAGGAGGCAGGGAGGCAGGGAAGCAGGGCCTCAGGCCGCGACAAGATGGTGCTGGCGGCGGCCCTGCCGCGCGGGACCCGACGTGGGCGTTGGCGTCCGCAACTGCTCGGCAGGGGCGGCCCTGCCGAGCGGGGCAGAAGCTGTTGCGGTCTCCAGGCCACAAAGGATTGCATTGGCAGCATCCTGCCGCGGAGGGAGGGAGACAGCCTCGGCCTCTGGGCCGTGGCAAACGGAGCTGGTGGCGTCCAGCCACGTCAGAGGACCAGGTAAGGTGGCGATGCTTGCTCACGGAGAGAAGCTCTGCGGGTAGGAATCATAACATCGAGTTGTACATTCAGTCATGTTCACACAACCATCTTTGGAACCGTTTCCTGACGGTCATTATAATTGTGGGTCATGTGACATGTGCCCCACAGCAATGCAATGTCCGTTTTGGGAACATCCCACCAGCGGCAAAGTTATCCATTGTCAAAATCATACTAATTGTAATTCTCATGCGACATGGACATCTCATTCAATGTCCATGTCGCATGATTTATGTGGGTCACACGTCGCAGATGGTTAAAACCAGATTAAGAGAACATCGCAGCCGTTTTACCAATAGAGAACTGTCTGCCCTATTGTTCAACACTGCATTACAAGTAACCATACTTTTGCAGATTTGCAATGGACAGTGCTTGAACTAGCACATCCATCCAAGAGGGGTGGTGATCCTCATTCTATGATAAATAGAAAAGAACATTTCTGGATATTTTTTATAAATTCACTAGTGCCTTTTGGATTAAATGATCGCATCAATTGGCACAGCTTAAAACCACTCTTGTCACTTACCTCTGGATTTATAGTTTTGTTTTCATTTTCTATGCATCTTTATGAGAATGTTTTATAACTGAAGGTATGATTGACAGTTCTATTTTTGCGTGCCTGAGCATTTAAAATGGCCGCATTTCCAACATCTCAGCATGTCAGATGACTGTCAGAGATTTGTGGCAAGCTGTCAGAGCGTTCTTTTGCCCATCCCCGATCACAGATGGTAATCTTTTGTTCTAATGCAAATATTACATCATTGTTCTGCATTTGCTGTTTTCATTCCGTAGAAGAATAAATATTTATCTGATCCGCTGGTGGATATTGACAGATGAAAACAGATACCTTCAAATAGGGAGCAGTGCTCTCAAAACATTGCAGTATGTTCAGCTGTATTACACTCCATTCCTCTAATTTATTAAACAGCTGACTAGAGAACATCGACGAGTTTGCTCTCAAGATAAGTGTGGCATTCAGTTCTTAAATATTTTTACTTGCATATCAAATCACAAAAAACAAAAAAGTACTATTCAGGCACTATTTTGATGAAGATTATATTGTTGGTGCTTCCTTCCTTCAAAGTTGTGGTTCATTTTTTGATATCCTTTGAACCTGAGTCATCAAATTAAATTGATGCGGTTCTAAGGTGTCACTATGAAGGTCAATGAAACATAAAACTTGTTTTCTTAAAACTTTGAATTGCCTCCATAGATTTACAAGTGCAATTTTATTATTATTATTTTTTTTTTTGCTATATTGCTATTTGTTATATTTCACTTTTTGGTTCCTTTATGTTGGTGTCATACCTGGAGGCACAGTAGGGTTTTCATTTGGGGTGATACTGGTTGGAAATTCTGGGGATCATGAAGCCCTTCCCCAGAAGTTAACATATAGGGAGTATTCTACGGCAACCCACACAATCCTACCCTTCTTCAGGGTGACTTGAAATTTGGGAAAAGCCACTCTCAATTTTTCTCCTGGAGGTTAAGACAAGAGGCTAGGAGATAAACATAAAAAAAAAATTACTCTACTCCTGGTAGTTTAGGGATCAGTAGTTTGTAAATGTGTACCTGTCTCAAGATCCAGACAGGCAATAATTCAGAGGTCCATATTCAGTCATATCCGGTTAACTTAGCTGGAATATTCAGTGGCATGGCCGTGCTGCTGAATATACCCAGATAACTTAGAGGTTCATATTCAGCAACATTTAGATGAATAACTTGAGTTATCCAGCTAAATGCCAACTTTTAAATATTTTGGGCACTTATCTAGTTAAACTGTAGCCAGATATCTCATTATCCAGATAAAATGTAGGTGTGTTTTGGGGGCATTTAGGTTAACAGGGCCCTGTCTACAACTATAGGGGGGGGGGGGAAGGGAGAGAGCAAGCCTAGCCATGATATATGCATCCTAGGTAGGTATTTATATCTCTATAGGAGGCCCACCTAGTAACTTGAGGTGAGGTTTAGGCAGTAGTGTAGGGGTTAGGGGCCACTTTGACTTTCAAAATGAGATGTACAAACAGAACAGTGCTCTCTTGTGAAGATTTGATGACCTTCGGAGTGAGGAAACTGACCCAAAGATGAGATTTGTGCAATGTTCTCTCAACTTAGCTTGATGGACTCTCTACCTGGGTAACCTCAAGCTAGGTTGAGAGAACATTGCACAAATCTCAAGTTTGGGTCAGTTTCCTCACTCCGAAGGTCATCAAATGTTCACAAGAGAGCACTGTTCTGTTCGTACATCTCATTTTGAATGTCAAAGTGGCCCCTAACCCCTACACTAATACCTAAACCTCACCTCAAGTTACTAGGTGGGCCTCCTATAGAGATATAAATACCTACCTAGGATAAAGGTATCATAGCTAGTTTCTCTCTCTCTCTCTCTCTCTCTCTCCTAATTTGCATCACACCATGTGTTAAAGGGGCTTAATGCATGCAGAAATGCCTTATAGCAATTTGATAAATGACTGTATGATATTCAGAGTTAGCCATATTATCTAATATGCTTGTTTTTCTGGTGTACAAGCTTTTGGTTTTCAATTTGTGGAAGCTCTGTTTTAATTTATGTTAAATTACTAGATCAGAATTTCTGAGGATCTGGGATGGTGTGTGGCTGGGTGCTGTTGGTGAACTCACAGTTGATAGAGCCCTACAAAAGCTGTAAAAGCTGTCTCTGGTATCCCCACAGGCCACACTGGAAGATGGGATATCATTCCCATATTGCAGATGTTCTCTGGCTCCCTTGACACATGCTGCTGCTGAAGGGCACTAGCTGGTACCTATTTCCTATACTTAAAAAAAGAAAATCCTATCTTTCCTTCCATGCTCTTCTTCTACCAGCTAAAGTCATCAAGTTCATTCTTTTCAATGGAAATGTGGAGAACTAGCTATAGAAAAGTAAATCATAACTTAATGTGCTTCCCTGGCTAACATCTTGAGCAGAAAGGAATACAGAAGCCAATAACACACACACTGGAAACAGATTTCCTCTCGCTTTCAGAGTTTCTGACACTCAGCATTTTTTCTCACAGAAATTTCTACTTTCACAGACAGGGGAACCCTGGCTTATCTTCAGAGCAGTCTTCTTTCAGACAATCCTCTGTCCATAGCGCATAGGAGCTACCTATCCCTTTTAGAGATGATGAAAATAGCGCACCTTCACTTAAAAGCAGGAACAGTTCACAGTACACTCACTCTCTTAGCCCGGTGTAGAATTTTCAGCCCACAGAACTCTCAAATATTCAATGTGTTTTCTGTATTTTCCTTTTGGGTCTCTTTTCCAACACTAACAGCATTCATCTCTTTTCTCCCAAACTAATCTCCTTCTCTCCATTTATTTATTTGTTTTACATTTTATTTTGCACACACACACACATGGCACAGGGAAATCTCAGAAACCTCCCTGCTGCCTTCTCTTTTTCAATTTCCCTCTCACAAAAACTCACAATTGTTGGTCCTCAGCAATGATCTCAAGTCTGATCCGGTCTCTCTAGCTGCTTTCTGCTCCTTCTCCAAGAGCTCCTATCTTTGGGTTTTTCTGTTAGCCACCGGGACCTTTTTTGTCTCTGCACGAGATGGGTATAAAGGACTGCATGTTAGACCCTCCTTACAAGTTCAGGACTAGGCATTTAGCCCAGTGGCGTAGCCAGAAATGAATTTTTTGGGGGGTCCCAAGGTTAACACGGGTGGGCAGCTGACATACAAGACTAGGTCCTACTAGTTGTACAGTTAACAATAAATAGGTGCCTTAGGGCTAGATTTAAAAAAAATGCATGTGTGTGTCCATGGGCGCGCGCTACCCGGCGCACACACATGGACGCACAGTTTTATAATATGTGAGAACTGGTGCAGGGATGTTATAAAATCCAGGGTGGTGTGCGCAAGGGGGGGGGGGGGGGTTTGAATAAAGCAAAATCACATGGTGAAGAGATCAGGGCTCCTCCAGTTCCCTCCCAGTCCGCTCCAATTTAGGAGCGGACTGGGAGAAACTTTCCTATCTCCTACCCTAACCTCCCTTCCCCACCCTCTAAAACCCATTTTTTAATTTTTGTACCTTTTGTTTCACAGGTTACTTCAGGGCCTGACCTGAAGTAACTTGCGTGTGCTGGCAGCCGGCCGGCGCGCAAGGCTCCAGGACAGTGTGGAATGCTGCTGTCCCAGGCCTCCCTGCTCCGCCCCTGGTCCACCCTACTCCATCCCCTGGACCGCCCCCTTTTGAGGCTCAGTACTTACTTGTGTCCTGGGATTTACGCGAGCCGGGATTTTAAAATCCGGCCGTTAGTGTGCATCTGACAATGGATTTCTAAGTAGTTTCATCCTGAGTGATGCTTTATAATATTTTAATTCTAGCACTTACCAGCACTAAAACTACTTTATTAATCTATATTAATTTATTTTATATTTATTGATATTTATTGCAGTTTATAAATACAAATCATGTAAAAAGTAACAGAAGTTTAAAGAAACATCAGATCCAATTAAGTAATAAAACAAATATAAATGTATTATTTTATGAATCCTCTTTCCAAAAAGGCAGAGAATATCATGACTACAATAAAACAGCAATAATCATAATCATCATAAGAACTTAAGATTTGCAACAAGTGCAGAACAGAATTAGGACATTAAAAAAAACAAAAGTGCAAATGCTGGTTCCACCTCAGTGACAGCAAAACAAACTCCATTCAATGCCAAACACTTTGTGAAGTAAGACAAATCCCTACAAAAAAAACCAAACCCCTACAAAAAAAAACCACACCTAGAACCTTCCCATGCCATGCCATAACAGCAGTAACTTTCAGGAGTCAAACAGCAGCAACCTTATCTACAAAAAGGCAGCAAAGGCAAACATTACACCAAGCCCTAGAACACTAATACACTATGTAGTGGGCATACAGAACAAGCCAAACTGCTACAAATCCCTTCAGAGAAACTACATGCTAGCTAAAATACTGCACTTCTGTTACACATGCGCAACACAGATACACCCTTACCTAATACTGAATTAAAAACAAACATGCAGACAAAACTGAAATGGAAAGCCTGAGAAACCAGCTTCAGCCTCTGAAAATACTGGAATACTGAAGAAACAGCAAAATACAAATATATAAGAAATGCACATTCCCAAAGATGGCATATTCCAATCACTGAAAGGCAAAATAATTTTTTTTTTACCTTTGTTGTCTGATCTTATTTTTCTAATCGGTTGGTCCAGTCTTTGTTCCCCTTGTCTATCTTTTCCTAATTCCTTTTTCAGAATTTATTTTATTCTTTCTGTTTCTTCTCTCTTCTCTTGTCTTCTTTCCTTCCTCCTTCATACACACACACAGATTCTCACATGCATTCTCTCAAACACATACTGTCTCTCACATGCAGGCTTTCATTTGCAGGTTCCCACTCCCATGCTTTCATGCTCTCTCTCACATGCAGGCTTTCATTTGCAGGTTCCCACTCCCACATACACAGGCTCTTGCTCTGACATGCAGGCTCCCATTCCCCCTCACAGACACACACATGCTCTCACTCTTGCACTCACTCTCACTTTTGCATTCTCTCTCACACACAGGTTCACATTCCCACACAAACACACAGGCTCTCACATGCAGATTCATACACACACACACACACACACACACACGCTCTCACTTTCAGAAGCAGGCTACCAATCCCACATACACAGAGGCTCCCACTCTCATATTCTCTCTCACACGCAGGCTCCCATTTCCATGCACATACGCTCCATCACACACACACACACACGGTCTCTTATGCACATATATACAACTTCTCCATTCTCACATGTTCTCTCACATATACACACTCCCTGGCAGGCTTCCATTCACACCACCACTCCATGGGAGTCTCCCATTCACAGCCCCACCCCATGGTAGGCTCCCATTCACACCAATACCCCCTCCCCCAGGCAGGATCCTATTCACACCCCCAGGCAGGCTCCTATTCACACCAACACCCCCTCCTTCAGGAAGGCTCCCATTCACACCAAATACCCCCCTCCCCCAGGCAGGCTCCCATTCACACAAACACCCCCTGCGCCAGGCTATTCAAAACTCTTGTGGCTAGCACTTCCCCTATGCTGATCTCATGCATTGTGACATCAGCATAGAGCACATGATAGCTGCAAGCGTTTTGAATTCAGTAGGGCCGGCACATGAGGAGGAGCAGGAGAATGGGCTCTCTCTCCAATCGGGTTTCTCATCTTGGCTGCCGGTGGGATGGGGTCCATCGGCGACCTCCCAGGCCTCATTCTGTTTCCAGCCACTAGTGGCCTTGCAGGCTGCCTTCTCTCTTAGGTTGCCAGTGGGACAGGGTCCACTGGCAGGCTCCTGGGCCGCCTTCCTTCTTTGGCCGCTGCTTCGCTGGGTATGCACAGCTGGTAACATCGGGCCTGTTTGCAGGGGCCCTGCAACAGGGCCTCTCTTCTCAGGCTGCCAGGCCAGGGCAACACTAAGTGGATGGGCCTGAGCTCAAAAGTGGGTGGGCCACGGCCCACCCAGACCCACCCATGGCTACGCCACTGATTTAGCCTGGTGCGCCTTAAGACAGCCCACAAAGGAATCCTGGTTGCAGAGCATTTTCCCTGGGGAGAGGGTTAAGAAAGCAGATCCCAGAGAGGATAGGGATCCCAAGATGAGACTAGGCGAAAGCAGGACTTTAGCTAAACAACTTATATGTGTAAACTGCTGATTTTATAATTCCAGAACTGCTGAAGTAAGCAAGCTTGTGCGTTTTTGTTCATTTTTTTATTTTAATTAATAAAAAACTGTAAAAGGCTAGCCAGACTCCAGAGTGAATCTGTCCTCTGGCAAGCCAAAGACCATTCACGGTGACACAGATGGCATCACAACTAAAACTGCACCACCCAGAATCAGAACCAACTGTGTTTTCTGCCATTTTCTGCTAGACCCCTTTAGCAGAAGCACCGTTCTCTGTGTCAGCAGCCCGTTTTAGTGCTACAGACTTTTAAACTGCAGCTATGGAGGGTTGCCAAGGAAAACAGTCTCTTACATTGTCCTATTGATTTCCCTTAGATAGTCAGAACTACAATTCCATGCACGCAACAGGGAAAACCAGGACTGGATCAGCCTGTTTGGTAGACCTGAGGTGAATTGGCAACCCTATGGCAGAAGTCGTGTTGGATATCATGGGAAGAGGGAAGACCATGTTAGGGATTTAGGGGCTGGCACAGGCTCTGATTTAGTCATAGATATTTATCAAAAAATTTAAAGGCTGACAATGCCAGGGATCAAGGCAGCATATAAGGGGTGGAGGAATAGCCTAGTGGTTAGAGCAGTGCGCTACGAACGAGGGAAGCCAGGGTTTAAATCCCACTGCTACTGCTTGTGACCTTGGGCAAGCCACTTCACCCTCCTTTGCCTCAGTACTACACTGCAGGATTCACTAAGCCATGGTAAAAGACCCTGTGCCTTGGTGAAGCACCCTGCTGCTTGGTAAATCCTGCAGTATTTTCCCATAGGGAAAAATAATGCAGTAGCACATGTAAGCACATGTGATGGTGGCCTCAGGACTGTGGGGCCTTCACTGCTTAAAGGGGCCACTTGACCATGAACACCCCTCCCCAAAGTAATGTAAAACCCCCAGAGGTCTGCTTAGACCCCCCTCCCCACCCCCTGACACGCTTGCAGGTGTCCCCTAGTTTGCAAAGGAAAAAGAAATAGTGTTTAAATACAGCAAAAGTCCCATCCCTCAACCTTGCCCCTTAACTCAGAATACCCAGCCCCCAGAGGCCAGGAGAATGATCCTGGTGGTCCTGTGGGCTGCCCACTCCCCCATGGTCCCCCGACCCCCACCTCGCCTCGGACCCACCTTTTTTCAAAGATGAATCAGTGATGAAGTGGGGGCTCAGAGCGTTCCCTTAGGCTCTGGGTCCAGGCAGTGGCCATTTTCCAAAATGGTGCCACCCGGCCTTTGCCCTATATGTTAACTCCTGAGTTGTAGCTAATTTCAATTCAAATAACATGTCTTGTAAATTTTTTGGCAAGCCTCGATATTAGATTTGCAATAATTAGGGTACTAAGGAGCTTATTAGCATGCATAGTGCCGGGCTTGGAATAATGCGAGATGTTTCAAATATCTTGTTATCCCTGTGTTAGGCCATTTACAGCGCAAAGAACAGCACTTTTCGAGTGGTAAATGGCCTTAGTGAATTAGGCCTCTGGGGACAGAGAAATACCTATAGAACCTGAATATTATCCATTTTGGAGTGACTGAAAAGTGGAATATAAATCAAATAAACAAAAACATAACATAAATGATGGACTCTCTGGTCTCGTCACCAGTAGGACCTGGTTGAGCCCTTTGTTCAGCTAGGGAGAGAGAGAAAGAGAGAATAGGTTAGAGTGACGGGAGGATCCATTCAAATACAGCCCCCTTCTTCCGCAGGGTCTGGAATGGCCAGCCCACTTGATACAATATATAACCGAGCCCTTGCTACAGCTTGGGAGTCAGTCCATTCAGGTTAGCACAGAGTGCAGAGGTGTCAGGAGTTAACTTTTGTTGTTTTTCAGGCCCAGTCAGTAAAGGCAGGCTAACCCAGGCTGTTGGTCCTGAGCAGGCTTGGGAGGGATTTCCTCTTCCAGTACACAATCTGTCTGCTTGAGTTCCCTCTGGATCTAAGTTTAGGGATTTTTGAGATTTTATTTAGGAGCCTCACTGAACACCTGGGCCTGTCTTACACATAGGATTTGGGGAACCCTGCGTGTGTGCCGCCCAGGGATAGGGAAGATACAGTCCTGAAGCAGTGGTGATCTGCTGTGAGGAGGGGACTCCGCTGTTACTTTCTGTTTCTTTTTGGGGAAAGAACACTTTTGTTAGAAGATCCTGGAGGAAGGTTTCAATTTCTGGCTGCCCCTTCCTTCCTGCTAGAAGCAAGAGAACTGCTGTTTCAAAGAGGATCCTTCACATCAGGGATCCAGGGAGAGTCTAAAGAGACTGTGTAAGATCAAGGAGATCCTGAAGATCCGCTAATCATGAGTAAGGGAAAAATAACATCACTGGGGACCAGTGGCGTAGCCAGAATTGATTTTTTGGGTGGGCACACGCATGCAGGTCTACTAGTTGTTTTCTTACTGATAAATAATGCCATATACGGCACCCTAGAATGAAGATGGGAGAATTAGAATGTATAGCAATAAATGATGACATAGACTTAATTGGCATCTCAGAGACATGGTGGAAAGAGGATAACCAATGGGACAGTGCTATACCGGGTACAAATTATATCGCAATGACAGAGAGGAGCACTCGGGAGGAGGTGTGGTGCTTTATGTCCTGGATGGCATAGAGTCCAACAGGATAAACATCCTGCATGAGACTAAATACAAAATTTAATCTTTATGGGTAGAAATCCCTTGTGTGTCGGGGAAGACTATAGTGATAGGGGTATACTACCGTCCACCTGGTCAAGATGGTGAGATGGACAGTGAAATGCTAAGAGAAATTAGGGAAGCTAACCAAATTGGTAGTGCAGTAATAATGGGAGACTTCAATTACACCAATATAGACTGGGTAAATGTATCATCGGGTCACGCTAGAGAGATAACGTTCCTGAATGGAATAAATGATAGCTTTATGGAGCAATTGGTTCAGGAACCGACAAGAGAGGGAGCAATTTTAGATCTAATTCTCAGTGGAGTACAGGACTTGGTGAGAGAGGTAACGGTGGTGGGGCCGCTTGGCAATAGTGATCATAATATGATCAAATTTGATTTAATGACTGGAAAAGGAACAGTGTGCAAATCCAAGGCTCTCGTGCTAAACTTTCAAAAGGGAAACTTTGATAAAATGAGAAAAATTGTTAGAAAAAAACTGAAAGGAGCAGCTACAAAAGTAAAAAATGTCCAAGAGGCGTGGTCATTGTTAAAAAATACCATTCTAGAAGCACAGTCCAGATGTATTCCACACATTAAGAAAGGTGGAAAGAAGGCAAAACGATTACCGGCATGGTTAAAAGGGGAGGTGAAAGAAGCTATTTTAGCCAAAAGATCTTCATTCAAACATTGGAAGAAGGATCCAACAGAAGAAAATAGGATAAAGCATAAACATTGGCAAGTTAAATGTAAGACATTGATAAGACAGGCTAAGAGAGAATTTGAAAAGAAGTTGGCTGTAGAGGCAAAAACTCACAGTAAAAACTTTTTAAAATATATCCGAAGCAGAAAGCCTGTGAGGGAGTCAGTTGGACTGTTAGATGATCAAGGGGTTAAAGGGGCACTTAGAGAAGATAAGGCCATCGCAGAAAGATTAAATGATTTCTTTGCTTCGGTGTTTACTGAAGAGGATGTTGGGGAGGTACCCGTAATGGAGAAGGTTTTCATGGGTAATGATTCAGATGGACTGAATCAAATCATGGTGAACCTAGAAGATGTGGTAGGCCTGATTGACAAACTGAAGAGTAGTAAATCACCTGGACCGGATGGTATACACCCCAGAGTTCTGAAGGAACTAAAAAATGAAATTTCAGACCTATTAGTAAAAATTTGTAACTTATCATTAAAATCATCCATTGTACCTGAAGACTGGAGGATAGCAAATGTAACCCCAATATTTAAAAAGGGCTCCAGGGGCGATCCGGGAAACTACAGACCGGTTAGCCTGACTTCAGTGCCAGGAAAAATAGTGGAAAGTGTTCTAAACATCAAAATCACAACATATAGAAAAACATGGTTTAATGGAACAAAGTCAGCATGGCTTTACCCAGGGCAAGTCTTGCCTCACAAATCTGCTTCACTTTTTTGAAGGAGTTAATAAACATGTGGATAAAGGTGAACCGGTAGATATAGTATACTTGGATTTTCAGAAGGCGTTTGACAAAGTTCCTCATGAGAGGCTTCTAGGAAAAGTAAAAAGTCATGGGATAGGTGGCGATGTCCTTTCGTGGATTGCAAACTGGCTAAAAGACAGGAAACAGAGAGTAGGATTAAATGGGCAATTTTCTCAGTGGAAGGGAGTGGACACTGGAGTGCCTCAGGGATCTGTATTGGGACCCTTACTTTTCAATATATTTTTAAATGATCTGGAAAGAAATACGACGAGTGAGATAATCAAATTTGCAGATGACACAAAATTGTTCAGAGTAGTTAAATCACAAGCAGATTGTGATAAATTGCAGGAAGACCTTGTGAGACTGGAAAATTGGGCATCCAAATGGCAAATGAAATTTAATGTGGATAAGTGCAAGGTGATGCATATAGGGAAAAATAACCCATGCTATAATTACACAATGTTGAGTTCCATATTAGGTGCTACAACCCAAGAAAGAGATCTAGGTGTCATAGTGGATAACACATTGAAATCGTCGGTACAGTGTGCTGCGGCAGTCAAAAAATCAAACAGAATGTTGGGAATTATTAGAAAAGGAATGGTGAATAAAACGGAAAATGTCATAATGCTTCTGTATCGCTCCATGGTGAGACCGCACCTTGAAAACTGTGTACAATTCTGGTTGCCGCATCTCAAAAAAGATATAATTGCGATGGAGAAGGTACAGAGAAGGGCTACCAAAATGATAAGGGGAATGGAACAACTCCCCTATGAGGAAAGACTAAAGAGGTTAGGACTTTTCAGCTTGGAGAAGAGATGACTGAGGGGGGATATGATAGAGGTGTTTAAAATCATGAGAGATCTAGAACGGGTAGATGTGAATCGGTTATTTACTCTTTCGGATAGTAGAAAGACTAGGGGGCACTCCATGAAGTTAGCATGGGGCACATTTAAAACTAATCGGAGAAAGTTCTTTTTTACTCAACGCACAATTAAACTCTGGAATTTGTTGCCAGAGGATGTGGTTAGTGCAGTTAGTATAGCTGTGTTTAAAAAAGGATTGGATAAGTTCTTGGAGGAGAAGTCCATTACCTGCTATTAAGTTCACTTAGAGAATAGCCACTGCCATTAGCAATGGTTACATGAAATAGACTTAGTTTTTGGGTACTTGCCAAGTTCTTATGGCCTGGATTGGCCACTGTTGGAAACAGGATGCTGGGCTTGATGGACCCTTGGTCTGACCCAGTATGGCATTTTCTTATGTTCTTATGTTCTTTCTAAGTAGTTTGCAACAGCCATTATGTGTCATGTATGAAACTTTAAAATAATTGACGTCAATTATTTCAAGTATAGAAAACAATCAAATCCAATCATATAATAAAACAAAAATTAATGTATTCTTTCATGAACCATCTTTGCAGAAAACCAGAAATCTTCATAAATACAATAAAATATAATTAATCATCAGAACAGGTGCAGCGCAGAGCTAGGGCAATTCACATTACAAGTAACATGAAAAAATAAAATTCAAATTCTGGTGTCATCTCAGCAAAAAATAACCCTCCACTGCTATTTTGTGAAGTAACAAACTCTTGCAAAGAAAGAGGCATCTGGAACCTTGCCATAGAGTCACAGCACTGACTCTCAGGATTCAAACAGCAACTTTATGAAAAAGCAGCAATGCAAATACTACACCAGGCCCTAGAACATTAATACATCACCTACTGGAATAACAGAACAAGATGGACTACTACTACAGAGAAACTATATGCTAGAAATACTGCATTTCCATCACACACACAGGCAAAACTGAGACTGACCCTTACCTAATATAGAAATAAGAGACTATAATTTAGAAACAGAAATATGCAGATAAAGCCAAAATAGAAAGCCTGAGAAACTAAAATTTCTGAACAGTGGAATACTTAAGAAAGAGCAAAATACAAAAATATAAGAATGCACATTCCCAAAGATGACATATTTAAATTGCTAACATCTCTCTCTCTCTCTCTCTCTGTATATATAAATATATATTTTACCTTTGTTGTCTGATCTTTGTATTTTTCTAATCAGTTGGTCCTGGTCTCTTTTTCCCATTTTTTCCCTTGTAGCTCATTTCCTAATTCCTCTTCAGTGTCTTTTCTACTACTGTCTTCTTCCCTTCCACACACACACACATATATACATACATGCTTTCTCTCACAGACTCCCTCACATACTCAAGCTCTCACTCTTGTATGCTCTCCCTCCCCCCCCCCCCCCCCCCCAAGCTCACATTCTCTGCAGACATACATACAAACTTTCTCACCCCTCCTCAGGCTTATATTCTTATGCACACACAGACGCACATCCAGGCACCCTTTCTCATCCACACACACAAACCCATACTCCCATTCTCACCCACACATACACATATTCAAGCTCCCATTCTCACCTACACATACACATATTCAAGCCTCCATTCTCACCCACACATACACACATTCAAGCACCCATTCTTACCCACATATTCAAGCTTCCATTCTCACCCACACACACAAACCCAGACTCCCATTCTCATCCACACACACAAACCCAGGCTCCCATTCTCACCCATATATACACACATTCAAGCTTCCATCCTCACCCACATATTCAAGCTTCCATTCTCACCCACATATTCAAGCTTCCATTCTCATCCACACACATTCAAGACTCCATTCTCACTCCCATACACACCCAGGCTCTGATTTTCACCCACACACACACCAAGGCTCCCATTCTCATCCACACATACACATTCAAGCCTGTGCACGGTTTCCGCTTCCTCCCCCCAGAGCAGGAAGATCAGCTGGCCTCTCCTGCTGCCACCGGCCTCCTGCTATCTTCAGGCCATACAGCCGACTGATCTTCCTGCTGGGGGGGGAGTGGAATCTGTGTGCGGCGCTTCCGCTCTCCTCCCCCCCCCCAATAGGAAGATCGGTCGGTTGTACGCAGGAGGCCGGTGGCAGCAGGACAGGCCAGCTGATCTTCCTGTTTTGGGGGGAGGAAGTGGAAGCTGTGCGCGGCACTTCCGCTCTCCTCCCCCCCCCTAAACAAGAAGATCGGTTGGCCGTACGGCCCGAAGATAGCAGGAGAGGCCAGCTGATCTTCCTGCTTTGGGGGGAGGAAGTGGAAGCTGTGCACGGCACTTCCGCTCCCCCCCCCAAACAGGAAGATGGGTCGGCCGTATGGTTGCAGGACCGCTTCCCCACGTGTGCCGTGATGGCGCGCCAGGCATGGGTTCTCCTCTTCACTGTTGCGGGGATGGGATCCCGCGACAGCCTTGCAGTCCCGATATCAGTTGAGTGGGCCTGAATCTAAATTGGGTGGACAGCTGCCCACCCAGGCCCACCCGTGGCTACGCCACGGCTGGGGACCCCCATCCGGTGTTCACCACCCTGGGGAGAGAAAGAGAGGATTTACCCTCTGTGCCATAGACTTTGCTATTTTTATCAGCCTGGAAGTGGTTTTGACCATCATAAAGACTCTGCCCGTCTGGGAGCTCCACTTTACCTTAATCCAAGAAGAATGGGTGCCTCCCTTGTCCTGATATAAGTGAGTCCTGCACAGATAGAGGGAAGAGGCTGTAAAGAAACTGAAGAGAGATTTCTGTGGTGCTGCAGTTTGAGTTGTGTCACATTCACCATCAGTGCTTAACAGTAAATTTGGACACTAACCAAGTGACTCCAGAGTATTTATTTCTGCACTTACCGCACTCACACAGAGACCAGCATCCTCCCCAGGGGATGTACAAAGGAACCTCCCCTGTCACACTGGGACCCAAGAGGACTCCTTTCTTCCCCCAGTCCAATGAACCTACACCTTGGGAATTAAGAGGTACAAGAGCTAGTCAGGGTTCCTGCCCCAAAGAATATAAATAACTTTATGTCCCCCTCCGTACCTGACTAGAAAACTAAGGAGGGGTTATGCATACATAATAAAAACCAACATAAACACCTAACAGATACCATAACAGCTGTATAATTAATTAAAATCATATACATTTTTTTAAAGTTTCTCAAGCACCAATAAAATATTTCAAAACAGCACAAAAATCAAATAACACCTAATAATTAAAATTAATAAGGATTTTAAAAGCCCCTGCTGTCCATACCTGGGAACTCTTGATTTCCAGTCACCCTGAGATTTTTGTGGATTGGGGGAGCCGCTCACACTTCCTTCTCTCACACACACACACTTACACATATTCATTCTTTCATACACTCCCACACATGCTATCACACACATACACACACTCTCTCCCTCACATACATGGTCTCACACACACTAACTCTGTCTCATACACATGCAGGCTTTCACACACATATATGCAAGCTCACTTTCTCTCTTTCTCATACACATGCAGGCTTTCACACACATATGTGCAAGCTCGCTTTCTCTCTTTCTCATACACATGCAGGCTTTCACACACATATGTGCAAGCTCGCTTTCTCTCTTTCTCATACACATGCAGGCTTTCACACACATATGTGCAAGCTCGCTTTCTCTCTTTCTCATACACATGCAGGCTTTCACACACATATGTGCAAGCTCGCTTTCTCTCTTTCTCATACACATGCAGGCTTTCACATATATATATGCAATCTCACTTTCTCTCTTTCTCATACACATGCAGGCTTTCACACACATATATGCAAGCTCGCTTTCTCTCTTTCTCATACACATGCAGGCTTTCACACACATATGTGCAAGCTCACTTTCTCTCTTTCTCATTCACATGCAGGCTTTCACACACATATATGCAAGCTCGCTTTCTCTCTTTCTCATACACATGCAGGCTTTCACACACATATGTGCAAGCTCACTTTCTCTCTTTCTCATTCACATGCAGGCTTTCACACACATATATGCAAGCTCGCTTTCTCTCTTTCTCATACACATGCAGGCTTTCACACACATATATGCAAGCTCGCTTTCTCTCCTTCTCATACGCATGCAGGCTTTCACACACATATATGCAAGCCCGCTTTCTCTCCTTCTCATACGCATGCAGGCTTTCACACACATATATGCAAGCCCGCTTTCTCTCTTTCTCATACGCATGCAGGCTTTCACACACCTCTGATCTTGGAGCTTTTTGATCGACTTCAAGAAGCCAAGATATTCTCAAAACTTGACCTGAAGGGCGCCTATAACCTGGTTCGCATTCGCGAAGGCGATGAGTGGAAAACAGCTTTCAACACTCGAGACGGCCATTTCAAATATTTGGTGATGCCCTTCGGCCTGTGCAAAGCCCCCGCTGAGTTTCAGAACATGATGAACAACATTCTGCGGGACCTTCTGTACAAATGTGTCGTTGTCTACCTAGATGACATCTTGATCTTTTCACAAGATATGTCTACTCATCTAGCAGATGTCAAACAAGTATTACTGAGACTTCGAGAACACTGTCTCTATGCCAAATTATCGAAATACGAGTTTCACAAAGAATCTGTGGCTTTTCTTGGCTATATCGTATCGAAACAAGGCTTTCAGATGGATCCCCAAAAATTAGAGAGTATCAAGAATTGGTCTCAACCTACCAGTCTGAAGGCCCTGAGACGATTTGGGGGTTTACGAACTACTATAAAAGCTTCATAAAGAACTATTCTTCTTTGACAGTGCCCTTAACTGCTATGACACGGAAAGGGGCTAACGCTTCAAAGTGATCTGCAGAGGCCATTTCCGCTTTCGAGAAATTAAAGACTGCCTTTTCCACTGAGCCATGCTGCATCACCTGGACCCCAACAGACCCTTCATCGTGGAGGTTGATGCTTCAGATGTTGGAGTAGGGGCCATGTTGAGCCAAATTGGAGATTCTAAAGCCTTACATCCCTGCTCCTTTTTCTTGCGGCGCTTTTCTCCTGCAGAGAAGAACTATGGGATTGGAGATAAAGAGCTTCTGGCTATTAAGATGGCCTTCGAGGAATGGCAGCCTTGGCTCGAAGGCGCCCAACATCAAATTACCGTATTCTCGGACCACAAGAATCTATAGTATCTCCGTCATGCGCAACGTCTTAACCACAGACAAGCCAGATGGTCCTTGTTTTTCAATCGCTTTGACTTCGTGCTCAAATACCGTCCCGGAGACAAGAATACCAGAGCAGATGCCCTGTCTCACTCTTTCCTCTCTGAGGATGTTCCTGAAGAACCTCAGCATATCATCGACCCCAAGAAAGTCATCTTGGCGGCTACCCATTCGGTACCTGCCGGTAAAACGATTTTACCGAAGAACCTCAGAAAGAAACTACTACACTGGGCTCACGATTCCAAGCTGTCTGGCCATCCTGATCAACGCTGTACCCTGCTGAAATTACAGAAGTACTATTGGTGGCCTACAATCAAGGAAGACATGTACTCCTATGTAGCATCATGTTCCAACTGTGCTAAACATAAGCCTACTTCTGGTCAGCCCTGGGGATTGCTGCAACCGCTGCCAGTTCCGGAGGAGCCGTGGACTCACATCGCTACCGACTTTGTAGTTGATCTGCCTCTTTCTGGAGGAATGAATACTATCTGGGTGACGGTTGACCGTTTCAGTAAGATGGCCCATTTTGTGGCGCTGCCTGGCTTACCCTCAGCCTTGGAGCTTGCTAAGCTCTTCATCGTACACATCTTTTGCCTTCATGGCCTACCGAAGCACATTGTCTCAGATAGAGGATCTCAATTCATGGCAAAATTCTGGAAGGCTTTGTGCAAGCTATTTGACATCTCTCTGGATTATACATCTGCCTACCATCCTCAATCCAATGGCCAAACTGAGAGGATGAATAGGACCCTAAAACAGTTCATTCGTGCCTATGTGAGTTGCCGTCAGAATGACTGGGCCGAACTGTTGCCATGGGCAGAATTCGCCATTAACTCACATCCAGCGTCATCCATTGGATCAACACCATTCGAAGTGGTTTATGGACGACTACAGGGGCGGATTGACCTGTCGGGGGATCGGGCTTCCCCCAGTGGGCTGGTCACTTCTGTCACGTGATTTTAATTTTTTTTTGTATTATAAAGTTTCCAGCCAAAGAGAAGTGGGGCTTCTGTGGCCTGAAGAGAAACTTGCGGAGCCGAGAGAATGGCCTGCAAGGCCGTGGCAGAGCCCATCTTGCCGTGGCAGAAGAAAGCCATGCAGGCCGGGAGAGAACCTGCAAAGCCATGGCAGAACCCATCCTGCCGCGGTCAGAAGAAAGCCATTCCGGGGCCGAGAGAAAGGACCGTAAGGTCGCGGCAGAGCCCATCCTGCCGCGGTCAGAAGAAAGTCATTCCGGAGCCGGGAGAAAGGACTGTAAGGTCGCGGCAGAGCCTATCCTGCCGTGGCGTGAAGAGAGATCTGCGTGTAGGGCCGATGTGCCACCAGTCTGGGGGCGGCGATAGCATGACTTCTCCTTCTTCCTGTCTGCATGGCCCAGAATAGGAAGTAGTGGGTCCGCATGGGCGGGAAGAAGAAGAGCGCTGGCCGTTGCAGGGAGACGCAGCATTGGCTCAAATTTTGCACGGCGTCCAAGAAGCATCAGCAAAAGCGCCTCAGCCTCCACCTCCACGCAAGTGCATCCCCTGGGCCATCTCAGGAAGAGGCATCAAGGGCCAGAGGAAAATCAACAGCGATACCTCCCTCTCCCCCCTGCAGAAAACAGAGCAGCATCAGCCACCACGGCCTCAAGAAAAATGAAGAGGTCCTCTGACATGGGGGCTGAAAGAGGAGGCTGCTGCTGTACTTCTACTGGGGAGGGGGGAGGAAGTGAATGAGTGAGAGCATGTGTGTGTGTGTGTGTATATATGTCTCTGTGAGGGCATGTGTGGGTGAAAGAGCATATCTGTCTGTGAGAGCATGTGTTTGTGCATGTGTGTGTGAGAGTATGCATGACTGTGTATGACTGCATGTCTGAGACAGCATGCCTGTGTGCTGTGAGATCATATCTATGTGTGTGTCTGTGAGCATGTCTGTGTGTGTGTGTGTGTGTGTGTGAGAGAGCATGAGTGAGCATGTGTGTTTATATGAGAGAGAGATATTGGGAGGAACAACCCCTCACCTCTCCCCTGCTAATCCACAACAATCTCAGGGCATCTGGAAATCAAAAGATTCCAGGTATGAACAACCAGGGATTTCTTTTATCCTTTTAAAGTTTTAAGTATTGCATAGTGTTTGAAATATTTTATTGGTCTGGAAAATGTATATGAGTTTTCAATTATTAGATGTTCTATTTGTCAGCTGTTTTGAAATATTCTTTTTATTAGTATGGTTTTACTTCTATTGATCCTTTATTTTCTGATTTTGATGTTTTTTCAGGTATTGTAATATTTCTGTTTTTCCTTGTTGCACTGCATTATAGTCTAGCCTGTTGCGGTTAACAGTTCAATTTTTGTCTGAATGTTTGTAATAATACTTTATGGTTACTTTATTCTGCATTTTTGTGAGGGTCTGCTTGTATTTTGCATCTGTGACTGAGTTGACGTATTCTGCTAGTGTGGAGGTTCTGTGTAGGGATCTGTAGCAGTTTGGATTTTTCTGTTTTCCTAACAGTAGGTGTATTGGCTTTTTAGGGTCTGGTGTAATGATAACAGTGTTGCCTTTTCATAAGTAGGGTTATTAGTGTTGGCGTGCTGGCAGTTATTGCAGTTTTGATATGGAGATTTACTGTATTGAAATAGTAATCCAGTTTACTTGTGGCTTTCTGAGGGCAAAGCTCATACCCAATGCACGTTACAATAGACCTAATACTAATTTCAAGGGTCTTTTTTTACCTTTTTTGCAGGGTTTTTCAGCACTCCATACAAGTATAATATACATGTTGTAAGTAATATTTTTACCTCTCAAGATGTTTATTTTGGAGATATCTTAGCTCAATTCCATCAGGTTCCAGAATTAACATGGCGTGCTTTTGGGAGCTGTTGACATATGTGCTGCAGGGAAAGGGCTGGTTTTGAAAAAATCCCCCAGGCCTATATTTTACTGCAATCCACCACTGGTGCATATATATGTAAATTATATTGAATGTGTAAATGGGTACCCATGGGCCAGTTAGAGAAAAATCCCCCGAGCCACTACTTTCCAACAATCCGCCCCTGGATGACTACCTTCACCGCCACTTCCACTGACTCTCTCAGTGTCGTCCCCAGCAGCTCAATCCACTGCTGATGATATCCATCAATTATGGACTCAGACTAAAGACATGCAAATCAAAGCGGGAGAACGAGCAAAGAAATCATACTACGCTCATCACTCTAAAGCGCCTGTATTTCTACCTGGTGACAAAGTCTGGCTATCAACTAAGCATCTGAGACTAAAGTTACCTTCTACTTGATTTGCTCCACGCTACGTTGGACCGTTTCCAATTCTCCGACGTCTTGGCAACATTACATTCAGTCTGAAGCTACCACCTGGATTGAAAATCCACAACGCTTTCCACGTTTCACTTTTGAAACCACTCATTCTCAGTGAGTTCTCATCCAAGTCTCCAGAACCAGCTTCTGTTACCACAGAAGAAGACCTTGAATATAAGGTTGAAGCTATTCTGGATGTAAGAAGATGTAGCAAAACTTGGGAATACCTTCTGTCTTGGGAAGGTTACGGCCCCGAGGAAAATTCTTGGGAGCCGATGGCAAATATCCTGGATAAGGAGATGCTTCTTCAGTTTCATCAGATGCTTCCACTCAAACCAAAACCTGGTAAAAGGGCCGGAGGCCGCCCTTTGAAGGGGGGTACTGTTGCTTCCATCGGTCTTCGACGGCTTCGCCCCACCTACCTCTCTCTACTCTCCGCTCCTCCCGCTCACCTTAGACTGATGGCCGCCACAGCATCTGCTTGCCGTTCTCTCCGGCATCCCCGGACCAGCTTTGGTGCTGCCTCCCGCCATTCTCCTTCAAGGTACCTCTAGGGCGTGTGCGCACACGCCGCCCTCATCTTTAACTCTACGTTGGCACGAACCTCAGGGGCATCCCCCTGTTCTGATGTCACAACTTCCTGGTATATCTGCCTACAATATTTGCTAGCTCGCTGAGTTAGCAACAGGATTCACTCTCCGTTCCTAAGCTACTCTGCCACTCCAGCACTATCTGGAACTCTTACTACCCTTCGGGATCACTAATGGGGTACCCGCTCCTCGGGGGCCTCTCTGCTTCTTTCAGGTGCTATCAGGAAACCGGTACTCGCTCCTTGAGGGCCCATGTTCCCTGTGTCGCTGCCTGCAACCTCTACCCTTCTACTTGGAAGAACTAACTTACAGTTACCATCAGTGAGTACAGATACCATCTCTCTCCAGAGTACTGCTTCACTGGAATCAGGTACTCGCTCCTCGAGGGCCTGCTCTCTGCTCCGGTGCCAGGCCTCTCGTCTAGTAGAATCTCTGTTACTGCTAAGTGAGTACAACGCTACCAAGTCTCTCTGCTCTAAGGGATCAGGTACTCGCTCCTCGAGGGCCTGCTCTCCCTGTCTCGGAGCTTCTCCTATTTCTACTTTGGGACTCTGAATGTTAATCTTATTGTGTGTTCATAACTTTCAGTCTCTTTCCATTACAGCACTGCCTTGCAGAGGATCCACTGGTCTAGCGTTCTGTGTGAGACGCGCCCAGCTGGGCTCTACAACCACTACTCACTGGTGTTCACTTAAACTGTCAAATAAAAGATTCAAATCCGTGTTTGTCTGTCCGGAGTCTAGCCTGACACCTTGGTCCCTCACAGGACTGCCTCCCATGGGCGTGGTCAGCTGCCACAGTGTCCAAGGATCCACCCAAACACTATCAACCATAACACCCTGGCGATTACCTGATTGGCCCGCCCCTGCTCACATACACGCTGCATTCTGTAGGCAGAGCAGGACTTGAAAATCGGACAATATCTGGTTTTTCAGCGGGAATTCCGGACAGTTGGCAACCCTACGGCAGGGGCAGGCAATGTGAGTTGGACACCACAGCGGCATTCTGAGAGAGGTATTTTTTGCCACCTCAAAAGTCTGCCACCTGAAGCGGCCGGCACACCCTGCCTCATTATAGAACCACCCCTGATGACATCACCCAGGAGGCACTAGTTCAGATAGAGCTGAAAGGAACTTGAGAGAACTGATGGGCAAACAAAAGATGTGAGAAATTCCATGCTTTCCAGTTTATTTTTTTTCCTTTTCATTTTTTGTAGCAAAGAAGCAGATCAAATGGGCACAGTTTGGAAATCTCCACTGCTGCAGCCAGCAAGAAAGTTGCTGAATCTGTCCTGTCCAGTAAAACACCCTGCTGTTTATTACGTGTTATGGCTCATTCGTTCCAGCAGATGGCGCTAAAGGATCAAGCAAAAATGATAGCAGGTCAGCAACTGCCAAAAATAGGAGTACAAAGAAAAGCCACAGAGCAGTTGGACAGAGATCATGGCTGAACCTAGCCTTGTTTTGCTCCATTATGTATGTTATAGTTCCTGTTTTGCTTACAGAAAGTGGAACCGGGAATGAAAGTAAAACAAGGACTGATGAGACTTGTCCTAGGAGAAATGAAGCTATCTGGGAAGCCTAATTTTTTAATAATGTTTAGTTTTTCTCTTTCTTTTAGACAGACAGCTTCCTCCTTTGGGCTCCCTGTCAGGCCGATACAGAAAGAAATGCGGGAGAGCGGGCGAGCGCCCGCTCTCCCGGCGCGCGCACAGGCCAATGTCCTCTGCGTGCGATCCAGTAAATAAAAATATGCTAATTAGGGCCCGCGGTAAAAGGAGGCGCTAGGGACACTAGTGCGTCCCTAGCGCCTCCTTTTTGACAGGAGCGGCGGCTGTCAGCGGGTTTGACAGCCGACGCTCAATTTTGCCGGCGTCGGTTCTCGGACCTGCTGACAGCCACGGGTTCGGAAACCGGATGCCGGCAAAATTGAGCATCCGGTTTTCAACCCGCGAGCCGCAGGCTGATTTAAAATTCTTTTATTTTTAATTAATGCTTAATTATTTTTAATTTCTGAAAGTAAAATGTGCGGCTTGGCTCCACATTTTATTTAGTGAATTGCGCGGGATAACTAATAGGGCCATCAACATGCATTTGCATGTTGCGGGCGCTATTAGTTTCAGGATGTTGGACGTGTGTTTTCGACATGCTATTACCCCTTCCTGAAAGAGTAATATCATAAGTCCCTGACTTACATTATAAAATAGGAGAAAACCCCATAAAGTTTGAATGAAGATTCATTATGATGTTACCCAACATACAGGCCGATACAGTACAGTGCGCTCCGGCGGACTGTTAACCTGCGGTTGGACGCGCTTTTTCGACACTCTAGCTTTACCCCTTATTCAGTAAGAGGTAATAGCACGTCGAAAACGCTTTACCCCTTATTCAGTAAGGGGTAATAGTGCGTCGAAAACGCGCGTTCAACGCACGTCCAACCGCGGGTTAACAGTGCGCTCCACCGGAGCGCACTGTTAACCCGCGGTTAACAGTGCGCTTCAAAGACAAATGGTGACATGCAAACAACATTGGTCTTTTGGTTTAGACACAGATGCAAATTTTTTCCTTGGAAGCCAACAGGCGTCATTCTTGCCTATGTTACTATTAAATTACCCCGTCTCCATAGCAAAAGGGAGGAGGGGATGGAAGCCAGTGCTGTTAGCTGCTGGATTGCAGTGCCTCCTAGTGGACATGACTGCAATTGCTAAGATTAAATAGACCTTTTTTCTAGGAGATTCCTATTGCTAATGAATCTTTTTAATTAAGTATAAAAGGTATTGCTGTCTTTGTTTAGGGTCAATCAGAGAGAAAGAAAGGTTATGGGACATTTATTGTCCAATCTTCTGACTGCTACAACAAAGAAAGGGGTGGTTTCAGGTGGCTGGAAGTTTTCCTTGTAGCCATTTTCTGAACAAAAATTCTTATACAACAGTGCTGAGACAGATAATTGTTTATTATTTTGTAGTGAGGGAAAGAAATGTAGGTTTTAAATATTTCCTGGCTTTTTGTTTTATTTCTAGCTAAAAGAACAATGTTAAGAATAGTATCAGGCTGAGTCAATTGCAGAGAAATTTGGAAGGTTTGTCACAATTTTTTGTAGAGTAGAGAGGGAATTATTTTTCTTTTGAGTCTGGGTTTGGACTTGGGCAGCCGGTATTTCCAGCTCTGCAATGGCAGACTTTGTTAATGTTTATATTTTTGTTTCTGATGTTGTATCTGTATGTTTGCACTGTTTTTATTGTGTTTTATTATGAAGGTTCACGTGTAATCTGTCTTGTAATGGCTTTACTGTGAAAGTGCAGAATATAAATTTTAATAAATTAAAATGTTATTCACGAGACTTGATCTTGGATCCATATGGTGTGTTGCCCAAGCAGCACCTGCTTCATCAATCAGCCAGCAAAGAAGATCATTGAAAGGATTAAAAAATCACATGAAATTTAACTGATAATTAATGCTATTATTCTGGCCAGAATTTAGGTGGCAATTTTGAAAGATTTTGCTAGTAAACTGAATTTAGATTTAGGCTGGGGTTAGTGATTTCTTTTGTAATGTGCTAATACATTTTTCTTTTACTATGCCATGTGTCTCTGTTTGCTATAAGAGTATAAGAATCCTAATGCATTATGGAAATGTGCATGCACTGATATTTATAATAATGCATTACTTGCAATAGTAGTACATTGCTGGTTTTCTGTTTATTTTATCCTCTGCTCCAGCCTCTCCTCTCCATCCCTGAGAGAAGCTTTAGCTGTGTTTGCCCCTACACATGTCCATCTCTAATCACACAGTTGAGAGGTGGACTTAGTTATGTGGCCTCTTCTATCTAGGGTGAGAGGCTTTACATTAACCTTCCCTTCCCATGTAGCCCAGTCATCTCAGTGACAATCCTTGGTCAGGTCCATAGACTGCAGCTCCCTTTGGAACTCAGTCTGTGACCCTGGCCACTAGATGTTGGTGTTGAGCAATGACGAGATTCCCTTTCCCCAAGTACCTCTGCTGCATCCCTGTTTGTGGCTGGCATGGAGAGTAGAAGCCTGGACTGTGAATCAAACTCCTGCATGATAGTGCACAGCACTGCCACTAAGCCACAGGTTAGCCGGTTTTCTTTTAACAAAATATAATGAGCAAACTCACAGAAAAGTGTTTTAACACTTCTTGGTACACACTATAGTGTGCTAAGTTATTAGAGAAATGTCTGTGTGTGTATGTGTGTGTGTGTGTGTGTGTGTGTGTGCTGATTTTAGTCCAGTGGATTCTGCTTGGAGATAGGAATCGAACTAGAAGACTCCTTGAGATCCTTTCCAGTCTGATCCCTTCCATGATGCCAGTCTCCAGGAAAATTCCTGAAAATCTCCAGCAGAGTTTCAATGCTTGCCTCAGTAGCTAATGACTTTGGCAGGGTATAAAAGTGGGTGGCTGGCACTGAAATGACGATGGAAAGGAGCATGATTTCCCAGCCCAGCACACTGGCTGGATTGTGGCCAGAGCCAGTGGTGGTGGAGGAAGCAACCAGGGCAACTGTCCAGGACTCTCAATGTCTGCAGGTGAAAGAAGCATTGTATAGTACTACCACTGGAGATCTTTAGGTGATGGCAAAAGGAGGGAAAGTTAGCACAGGACGTGCGGGCTGGCGCATGCACACAGGTATGACTGGAATTGGGGGTGGGGGAGGATAACCAGGCAGCTGCCTGGGGCTACCATGCCACAAAACGCACCATGGGATTGTTCAGAGGTAAAGGAAGTACTGAGCCAGTCTTGAACTGGCCTGCTGCCAGAGGAGAACTTT